>NC_036252.1:19892772-19994139 GCF_002742605.1 Olea europaea var. sylvestris | reverse complement strand
AAAAAAAAATTAATCCCAAGAAATGAAGGTCATTATTGCTATGAAGGATAGTGAATTTTCCATAGATGTAGGTCCCCAAGAACCCATTCTTGAAATAAAAAACAGAATTCAACGCTCTCATGGCTTCCCAGTTTCTTCACAAACTCTAACAGTTTGTGACTGGGAATTAATCGACGGCCTCGATTTAGACGATTATCCTCTCATTTCCGAAGGTACGAAAATCTACCTTTCAACCAAACATGCCCCACTTTCCTTGCAGCAACACCACTGTAAAATCAAAATCACCGTGAAATTCACGGCCCGAAAAGTGGACATAGAAGTGGATAAAACTGACACTGTTCGTAGTTTAAAGGAAAAAATTCATATTGTTGAAGGCACCCCCATTAAGAGAATGACATTGTTCTTCTCAGGAAGTGAAATGGAAGATGAATATCGAAGCCTAACCGAATATGGGATTGGGGAATTTTCTGAAATTATTGTTTTCTTGAAGAACATGTCACGGGTGGTGGCTGAGCCTCCGGGAAGGAGACTCAATTTAGTGGTTCAAACTTCGTCGAGTTTACTAAATGCAGCAAAAATTCCCGTCGAAATGAACGATACAAATACTGTTAATGAGGTTGGAAAGTTGTTGCAAGAGAGGAATATACTTCCTTATGATGATTATATATTCATTCACAAACAGAGACTCATGCGTGATAATTGTAGCCTAAGGTGGCATGGTGTTCAAAATGGGGATTACCTCTATATTTTCAAAGGGACTGTTACCCGCTGTGGGTGATATTTAGTACTCATTCTAGGGTCGGGATTTAAGTTCTTCTTCTTCCTCTTCTTTTTATTATAATTATTATTTTTAAATAATGTTTTATATGATGCCATACACTTATCTATACAAGCTATAAAACAGGAAACGTCTCCTATGGTTTTTCAAAACGAGGATCACCTCGAACTTCATCCTCAACCTGTCCATAACAGTCGTTAATCACCTCTTCTGCGAAAGCCTAACCCTAAAATTATTCTTTGCCCATTCAGGAGAATCTGCTCCCCAAAATGGGACTTCGCCACTTCATAGGAACCTATTTTTGGGATTTGCTTACTTTCGTTATGAAAAAATATTTGAAAGGCACTTAAATAAGCATATTTTAAAGATTAATTGGCGCTAAAATGAACTAATAAATTCAATGATTGAAACTATTTACAGATTTCTCATGCAACCCTTCCCATGGTCACACTGTTCGATTTGTGTCTTTTAGTTTGAAATTAGGAATTCAAAGTAATCTGAAAGAGGAACTAGAATCAAGCTCTAACTGTCAAAAACTCGTGTACGGTCAAAATTACACCATAGGTATCAGTTTATGTTTGCTCGAACAATATTTCGTGCTCTCTCTTCTTGCCTGGCGAGCAGCATCATAGAGTAACTAAAATAAAGTAAAATAACCAAATAGAAACATATAGAACGTTATAAAGAACAAGAAATACAAGTTAATTTCCGATTCGTAGGAGATGCCACCAAAAATGATACATTTGGAGATTTTTAAGTCAAAAACTAGATTGGAGACCAGCATACAAAAAAGGCCATAGTTTGAGGACCACTGTTACAATTTTCTGTTTATTTTTTTTGTCAAATGCACAATACTAATGATTAATAAGAGAATTTGTGTGGGATACGCACGTTGATGGCTTAATATATTCAAACTAAATTTTTTAATAATAAGGTTACATTTTAATTCCATGAAAGGTTCATAACCTTTACACACGATTTAATATTTATGCCTCAAACTTTTTTTTCATCATATTCTTATTTTCAAATTAATCTAAATTGTTCCTGATTATGGTTTCTCTCCAAACTTTTCTTTAAGATAGAGTTAAACAATTTATTTTCTCATTGTACTTTTAAAGAAGTAAAATAAGAAATAATGCAAAAATACGATTAAATATTTGACCTTCATTTTAAAGCACATTAAAAATATTTTTGGACGAAAATCATAATATAGCATAAAATTTTCTGATCAATGAAATGATAAAAATAACAATGTGATAAAGAAAAGGATGTAAATATAAGTACTGTTATGCCTTGCTACTGATGCTATATTCCAAGCATACGTGACAATCATGTGGAGGCAACAGTCAGAGGAAAAGTCAAAGGTTGATTAGAGTCAAATGGCCGAAGCCCACTCAATTGCCGAAGTCCTTTATAACCTAAGCCATCTGTCCCGAACTCCCTCCCTCTGAAGGGCCTCGGATTAAAAGTGGTTCCCAAGGAGATCATAGCATCTAGCAAATGTTTGATGTGACTACTTGCTACCCAATTAAGTCAAATTGTGTCTGCATAATTAAATACACTGACAAACTCCAAAGGGCNCAAATGTTTGATGTGACTACTTGCTACCCAATTAAGTCAAATTGTGTCTGCATAATTAAATACACTGACAAACTCCAAAGGGCATCTGCTCCACCATATTGCAAATGGGAGATGGAACAGTTACGGTAAGACGTCCCAAAGGGTCGGATCTAGCCAAGTTTACTTCATCCAACGTCGAGATCAATGTTGTAACACTATAAATGTCAACCATTTTAACTCTTTCAATCTAATACAACTCTTTACACTTAAAGCTACAATTTGTCTTCTATTGTTTATATTCTTGCTATCTCAAGTCTAGATAATATTGCTTTAGTTCAGGCATGTTTAGGCAGTTTCTGGGACGCTGTGTGTAGGCCATGTCCGGGACGCGTCCTGGTCACGACAGCGATGCAGGTTGATTTTCAAGCACACGAAGGCAGCACGGTGTGCATGCCATGACATGGACGCAGGCATATTTTCATGCACACGAAGGTAGCACGGGATGCGGGCACATGAAGGTAGCATCGGGTGTCGTCCATGTGAAGGACACTGGCACATGTAGGCAACACGTAGTTCATACTGATGCCCATTGTAAGTACACCAGGCAGTTTCTTGGACATGGTGGGTAGTTGGCATGGCATTTATTCTCGTGTTTTCTATTGTAACCTACATGATGTCCACCTTACTAGTCGACAGTTATCGCTCTTCCGATCAACCCATCAATGCTGATGCCAATAGAAGAATAAGTGAAAGACATGACTGCTGCTACAATAGATCGATAGCCATGATAGCTCATTGAAGTTTTGTATTTGGCTAAGAATTATCTTAATTGTTGCAAATATTATCATGTATGGATAGTAGGATCTCGAACACTTGACAATTGACAAGATGACCATGGTTGTGGAAACAATTTGACCTCGAGACCACCTTGACGATACATCATATATATATTAGTTCGAAAAACATTGGAAATTGTTTGGAAAATAATATAAATACTCACACTATACAAATGGAAGCATTTATAGTGTATCCAATTGTAACCCAGATGAGATTACCATACTGGGCTAATCCACAAAGCTGAACTTTCCTACCTCCTACGAAGTACAAATTATTAGGAAATTACAAGTTTTTAAAATTTATCTTAACAAATATGCATCAAATTTCCCAAGCAAGCGTTACCTAAATGAAAACCAACAACTTCCATGTATGTGCAGTTTTCGTTGCCATTGATGGGTTGATCGGGGGAGCGATAACTGTCGGCTAGTAAGGTGGACGTCATGTATGTGATGATAGCAAACACGAGAAGAAATGCCACGCCAGCAACCCACCTGAGTTGTGCGGGGTAGGAAAGCTCAGCTTTGTGGATTAGCCCAGTATGGTAATCTCATCCGGGTTACAATTGGATACACTATAAATGTTTCCATTTGTATAGTGAGAGTATTTATATTATTTTTGAGAAAATTTCTAGTGTTTTTTAAATGAATATATATATATGATATATCGTCAGGGCGGTCTTGAGGTCAAATTGTTTCCACAAACACGACCATCTTGTCAAGTGTTCGCTATCCTACTATCCATATATGATAATATTTGTAGCAATTCAGATAATTCTTAGCCAAATACAAAACTTCCATGAGCTGTCATGGCTATCGATCTATTGCAGCAGCAGTCATGTCTTTCACTTATTCTTATATCGATGCCCATCACAGGCACACCGACTGAAATATCGTCGGAGTTGCACCATCGTCGGACGGGAAACTTGTCCGGGCTGACATGTGTCGATCCCTGGGGCCCCGAATTTTGCATGGACGCAAGCCACCCGTAGGCAGTTGCTCCCTAAAGCAGCTTACACATGCTGCTTGTTCCCTTTCATACACCTCCTCCCCCTATAATAGACTTTTGAGAAAAAACCCAAGCGACAGGAGTAGATATCAAAGGGCTGAAGTATCATACTATTTCTTTTCCATTTTCTGTAGGATTTTCGGTGATGATTTTTTAGAAAATTCTTTTTGCAGATGAAAGTATGATTGAATGAGGTTTCGAAAAAAATATTTTCGAAAAATATGTTTATTTTTTATTTAAAAAATATTAAAAATAGGGAAAAATCAGAAAAAATGAAAAACGGATGGGGAAACATCCCCAAAAATCATGAGAGGCTCGTTATAATCAAATATTTGAGGAGAAATTGCTCCTTTTGTCGAAAACAAGTTCGATTCACACGTATTTTGATGGATGCATGAAAACGGGGACGAGGGGCAGGAGGAAGGTGAAATGTGGTGGAAATAACTCGAAATGTATTAAATTTGAACTATAAACTTTTATCGAGCGATCATTTTATGTTCTCGAAAACCATCCATCGATGAAAAATAGCGAGGCTTACATATGCTTGTCATGTGACACGAAGGAAGTGTCGTGTCCTGGCAGTGGCAGAGACGCAGGCACATTTTCAAGCATTCTCAGGCACCTTCAGGCACAAGATTTGCACGCCATGTCAGGGATGCGGGCACGTTTTTAGGCATTTCTAGGCAATTTTTAGGACAAGCTGTGCAAGCCATGTACAAGAAGCGTTCCAGCCGTGGCAAGGAGCTGGCAGATTTTCAGGCACACGAAGCAGCATTGTGTACAAGCAATGTTAGGGACGCAGGCACATTTTTAGGCATTTCTGGGACACGATGTGGAGGCTACATCTAGAACGCCAACAGATTTTCAGGCATTTCTAGGCAGTTTATGGCACACGGTGTGCAGGCCATGTCCAGGAAGCGTCCTTGCCGTGACAGTGAGCAAGCCATGTCAGGGACGCATGCACGTTCCCAGGCATTCTGGGCAGTTTCTAGGACACAGTGTGCAACCCATGTCCGGGGACGCAGGCTGATTTTCAGGCACACAAAGGCAGCATGGTGAGCAAGCCATGTCAGGGACGCATACACGTTCCCAGGCATTCTGGGCAGTTTCTAGGACACAGTGTGCAGCCCATGTCCGGGACGCTCTAGGTATTTCTGGGATACGACGTGCAAACCATGTCAGGGATGCGTTCGGGCCATGGCAAGGACGTAGCTTGATTTTCAGGCATTTTTAGGTAGTTTCTGGGACACGATGTGCAGGCCATGTTCGGGGCACTCTAGGCAGTTTCTTGGACATGGTGTACAGGCCATGTCTGGGATCCGTCCTGACCATAGCAGGGATGCAGGCAGATTTTTAGGCACATGAAGGTAGGACGGTGTGCAGGCCATGTCAGGGACGCAGACACGTTCCCAGGCTTTTGGGCAGTTTCTGGGACACGGTGTGCAGGCCATGTCCGGGACGCGTCCGGGCCACGACAGGGACGCAGCCTGATTTTCAAGCATTTTGGTAGTTTTTGGGCATGGTGTGCAGGCCACGTCCGGAACGTGTTTGGACCGCGACAGAGACACTGCCTAATTTTCAGGCATATCTAGGCAGCTTCTGGGACATGGTTTGGAGGCCATGTCCCGGACGCGGCATGGACGCAGCCTGGTTTTCAGGCATTTCTAGGCAATTTCTAGGACACGGTGTGTAGGCCATGTCCGGGCCACCGTAGGGATGCAGCCTGATTTTGAGGCATTTTTGGGTAGTTTCTGGGTACGGTGTGCAAGCCATGTCCAGGACGCGTCCTGGTCGGGACAGGAACGCAGCCTGATTTCCAGGCAGTTTCTAGTACACGGTGTGTAGGCCATGTCCAGGACGCCGCAGGGACGAAGCTTGATTTTCAAGCATTTCTAGGAGTTTTTGGGACACGTTCTACGTTCGGGACACGTCCTGGACACGGTAGGGACGCAAGCTGATTTTCAGGCACACGAAGGCAGCATGGTATGCAGGCAATGTCAGGGATGCAAGCACATGAAGGCATATTTTCATACATATGAAGGCAGCACGGAAAGCGGGCACATGAAGGCAGCACTGAGTTTTACGAGGTGCCTTTCTTCTTAGCACAGAAAGGAACACCGTGCAAGTGTAGTCTGCTCCGCTAGACTACTTTCTACCTTTTCTCGATCGCGTCGGGATGAAAGAAAATTGATTACAATTTTGTAGAAAGCTTACAATAGAGAATTTGAATACATTGAAAGTAAATTGAACATTGATTGATGAAAATTGAACATTACAATTGACTAAAGCAAAAAATTACAATTGCTGTGCAAGGGGCTGACACCAGTGAGTTTGAAAGATTTTTGAATGACTAATACCCCTTATAATAGCATTCGGATCAAAAACCTAAGTGACAGGAGTAGACGTTTAAAAGACGAGGAATCATACTAAATGTTTATTAATATCAGAGCTATTTTACAACAGAAATAAATATTACAATGAAAAGAAAATTACAACTCAGACTTGAAATAATATTTACAATGTATGGAAAAAGTTGGGCAAATTGCGGCTGCGATAGTGTCAAGGGGTTAAGTAAAGTTGTGGTCCTTGACATTCTCCCCCATTTGTTTTGATGATGTCCTCGGTGCCATCAATGCATGATATGCTTCAATTAATGGTTTGAAGGCTCCAAGATCCTTTTCTCTTTCTTAAGTATTCTCCTCGCTGCTGCATCTAATCCATTTGACCAAGTACTCTTGATGATCTTTTCGAGAAGCTCGAGTGATTCGATGGTCAATAATAGCTTCAGCAACTTTCTTTCCAAATTCTTCAGTTCAAACACAGGTCGCTTCGGCTCATTTCTAGATGTGTCCTCCTTATCTGCAAAGTATGGCTTCAGCACACTAACATAAAGGACCTTGTGGATTTTACACTATAAAGGGAGTTCAACTCTGTATGCAACTCTTCCAATCCTCTTCACGATGGATAATGGTCCAATGTATTTTAGCACCAATCTTAAAGTCCTTCCCTCTTGTTGGTTTGTAAACATTTCTGTCGGAAAGCTTAATTATTACCAGATCTCCAACATTGAATTCAATGAATCAACGCTTTAGATCTACAACCTTTTTATACCATTTTTGAGCTTTCTCAAGATAACTCCGAGCAATTTCAATATTTCGTTTCCGCTTTTGAGAAAAGTTCTTTGCTTGAGGAGACTTGGTACTTTGTTCGATATCCACTATATGAGGGAGTAACAGTTGCTGGCCAGTAACAATCTCAAAAGGACTCTTATTGGTGGAAGAGCTCTTTTGGACATTAAAACAAATCTGAGTCGCATCCAAAAGTTTTACCCAATTTTTCTGCGAAGTAGAGATAAAGTGCCGAAGATATTCTTCTAGTATAGAATTGAAGCGCTTCGTCTGTCCGTCAAATTGTGGGTGAAAA
Source organism: Olea europaea var. sylvestris (assembly GCF_002742605.1). Taxonomy (NCBI): domain Eukaryota; kingdom Viridiplantae; phylum Streptophyta; class Magnoliopsida; order Lamiales; family Oleaceae; genus Olea; species Olea europaea. Next base: position 19,986,536 of record NC_036252.1, on the reverse strand, counting down.
TTTGAACTCATGCTCAAAGTTGAACCAAGAAGTTTGAACAACTTAGTCCAAAATATGCCAGTGAAACAAGGATCTCAATCATTGATGATGTCCTTAGGCAGTCCCCAATATTTGACAATATGTTTGAAGAAGAATTGAGCTCTCTTCTGCGGATAAATACTTAGGCCCTACAATGAAAGTTGCGTATTTTGATAGACGGTCCACCACGACGATGATAGTGTCAAAATCCTCAACTTTTGACAACCCAATAATGTAGTCCATCGATACACTTTCGAATGACCGAGTTGGGACGAAAAGGGGCTCTAACAAACCCACATTTTTTTGATGATTTGTCTTATCTTACTGACAAATAAGGCAGATTTTTACATAGGTTGCAATGTCATCCCGCATTTGAGCCCAATAGTATGCACGTTGCAGTAGTGTACAAATGCATTCCTCTTCGGGATGCCCCGCCCGAATCGTGTCGTGGCATTCTGTAATTAGTGATTTCTTAAAATCTTTGCCCTTAGGAACATCTCCCATCGAGCCAAAACTGTCGAGTTTTACCTTGCTTAATGAGGTCGACCAAATATTGAGTAGCCGGGCCCTTCTCCATAAGTGCCTGAATTTGGTCTTTTGTGTTCGTGTTGACGGCGCTCCTTGAAAGAGTAGCCACGGAGCAAATGGCTGCCAAATCGACCTGTCGACTCAGAGCATTAGCAACATGATTACTTGATCTAGGATGATATTTTAGCATAAAATTGAACTCTCAAAGAAATTCCTGCCAACGAGCCTGTTTGCTCGATAGTTTTGGTTGAGACATGAAGTGACTAGCAGCAGTGTTATCTGTGTTCACAACAAATGGAGACCCAAGCAAATAGTGATGCCATCATTTGAGACAAAGGACTACTGCCAACAATTCCTTTTCATGCACCGAGTAATGACATTCTGTTTGGTTTAACTTCGGGCTCTCATATGCTACCGAATGTCCTTCTTGCATAAGGACTCCACCAAGTGCAAAATCTAAAGCATCTGTATGAACTTCAAATATTTTAGTCATATTCGGTAAGGCTAAAATCGGGTTCGTCCACATGGACTTCTTCAACCTTTCAAAAGTAGTTTGGCATTGGGATGACCAATTCCAATCCTTATCCTTCTTTTGTCAATTCAGTAAGTGGCAGTGCAATTTCTAAGTAGCCTTTCACAAATATTTGATAGTAATTACATAACCCAAGAAATGAACGTACATCATGTACTCGAACCCGTGAAGTACTTGATTCATCATACCACAAAACGTTGCTGGAGCGTTTTTCAAACCAAAAGGCATCACTTTAAATTCAAAGGCTCCATATCTGATTACCACCATAGTCTTTGCTTCATCTCTCTCCTTGATCCGATCTTACCAATATCCAGACCTAAGATCAATTTTTGTATAATACTTTACCCGACTCAGTCGATCGAAGCAATCCACAACCATTGGGATATGATAGCTATTCTTTACAGTGATCTTATTCAAGGTTCGATAGTCACAGCACATTCTAAGAGAACCATCGGCCTTTTTCTGAAACAACATAGGAACTCCGTATGGTGACTTTACAGGCACAATAATTACAGTCTCCAACATTTCTCCCAATTGCTTCCTAAGCTCTTCAAGCTCAGGCTGAGACATACGGTACGGTGCCCTGGCGGGAGGTTTGGCACTTGGAATAAGTTCAATTTCATGATCAATCATCCTTCTTGGTGGTAATTTCTTTGGTAATTCATCCGGCATGATGTCCTCAAATTCCTGAATAAGCCTTTTAATGGTTTTTGGAATAGAACCAGTCGCCTCTTCGATCTCCTCTAATCAAAGAGTGTACAAAAAAGAAGGTTTATTTCTCTTGAAACCCTTACTAAATTGCATTGTTGAGATACTCTTCTCGGCTATCCTCCCAACTTGTATAGGGATGACACATGGCTTATTACCCATCATCATCAACGAATCAAATACGGTAACACTGATTTTTAGGCATTTCTAGACAGTTTCTGGGACATGGTGTGCAGGCCATGTCTAGGACATGACATGGACGCGGCCTGATTTTCAGGCATTTCTAGGCAATTTCTAGGACACGGTGTGCGGGTCATGTTCAGGAGATGTCCTGGCCACGACATGGATGCAGCCTAATTTTTAGGCATTTCTGAACAGTTTCTAGGCACGGTTTGCGGGCCATGTCCGGGACGCGTCCTGGCCGTGACAGGGACTCGGCCTGATTTCAAGGCATTACCGTTTCTATGACATAGAGTGCAGGCCATATCCAGGATGCGACAAGGACGCGGCTTGATTTTCAGGCATTTCTGGGCAGTTTTTTGGACACGGTGTGTAGGCCATGTCCGCGACGAATCCTGGCCACAGCAGGGACGCATGTAGATTTTTAGGCGCACGAAGGCAGCACGGTGTACAAGCTATGTCAAGGACGCAGTTATGTTCCCAGGCATTCTGGGCATTTTCTGGGATATAGTGTGTAGGCCATATCCAGTATGAATTTTGGCCACGGCAGGGACACAGCCTGATTTTTAAGCATTTCTGGGCATGGTGTGCAGCCCATGTCCGGACGCGTTCGGGTCCTGGCAGGGACTCAACCTGATTTTCAGGCATTTCTAGGCAGTTTCTGGGACACGGTGTGTAGGCCATGTCCAGGACGTGGCATGAAAGCAGCCTAATTTTTGGGCATTTCTAGGTAGTTTATGGGACATGGTGTGCTGGTCATGTCTGGGAGACGTCCGGGCCACGACATGGGCGCAACCTGATTTTCGTGCATTTTTGGGCAGTTTCTGGGACATGGTGTGCAGGCCATGTCCAGGATATGGCATGAAAGTAGCCTGATTTTCAAGCATTTCTAGGCAGTTTATGGGACATGGTGTGCAGGTAACGTCTGGGAGATGTCCGGGCCACGACATGTACGAAGCCTAATTTTGTAGGCATTACTATGCAGTTTCTGGGCTCGGTGTACAGGCCATATTCGGGACGCTTCCTGGCCGCGATAGGGACGCAACCTAATTTTAAGGCATTTCTAAGCAGTTTCTCGGACACAGTGTACAGGCCATGTCTTGGACTCGGCAGGGACGCAACCTGATTTTCAGGCATTTCTAGGCAGTTTTCGGGATATGGTATATAGGCCATGTCCGGGACGCGTCTTGGCCACAGTGGGGATGCAAGCAGATTTTCAGGCACACGCAGGCACGTTCCTGGGCATTCTGGGCAGTTTCTGGGACATGATGTGCAGGCCATGTCCGGGATGCATTCGGGCCACGACAAGGATGCGGCCTGATTTTCAGGCATTTCTGGGCATGGTGTGCAGCCCAAGTTCGGGACGCTTTCGGGCTGCGGTAGGGATGAAGCCTGATTTTTAAGCATTTCTAGGCAGTTTCTTGGACAGGGTGTGTAGGCCATGTCCCTGACGCGACATGGACGCAGCCTGATATTCAGGCTTTTCTAGGAAATTTTTGGGACACGGTATGCAGGCTATGTCTGGGACACGTTCGGGCCACGGCAGGGATGCAGCCTGATTTTCAGGTATTTTTGGACAGTTTTTGGGCACGGTGTGCAGGCCATGTCCAGGATGCGTCCTGGCCGTGACAGGGATGCGACTTAATTTTTAGGCATTTCTAGGCAGTTTCTGGGACACGGTGTGCAGGCCATGTCCGGGACGTGGTAGGGACGCAACCTGATTTTACAAGGCATTTCTAGGTAGTCTCTGGGACACGGTGTGCAAGCCATGTCCGGGACGCGTCCTGGCCACGGCATGGATGTGGGCAGATTTCAGGCACACGAAGGCAGCACAGTGTGCAGGCCATCTCTGGAGTGCAGGCACGTTCCCAGGCTTTTTTGGCAGTTTTTGGGACACGGTTTGCAAGCTATGTCCTGGACGCTCTAGGCAATTTCTGGGAAATGGTGTGTAGGCTTTGTCCGGGATGCGTCCGGGCCACAGTAGGGACGTAGCCTGATTTTCATGCATTTCTGAGCAGTTTCTGGGGTCGGTGTGCAGGCCATGTTCGAGACGTGATTTTTAGGCATTTCTAGGCAGTTTCTGGGACACGGTGTACAGGCTATGTCCATGACACGACATGGACGCAGCTTGATTTTTAGACATTTCTAGGTAGTTTCTAGGACACGGTGTGCTGGTCATGTCGGGACACGTCTGGGCCATGACAGGGACACAACCTGATCTTCAAGCATTTTTGGGCAGTTTTTGGGTGGTGTGCAGGCCATATCCGGGACGCGTTCTGACCGCGACAGGGATGCACACTAATTTCCAGGCATTTCTAGGCAGTTTTTGGGACACAATGTGCAAGCTATGTCCAGGACACGGCAGGGACGCAGCTTGATTTTCAGGCATTTCTAGGCAGTTTCTGGGACACGGTGTCCATGCCATGTCCGGGAGGTTGATTTTCAGGCACATGAAGGCAGCAAGATGTGCAAGCCATGTCATGGACACTTTCATGCACATGAAGGCAGCACGGGATCCGGGCACATGAAGGCAGCACGGAGTACCGTCCATGTGAAGGACGCTGGCACATGTAGGCAGCCCGTAGTTCATACTGATGCCCATCACATGCACACTAGGCAGTTTCTTGGACAGGGTGGGTAGCTAGCGTGGCATTTATTTTTGTGTTTTCTATCATAACCGACATTACGTCCACCATACAAGCTGACAGTTATCGTTTCCCCGTTCAACCCATCAATGTTGATGCCAATAGAAGAATAAGTGAAAGACATGACTACTGTTGCAATAGATTGATAGCCATGATAGCTCATGGAAGTTTTGTATTTGGCTAAGAATTATCTTAATTGCTGCAAATATTATCATATATAGATAGTAGGATATTGAAAACTTGACAAGATGGTCGTGTTTGTGGAAACAATTTGACCTCTAGACCGCCCTAACGATACATCATATATATATTAGTTTGAAAAACACCAGAAATTGTCTCTAAAATAATAGAAATACTCACACTATACAAATGGAAGCATTTATAGTGTATCCAATTGTAACCCGGATGAGATTACCACACTGGGCTAATCCACAAAGCTGAGCTTTCCTACCTCCTACGAAGTACAAATTGTTGAGAAATTACAAGTTTTTAAAATTTATCTTAACAAATATGCATCAAATTTCCCAAGCAAGCGTTACCTAAATGAAACTTAACAACTTCCATGTAAGTGTAGTTTTCATTGCCATTGATGGGTTGATCGGGGGAGCGATAACTGTTGGCAAGTACAGTGGACGTCATGTAGTTTATGATAGATAACACGAGAAGAAATGCCACGCCAGCTACCCACCCGAGTTGTGCGAGGGAGGAAAGCTCAGCTTTGTGTATTAGCCCAGTATGGTAATCTTATCCGGGTTACAATTGGATACACTACAAATGCTTCCATTTGTATAATGTGAGTATTTAAATTATTTTTGAGACAATTTCTAGTGTTTTTGAAACTTATGACGTATCATCAGGGCGGTCTCGTGGTCAAATTGTTTCCACAAACACGGCCATCTTGTCAAGTGTTCGATATCTTACTATCCATATATGATAATATTTGCAGCAATTCAGATAATTCTGAGCCAAATACAAAACTTCCACGAGCTGTCATGGCTATCGATCTATTGCAGCAGCAGTCATGTCTTTCACTTATTCTTATACCAATGCCCATCGCAGGCGCATCAGCTGGAGTATCACTGAGCAGCACCATCGTCAGACGGGAAACTTGCCCGGACTGGCACAAGGCTCCGAAGTTTACAGGGATGCGAGCCACTTGTAAGTAGTTGCTCCCTACAGCAGCATGCACATGTTGCTTGGTGCATGCTGCTTGTTCTCTTTCATGCACCTTCTCCCCCCTATAATAGACTTCTGAGAAAAAATCCAAGGGATAGGAGTAGATATCAAAGGGCTAAAGAATCATACTATTTCTTTTCCATTTTCTGTAGTATTTTTGTGATGAATTTTTAGAAAATTCTTTTTGGCAATGAAAGTATAATTGAATGGGGTCTCGAAAAAAATATTTTCGACGGAAAAATATTTTTTATTTTTTATTTAAAAAATATTAAAAATAAGGAAAAATCGGAAAAAATGGAAAACGGAAGGGAAAAAATCCCTGAAAATTACGAGAGGCTCGTTATCATCAAATATTTGAGGAGCAATTGCTCTTTTGTCGAAAATAATTTCGATTCACACGTATTTTGATGCATGAATAGAAAAGGAGGACGGGGACGAGCCAAAGGTGAAATGTGATGAAAACAACTCGAAATGTATTAAATTCGAACGATAAACTTTTGTCGAGTAATCATTTTATGTTCCCAACAACCATCCATCGATAAAACATCGTAGGGCTTACTTTTGCTCGTCATGTGACACGAAGGCAACGCCGTGCCCTGGCAGTGGTAGGGACGCAGGAACATTTTCAGGCATTCTCAGGCACCTTCAGGCACACGATGTACAGGCCATGTCAAGGATGCAGGCACATTTTCATGCATTTCTAGGCAGTTTCTAGGACAAGTGTGCAGACCATGTTCGAGATGCGTCCTACCCGCGGCAAGGACGCTGGCAGATTTTCAGGCACACAAAGGCGGCACTATGTACAAGCCATGTTAGGGACGTAGGCACATTTTCAGACATTCCTGGGACACGGTGTGCAGGCCACATCCAGGATGTCGGCAAGTTTTCAGGCATTTCTAGGCAGTTTATGGCACACGATGTGTAGGCCATATCCAGGAAGTATCCTGACCACGACGAGGATGCACGCTGATTTTTAGGCACACGAAGGCAGCACGGTGTGCAGGCCAATGTTAGGGACGCAGGCACGTTCCTAGGCATTCTGGGCAGTTTTTAGGACACGGTGTGCAGGCTATGACCGGGACTCATCCAGGCCATGGTAGGGACACAGCCTGATTTTCAGGTATTTTTGGGCAGTTTCTAGGCATAGTGTGTAGGCAATGTCCGCGACGAGTCTGAGCGGCGACAGGGATGCAGCCTGATTTTTAGGCATTTCTAGGCAGTTTTTGGGACACGGTGTGCAGGCCATGTACGGGCCACGGCAAGGACGCAGCCTGATTTTCAAGCATTTCTAGGCAGTTTTCTGGGCACAATGTCTAAGTCATGTCCGGGACGCGTCCTGACCGCAGCAAGGATACTGCCTGATTTTCAGGCATTTCTAAGCAATTTCTGGGACACGGTGTGCAGGCCATGTCCAGGACCGATAGGGACGCAGCCTAATTTTCAGGCATTTCTAGGCAATTTCTGGGACACGGTGCGCAGGCCACATTTGAGACGCGTCTTAGTCATGGTAGGGACGTAGGCTGATTTTCAGGCCAAGTCTAGGATGCGTCCTTGCCATCCATCGATAAAACATTGCGATGCTTACTTTTGCTCGTCATGTGACACGAAGGCAGCACCGTATCCTGGCAGTGGCAGGGACGCAGGTACATTTTCAAGCATTCTCAGACACTTTAAAGCACACGATGTGCAGGCCATGTTAGGGATGCAAGCACGTTTTCAAGCATTTCTATACAGTTTCTGGGACAAGTGTGCAGGCCATGTTCGAGACGCGCCTACCCGCGGCAAGGATGCTGGCTGATTTTTAGGCACACAAAGCCAGCACTATGTGCAGTCCATGTTAGGGACACAGGCACGTTTTCAGACATTTTTGGGACACGGTGTGCAGGCCACGTCCAGGATGCCAGCAGATTTTCAGGCATTTCAAGGCAGTCTATGGCACACGGTGTGTGGTCCATGTCCAGGAAGTATCCTAGCCACAATAAGGACGGACGTTAATTTTCAGGTACAGGAAAGAAGCATTGTGTGCAGGCCATGTCAGTGACGCAGGCACGTTCCCAGGCATTCTGGGCAGTTACTGGGGCACAGTGTGTAGGCCATGTCCGGGATGCGTCCAGGCCAAGGACGCAGCCTGATTTTCAGGTATTTTTGGACAGTTTCTGCGCACGGTAAGCAGGCCATGTCTGGGCATGGTGTGTAGGCCATGTTTGCGATGCGTCCGGGCCTTGACAGGGACGCAACCTGATTTCCAAACATTTCTAGACTGTTTTGGGACATGGTGTGCACGCCATGTCTAGGACAGGGACGCAGCATGAATTTCAGGTATTTTTGGGCAATTTCTTGGCACGGTGTGCAGGCCATATCTTTACACGGTGTGTAGGCCATGTTTGCGATGCGTTCGGGCCTTGACAAGGACGCAGCCTGATTTTCAGGCATTTTTAGGCAGTTTTTGGGACACGGTGTGCAGGCCATGTCTAGGATGCGGTATGGACGCAACCTGATTTTCAGGCATTGCTGGGCAATTTTTGGGACACGGTGTCTGGGACACGTCCTGGACACGGCAAGGACGCAGCCTGATTTTTCGGCATTTTTGGGCAGTTTCTGGACACAGTGTGCAGGCCATGTCCGGGATGCGTCCTGGCCGTGGCAGGGACGCAGCCTGATTTCCATGTATTTCTAGATAGTTTCTGGGACAAGGTATGCAGGCCATGTCTAAGACGTGGCAGGGACACAGTCCGATTTTCAGGCATTTCTAGGCAGTTTCTGGGACCCGGTGTGCAGGCTATATTTGGGATGCGTCCTGGCCATGGCAGGGACGCAGGCTGATTTTTAGACACACGAAGGTAGAACGGTGTGTAGGCCATGTCAGGGACGCATGCACACGAAGGTATATTTTCATGCACATAAAGGCAACACGGGATACGGGTACATGAAGGCTACACCGAGTGCCGTCCATGTGAAGGATGTTGGCATACGTAGGCAATAGTAGTTCATACCGATGCCCATCGCAGGCACACCAGGCAGTTTCTTTGACACGGTGGGTAGCTGGCGTGGCATTTGTTCTGGTGTTTTCTATCATAACCTACATGACGTCCACCATACTGGCCATAGTTATCGCTCCCCCGATCAACCCATCAATGCCGATGCCAATAGAAGAATAAGTGAAAGACATGACTGCTGCTGCAATAGATCGATAGCAATGATAGCTCATGGATGTTTTGTATTTGGCTAAGAATTATCTTAATTGCTGCAAATATTATCATATATGGATAGTAGGATATCGAACACTTAACAAGATGGTCACTTTAGGAAAGTTCATAAGTTATATAGTCAACGAATGGGGAATAAAGGCTAATCCAAAGAAGATTAAAGCCCTGATAAAAATGAGATCACCTAAAAAACCCCCAAAGAAGTTCAAAGTCTCACTAGGAGTATGGCAGCCTTGAGCCACTTCGTCTCGAAGGTGATTAGTAAGTGCCTTCCCTTCTTCAAGGTTCTAAAAAGAGGGAAGAAGTTCTAGAGAATGAATGAGTGCAAATGGGCCTTACAAGTTCTTAAGAAGTACTTGGGACAGGCCTCTTTCTATCCAAACTTAAGCTTGACAAGCCCCTATATATAGCGGTGACTACCAATGCGAGAGGAAGGTAATCATCAATTGCCTATTTATTATGTATGTGAAGTATTATTGGCAACAGAGACCACCTACCCTGACATGGAGAAAAGCTTTCTCTTTGATGACTATCTCCAAGAAATTGAGGCCATATTTCCAAACCTATGCCATTCAAGTAACAACAAATTTCCTACTCGAACAAGTGCTCTAGAAGCCTGACATATCTAAGAGGATGATGAAGTGGATCATGGAACTCAATGAGTTTAACATTATTTTTAAAGCAAAAGCTATCATCGAAGGCCAAGCCCTAACAGACCTTTTGAACCTCTCACTTGGAACCTATTGCTGACAATTTCTTTGAAAAAATAGGCTCTGGATCGGGGATAGTCTTTGTTAGCCCAGAAGGACACAATCTTAATTTCGTAGTGAGGTTTGAGTTCAAGGCTATCAATAATACGGTATGATACAAGCCTTTCTAGCTGGCCTCAGATTGGCTAGGGAGATGCCATTAAAATAGTAATTATCAGCAGTGACTCCCAGTTGACAGTTAGCCAGGTTAATGGTTTTTATTAAGCCAGAGACAAGAGTATGGTCATATATTTGAATTTGGTAATAGAATTTGTTCTGTCCTTTGAAACATTCGAATTGACACAAATCTCACGCATAGAAAATGCTCATGCTGATGCTCTTTCAAAGCTAGCAAGCAACAAAGATTCTGAATTACTCATTAGGTATTTGTAGAGCACCTTTCTAGGCCGTCCATTTCTAAAGGTGAAGAGGTGATATAGGTTAAGGACACTTCTCCATGGATGTGATTTATCATAGCATTCCTTAAGGATCAAGCCCTATCCATCGATAAAAAAGAAGCTCAGAAGAAAAATAGCACTTTGTCTTTCAAGATGAAGTGCGGTATAAAAGAAGCTTTTCCTTATGCCGCCTCCAGTGCATAGGTAATGAGCAGGCTACCTATATTCTCCATGAAATTCATGAGTAGGTTTCTGGCAACTATACAGAAGGATGGGCTTTGGCACAAAAAGTGTTGAGGCAAGGACAATATTGGCCTACATTGTAAAAGGATGCACAACAACTAATAAAAAATGTGACAAGTGTCAACGCTTCTCGACATTACAAAGACAACCTTTCTAGTAGTTAAGTGTTGTCTCTAGCCTTTGGCCATTTGCCAAGTGGAAAATTGGTCTTAATAAGACTCCTGCCTAAGGGAAAAGGCAACACCTACTTCGTTATTGTCACCATTGCCTATTTCACTACATGGGTGGATTCAATGCCCCTGGCTAAAATAACTAACGCTTCAAAGTTCTTATAGAAGAATACTATTTACCAGTTTGGCATCCCCTATTCATTCGCATCTAACAATGGAAAACAGCTTGATAACAAGAAAAATAGGGATTTATATGTGGATCTCAAAATGAAAAAGCATTTTTCCATCCCCACCATCCTCAGGCTAATGGGTAGGTGGAGGCCGTTGACAAAACCATGAAATATACCCTCAAAAGGATGTTGGATGCCTCCAAATGGATGTGGGTTAACGAGCTACCTCAGGTCCTATAGGATATCCGAACTACTAGTAGGAGTCAACAAGACAAACTTCTTTCTCCATGGCCTAGGGAGCAAAGGCTATGAGCCCGGTCGAAGTAGGTCTATTCTCTCTTTGTCACTTACAGCTCAATGAAATATCCAACAATGAGTTGAGAAGGTTCGAGCTCGATTTCCTCAATGAAAGGAGGAACGATTCCCAAATAAATTTAGATACCAATGAAAATGACTTGGTACTACAAATCTAGGTCAAGAAAAAGTCATTTCATGTAAATGACCTTGTCTTGCAAAAGGTATTCCTCTCCTTTAAAGAGCCATAAAAAGGGACTTTTGGTCCCAGCTTGGAAGGAACCTACCATATCAAAGTAGAGCTTCTATTTGGTACCTATAAGATCAACAATTTGGATAGAAAGGCGTAGCCTCATCTATGGAGTGTAAAACATTTAGAGAGGTACTATAAATAGATATGTGTGTAACAACTATCATTCTACTTATAGTTTGTTAAATTCAATGAAAAATCACTTTATTTAATTCTTCTTAAAAGAAAAGTGCCTCCCATTGACAAAAGTAATGGGAGAAGCCTCTGCCTAATGAACCATCCACCAAGGAGGAAAGTGTGGGCACTTCGATGAAAAGCTGGATCCTAAAGGGACCTCTACATTTTCGTGGAAGTAGATAACACATGTTTTCTAGTGACAAAAGCAGTGGGAGAAGCCTCTGTATGGATGAACCATCTAACCATATGCTGAGGAAAGATAAAGTCAAAATATACGTGAAGTCCTAACACATGCAAAATTTGTTTGGAAAAATCTTACTAAAGGTTCGAAGTTGTTGGAAAGCATTAACATGTTGAAAGGCAATAATATCAAATGATGGCATTGAGGCCTACTACTTTAGAAGTTTTATTATCCCCGCTAGCTTCATCTTCAAGTTCACTCACATGGCTACCCTTCTCCAGAGTCTGAGGTTCTCCCTGTTCTCCTTTCTCCGAGAATTTCGACCTCAACTCAGTGATGTTAAAAGTTGAGTGCACCTTAATCTATTCTACCACTTTGATGTAAGCAAACTCCTCCAACATTTGGCAAAGCTCTGATATTTCTAATGTGAAATGTGGCTATATACTACTTAACACATCTTTGCTATTGGGCTCGCCCTAACAATTCTATCTCTTCAGTAAGGCTGGTAACTCTGGAGTTAAGCTTACTTACCAATAGCTTCAAGGCAGCATTAATTTTATTTGACCTATCAAAGGCTCAGCAGCAATTTTTGATGTTCGTCAGAGATCTCCACTCGCTTGGTCAGAGAAGCCATTTCACTCTAGGACAGGTGGACTTCCTTTTCCAAATTCTCAATCTCGCTGTTAAGGTAGAAGCGAGCTTCATGGACTCTCCAGCTTGCTACTTTTAAAGACCTTAGCATTGACCTTGGGTTTTTTAGCTACTTTTTCGGCCTAGGAGGTCTTATTAAAAAACTCTTTATTTTTCTTTTGAAAGTTTTTAAAGAGAACTTCAGCCTCTATGGCAATTTTGAACACCCTCCTCGTTTGGCTCAACATTGTAGCAAAAAGATCAGTTGAATCACTGGACTTGACGAAGGTCATCCATCTATCCATCCAATACTTGTGGAATGTGGCAGTAGCCATATGAACCTTTAAAGTTAGCATGGATAGAGCCTTTGGAATCAGTTCATTATTCCTTTTTGACAATGAGAGCTTTGTCTGGGTAGGTTTCACATCTGAAGTAGTTGAGGTGTTGCTCGACACTCTCTCCTTTTTTGAAGACTTCTACTTCAAAGTTTTCACTGATGATGGCTTTTTCTATCCCTCTTCCTTGCATCAATGGATGCTACCATCAACTTTTCCCCGCAGGAGCTTTAGATCGAGAAACAGGTTGATAGTGGATCCCCTATGGAAAAGAATGTAAATTTTTTCTTAGAAACCTCCTATACCTTATTCTCCACCTTGTCCTTTGGGGAGTTCTCCATCACCTTCATGGTCAGTGGCTTCCTTGCTAACCTTCTCCACTTTGTCCTTCACCTACTTGGCAACAGCAGATGAGGGCTTAAACCCCTTTTTCCCAATAGTGGAAGTTGCACTAGGATAGAAGCCATGTCTAGGGTCAGGTACTTCCTCTTTTCAATTTTTTTTTGCAAATGAAAGGAAAACGTGATCAATATAAATGTTACTCTAAGGTAATAAGGAAAATTTCAAGTGTTACCTCTTCAAGCCTCCAGTCCAAACTCTCTAAAAAATCGACGAGCAACAATTGATCGTTCGAACTCCTAATAAATATAGGATGAAGGTATATGTCCTCTACAATACCCTACTCTACCTGGTCAACTCGAAGTGATCGAATGACTTGCAACATATACAAAGTTCAGAATCAAATCAATTGTAAAACAAGAACAACTAAAGTGGGACACTCACGAGCTTCAGAGTAAGTGGTTGGAATTGTCAAGTGAGGGACCTTGTCACCCTTACACATCTGCCATTGCCCCCTCAGCTAGAACCAGGTCTTCTTCTATCCTTTGATGAGAGAGAGAAGGCTTATGACGAATGGAGAGTGTGCCCCTCCACAAACACAGAGTGCCAACCATAGGGAGTGTGCGTCATAATCTAGATGGTGTAAGACACTTTGACCAGCCCTAATGGCATGGACGAGTTGACAATACTGGTTATAGTAACCTCTATCTCTAAAGCTACCGTCCTAATGTTCGTTTCCCTACCTCAGAAGAAGAAGAAGACATGATATTCAAAATGAAAGAGGATATTTGTTAAAAGATACTTGCGGGATTAAAACACTAGTCATCGAATTTCAAAAAAGTAGCCAGAAAAAGATCGATGATTGAAAGTAAAATCAATAAAGGTTCAAGGGCTATTGGGAGTCATTAGGAGTTTGATTTTTCTTTTTGCCAGAGTAAAAAATGATTTTCCCAAAATTGTGGCCTTTCATAGACAAGGATCATCCACCTCAACCGTTGGATTTGGATCCAAACCATCTAACCGTTCATTTAAGATTCAATCTGACCCACCCATAACATCCGTCTCTTCGTACTTTACTATTCAGATCAAAGCATCTGACCCAAGCGCGCATTATGTGTCTGCCTTCTAAAGAATCGCCCACAACACTCATCACTACTCATTGAATTTGGTGACGATTATGTGTATGGAAAATTGAACCATCTCACTTGCCTTTTCTTGAAGACGCACTGGACAACAAATTATTTAGGTGCAATAATCAAAAACGATTCGCTTTCTCAATGTTTCAAAAAACATACAACTTCGGAGTCAACACATTTACAGACTTAGCAAATTGGAGAAACAATTCACTTCAATTCCAATGCCAACAACTTCGGCCAATGGCCTAAGCTATTTCAGAATTTCTTCATGATAGATAGCTTCAGCCAAATCACCCCCAATTGTCCCTTCAACATTTCAACTCTTCAAATAAACGACTTTGTTCAAGGAGACTTCAATTTCTCTTAGAAAGTTCAACAAATCAAAGGTACATAGCCTTGGCAAAACTATTTTTATGAAAATTTCAAGTATTATATAAATATTTATACTTCAACTTGGGGGATTATTATATTAGAACAATCGAAATCCAACACGAGAAACCAACCATCGCAAGAAAAGGAGCCATCCCAAATAAATAAAATTTTCAAACAAAGTCCATGCATTATATAAATAACTATACTTCGACTTAGGGGACTATTGTTTCTCTCGCCACTAAAGCTCTAATCCAAGCATACATGGCAACCACGTGGATGCAACAATTAAAGGAAAAGTCAAAGGTTGACTAGAGTCAAATGATCTAAGCCCACTCAATCGTCAAAGACCTTTACAGCCGAGGCCATCCCTCCCTTCATCTCTCCAAATTGCCTCACATTAAAAGCAGTTCCTAAAGAGATCATAGTATCTGCCGAGTGATTGATTTGACAACCGACAGTCCAATTAAGTCAAATCCCATTAGCCCAATTCATCATGTACACTAACACACTTCAAAGGGAATCCCCTCTTCCCTACACACATGAGGTACCATATGGCAAGTGGACGATGGAACAGATATGATAGGACATCCCATTGGGTCGAATGCAACAACATCTGCTTCATCCAACGGTCGAGATCAATGTTGTACCACTATAAATATCAACCCTGGTAAACACTTTGAATCTACTGCAACTCTTTACACTTAAGGCTACAATTTCTTCTCTCTTTGTTTACATTCTTGCCTTCTCAAGTCTAGATGATATTGCTTTAATTGAGCTGTTTATGATTAATCTTTAACATGCAAATCATTCATAAGCTTATGGCCAGTGTCCGAACATATTTGTCCAATGCTTAGAGTATCTCCCACGTTCACGCACGATTACATCATCTGACCCAATCTCCGGTAAAAACGTGCTGAAATTTGCTAATCTGGAGGTGAGTGAATCCGATATTTACCAAACACCTATTTTTTCCCCCTAATTCTCATACCTGCCACAATGCTACTTTCCAAGAAACCTACAACAATCTACATGTTTAGAGTCACCGCATTCGGGCTCAAATAAGTCCAAAACTCATTTCGTCTAAATATCATTCAAATTCATTGCACTCTTCCATTGTCATTCCTACAAACTATGATGATATTTCCCTGAACTTAAAAAGATTACTTATGAACGACTTTCAAAAATATTTAACTGATGAAAATTGGAAATTATTTAATAGGTTATCCATCATTATTTAATTGGTAAAATTGTCTACTAATTACTTTTAAAAATAACAAAAAATATCCTAGATCTTGTGTATATATCCAAATCTAGTGAATTCAAAGATACTTAGAAAGGTTGTTGCAGCAGTGAAAAGTGAAAATTTATCTTTTATTTTAATGTGTGTTTTTACATATTTATATGTCTGAATTAATATTTAAAATAATATAGAATCACTTAAAAATGGCAAACTTGAAGCTTAATAAGCTATTTTCTTAGCTTCAACTAATTTAAACAAATATTATTGAACTTTTTTAAAAAAAAATTTCATTTAGTTTTCATTTATGTCTTTAAAGTATATTTTTACCCATTTAGTAGAGAGTCACTAAAGTGAATTTAGTTACATAATTGGTCAATTGCTTATTAGCATTCCCTACATATATGTTGTGGCCCTTTAAATTTAGACTTCGAAATTACTGATCTTTAAAATAGAGCACAATTCTTGAAAGTATATACACACTATCAATTAACCAAAAAATCTCGAAATACTCATTTTATCACTAACCCCATTTCAAGGATTAGTAAATAGTAAAAAATTGCGATAAAGATTAATAAGAGGTCAATTGTAAGGAATTGATTGCTACAATAATTATTAGTTAACGTCGAACCACTAAGTAGAATGCATCGTCAACTAAATTAATAGAGTTAGATTGTGTTGCATATTTATTCCCATATATACACGTACTACTATGTACGAGTACCCATACTTGAAAATTTCCCCTTCTTGAGAAACCCAAAAGAATTAATTTTTTAAAGTTCAACTACCTATCAAATTTGGACCTCATCTCTCATGTCAACTACCCTTCTTGAGTTAACTCTTTCTCTGTCAACTACCCATTCTCCTTCTAAAACTAGCAATTCAATTCCCCCTTTGTTTCCTCGAATCACCCTTAGCTACCTTTCCTCCTAATTCTACTTTATATACAGAGACCTATCATTCCTCCCACACTTGTTTCCAAAAAAATTTACTAAAAATTCGACTTTAAAATACTTTTGTGCAGTTAGCCTTTTTAAGAACCCTAATGGCTGATTTGGGTAACTCAACGATTTCTGATAAAATTGATGCATCTGTGGACTCTAGAGGTAAGCGTTTATTCAGAGTTTAGCTCTATTTCTTGTAGCAGTACAAGTAGAATTTTGAAATATCATGCAACTTTTTTTTTTTTTAATAAGTATCGTAGTATTTTTTGTTCTATACATGTGAATTATATGTATGTTTTACGTGTTGTTAATACTTTTCTCTTGCACTGTATCGATTGATTCCTACAAGAAGAGGTAGCTGCAGAAAGTACCTGTCAAAATCCTAAGCCAGATATTACTGAAGATGAGAAAACCCTAATTACTAGGATGTATAATTTAGTTGGAGAAAGGTGATTTCATTTTTATTTTTTTTCTCCCCTTGTAATGTATTAATTTCTAATTCTTTTTCTCTACGAATTTTCTTCGAAAAATTAAGAATAAGTAGTGTAATTTTATTTATTTTTATTGATTTAGGTGGTCATTGATTGCTGGAAGAATTCCCGGAAGAACTGCTGAGGAAATTGAGAAGTATTGGAGCTCAAGATACTCCTCTACTAACCAATAAGATGAAATATCAATCTTTGATCGATAATTGACTCCAATTAATAGAGGATTATCAACAAAAACTTGTAAAGTCGTTATGTATTGTTATTTTCTGTTTGGGCTAAGGATTTTTGTCGTGTAATTGTCATTTACTAGTTGCATTGAAATTTGTGTTCAACCATAAGTGCATAAATTATTACTTAAAAGTAATTTTCAGTCTCATTTCGCTTTATCTTTATCAGACTCTATAAGTTCAAAATTACAATTTTACTAGGTTAATACTAAAAAATGATTACACGAAATTTTAAAATTGGTTTGCTCAAATAAGTCATCATTTTTCGAGAGCATGTTAAGGGAAAAATATCACATCAAAAGATTATAAAATAAATAACTTACATATAAAGAATTGGATTAATATTCCTCTTAAGGTTAACTTTAAACCTTAAATCTTAATATATAGAGCTATCCTCAAATCCAACACGATAAATTCCTTTGAGTATAATTTTACCATCGATGGCCCTTATGATAATACAAGTTAAAGTTGTTGTTTGTTATTATTTCTAGTGGGGATAATCATTTTTGTTTTGTTATTGTGATATACAATTTTCGTTAAACTTCTTGTTCTATAATAATATTCTTACGTATTTAATATAAGGTGATTATACTACCACCATAGTCTTTATTTGCTGCCACTTTTTACTTGTACCTGAATGTTTTCAATCTTTAATTGCCTCCGCATCTATGTTTCCACCTTTATTATTGTATTCTTAACCTCAATCGTCTATTGTATATTATTGTTCAAAAACACTAAAATGCACGTGGAATGACAAATGGGAAATAAAGGCCAAATTGGTAGCCTATGCGACTACATTTGCGATTGCATAGGCATTTGCAGGGTGGCCTTGTCATTGGTCGATCTCTGTGGTTGCATAGAACAAATTCTATGCGATTGTATAAAATATTTTCACTAGCCTTTATGCTTGTTTTTATTTGAGTTTCAGGTGGCCTATCATCTTTTTTTGGCATCATTTTGTGGAGTATTATTGAGGCTTATATATAAGTGATCGATGTTCAATAGAAACATAAGAAAAATCACTTGTGATCATAACTTCCATTCCACAAAAGAATCAAAGTATTTTCTCTATTATATTCAATTTTTTCTTTGTATTCTCAAGTTTTAGAGGATTACATTAAGTGTTTAAGTGTTAAATCTTTTACAAGATTTGATATATCCTACAAATCATTTGCCAAAATTCTTTTAAGCATCAAAACTCAATTCGAGATGGGGAAAATATCGTTTAAGGACAACGATTACGTTATGCCTTCTTCCTTTTCACTTTCTTCATCTTATTCTTTGTTTTTGTTTCTTCTCCGTTCCCTTGTGTGCAAATAATATTTTTCCAACAATCTCAAATGATATTTTTGCAATAGAGAATAAAACTACTATGGCGACAATATAGTTGATGAATCAAGACCTTGTTCGTTTGGTTCATTTTAATGGAACAAACTTCACAATATGGCAAGATAAATTGAAATTCCTTTTGATGGCTTGAAGATATTCTACATCCTTGATCTTGATTTGGCACCATTAGTAGAACCAACTAGTGGAGAAATTGATGTCATAAGATCCGATAGATAAAAAGGTCAAGAGGATAAATTGATTTGCCCCTGTGACATACTCAACATCTTATCAGACTAGTTGTATGATCTCTACACGAACACTTCTTCTATAAAGGAAATATAGGAAGCTTTGGAAAACAAGTACAAAAGCTAAAGAAGAAGGTACCAAAAAATTCTTAATTTCAAGATATTTTGATTTTAAATTTCTTGATAATATTCCTCTTCTTCCTCAAGTACATAAATTACAAGTTCTTGTCAACAAGTTGAAAGTGGTCAACATTGAGGTCCCGAAAACTTTCTAAGTGGGAGTGATCATTGCAAAAACTCCAGGGAACTTGAAAAAGATATTGGAAGAAAATCATACATAATTTCAAAGATTACTCTTTGGACAATTGCAGAAATATCTTCGCATTGAAAAAGAGTCAAGGGTGAGAGACAAGAATGTATGGAGGCAATTCCAAAGCCAATGCTATAGAGAAAAATGAACCTTCAAGCAAATCCAAGAAGAGAAATCCTTCAAGGAACCTTAACAAGTCCAAGATGAATTCCAAAGGTGGTTGATTTGTATGTGGAAAACCTAGATATTATGCAAATGAATGTCGATATTGGAAACGAAACAACTCCGAATGAAATGTGAACTCCATCAAAGGTGACAATATTGTAGCCACTGTAAGCGACATTAACGCAAACAAAGGAAAAGTCCCTAGATGATGGTATGATGTATGTGCAACCGTACATGCATCATATGACAAGTCTTTATTCAAAGCATGTTATGAAGTTGATGGAGATCAAAGATTCAAATGGGGCAATGAAGTCCGATCCAAGGTGATAGGGAAAGGAAATGTGGAAATCATCTTCACTTCCGACAAGATCGCTACCTTGACCAATGTGCTACATGTTCCCAATAAGAATAGGGTCAGAAATATCTTAGGAAAATCGGGCATAAAACGTATTTATGAGTACGGTAAACTTGTACTATCACAAAATGGGAAATTTGTGGAAAAAGTATATTTTCGTAAAGGAATGATCAAATTGTATACTGTTGATAAGATGATTAATAATAAAGTTGATGTTCGTCAAAGTCTCGCAAGCGTACGGGTTCGTTGTACAAGTAATAATTGTGATGAAAAAGTTATCATCCCACAAGGAATAAAGTCTAATTTCAGTGTATTAGATATAATTAAATTTGTGTGATTAACTAAAAGTTGATGTTTGTTTGAATAGCTAATTAAGTTTTATAACTAAAAATTGTAAAATTGATGAGAATTTGTTTTAGAATTCAAATGAGTGAATGTATTGGATTTCTGACGCCACTAATCAACTCTTAGTTCTAATTATCGACCTATGACAATTATCTCAACTCATGCAATTGTGACGATCGATAATTTCACTTTTATTTATTATTCTTTCCCAAGATATAATAAACCTATGATTACCACAAGACGATCCTATTCCTAGTTCGAATTCATATGGTAAACACGCATTGATGTATAGGATTATCACACATGATCGCACACGTCACAAATATTATTCCTAACATTCATTGTTCATGCGTTCCAATAACAGTGTTCTACCTGCCGTGAGTTTTCCAACACTACGAATAAGCAACTTATTGTCCTAATGGTGCGCAAACATTAAAATAATATGGATATGCATATTAAAGAAATCACAACACAAGAATTAAGATAAAAACATAAGATCTTGAATTAAAAACTAAGAGTCAATCAGTTTTGTCATCCATCTAATACAAAGATATTTAGTCTAGCATATTAATGTAGGAAAAACGGGAAAAATAAAAGAATGACATCACCCGAATCATTAAAATATGAAAAGAATCTGAAATCCTTCACTTTATGCCTTCAATTCCAGATCCAAGTAATGAAGTCTTCTTCTTCAATGTATATCCCGCTCTCCTTTTTCTCTCTTTTTCAACTTCCAATATCATAGAAATCAGGTTCCCCCATGTTTTTGTCGACTTTTGGTATAAATATGATGTAAAGAATTGTAAACCAAAACTTTCCAAAACAAAATAAGGAAACAGAATTTTTTTGTCGGAATTGAACCATGCATACGCATGGTACATTTTTGTGCGTACGTATAGTAGCATCAATTTAGTTTCGGAAGTTAAATTTTTCAATCGTGCGTACGCACGACCTGTAAGGCTATGCGTACACACTGTTCAACTATTTTAGGGGCCAATTTGTAATTTGGTCCCTAAACTTTCTGAAGTGTGTGTTTTGGTTCTTTCCCAAAATTTCTTGTCCCATTAGCTTCTCTTCAACTCCAATTAACTCTTGGTGTTCTCAACTCTTCGTTCTTTGGTCCCATTCAACTTTTGGATTATTGCATTCTAGTCCCCAAACTTTGCCTTGATGTAATTGAGTCGTTTTTTCTACTTATTTTCTTTATTCTCGTATCTTCTATTGATTGTAACCTACACATAATATATAAATAGGATTAAGTCATATTCCATCAAATTATTTAACAAATACTCAATTTTAATGGCTTAAATAAGTGTATAAAATACACTTATCAGTTGATATTGCCTATATTGTTGATTCATTTACATTATGACATGCTAGATTAGGTCACATAGATAAAAGTACCATAAAAAGAATGTTGAAATGTGACTTAATATCATACAATGAAAATGATGCATTTAAATGTAAAACATGTGTAGAATAAGATGACTAAGTAGCCTTATCAAAGTATAAATAGACTTCTAGTATTTTAGAATTGATTTATATGGATATATGTGAGTTAAATGGCATGTTAATTAGAGATGGAAATAGGTATTTCATTACCTTTGTAGATGATTACTCTAGATATACATATGTTTATTTGATAAAACATAAACACGAGACCTTTAATATGTTTAAAACATATAAGAATGAAGTTGAAAATCACTTAAGCAAGAGAATAAAAACTTTAAGAAGCGATAGAGGAGAAAAATATTTTTCTAGTGATTTTAACATGTTTTGTGAATAACAAAACATAATTCATCAATGTTCTACCCCTAGGACATCTGAACAATGACTTAGCTGAAAGAGAAAATAGAATTTTAGTTGAAATGATAAATGCTATGCTAAGTTATGCCAAGTTGCTATTTAATTTATAGGGTAAAGCATTGTTGAGTGCGTATAAAATATTAAATAGGATTCCTTCTAAATTTACGAAGGTTTCTTCTTATGAATTGTGGAAAGGAAGAAAATCTAACATTGGATACTTTAAAGTGTGGTAATGTCTTGCTTATTATAAGAACACAAACACTAATATGATCAAGTTGAGTCCGAGAGGCATTAAATGTGATTTTGTTGGATATGCTTAGGGATGGCAAAAAGGCTCGAGGGCTCGAGCTGTCCGTGGCTTGGCATGCAAAAAGCTCAAGTCGGCTCTGCTCGAGGCTCGGGCTGAGCCCCATCTTGGGGTGCCGGGCTGAGCCCGAGCAGGCCCGTGTGGCTCGCAGGCCAGCTTGCAAAAAAAAATTGTTAAAAGGCAGCCAACTGCCTCAAATAAAGGCAGCTACCAGCTGCCTTTTAAGGGAAAAAAAGTTGGAAAAAAACGAGCCGGCTTTGTAAGGCCCGAGCCGAAAGCTCGGGCCGAGCCTTGATTTTTTGGCCGAGCTTTTGCTCAACTCCGCTCGGACCAAAAAAAGCCCGTCTTCAGAAAGCTCGAGTCGAACCTGAGCCTTGATTTTCGACTCGCGAGCCGGCTCGCCTCGGCTCGTTCCCATCCTTAGATATGCTGTAATAGTAAATCATATAGATTATTAAATGTGGAGACCAATGTGATTATTGAATCAAGTGATGTAGAGTTCTTTAAGAATTCATTATTTTCGGATAATAAATTAAGGGAAACTCTTAAGGAAATTTCAAGCTCTAGTGGAACACTGGATGAAACGTCTTCTGAAGAAGTTAATGAATCTAGGGAGCCACAAAGAGGTAAAAGAACTCGAATTGAGAAGTCTTTAGGATCGGATAAAATTGTCTCTCAACTTATTTCTTTTTACTTAGTAAAAGGAAATGAGAAGATTGTTGTAAGAAATTCATTTTGTTCTACAATCCCGAAACTTATAAATGTTATAGCTTCTCGTGATAGTGTCTTTTGGAAAGATGCGATTAAAGATGAAATGAATTCAATTATGTCAAACAATACATGGGAACTTATCGATTAACCACACGAATCAAAACCTATTGGATGTAAATGGTTATTTAGGAGAAAATATAACATTGATGGTTCTCTTAATATCTTTAAGGCTAGACTAATAATCAAGGGTTATCGACAAAAGGAAGGAATGAACTATTTAACACTTATGCATTGGTAGCTAGAATAAAATCAATTAAGACATTATTAGCATTGACTTTCTTACATGACTTGCATGTTTATCAAATGATATCAAGATGGCATTCTTGAATCAGGATCTCAATGAGGACATTTATATGGAACAATCCGAAGGGTTTGCTCTATTCGGAAATGAAAATAAAATGTGCAAGTTAGTGAAATCATTATAAGGTTTGATGCAAGTTCCTAAGAAATGGCATGAAAATTTTGATTTAGCCGTCATTTCATTTGGTTTTAAGCATAATAATGTAGATAAATGTTTATACTCATAATTATGTTACATTTATATGCTTATATATTGATGACATGTTGATTATGAGTAATCACATGAATGTAATAGAAGAATCGAAGATGTTTCGATCTTCCATATTCAAGATGAAGGATCTTGGACAAATGGATACTATTTTGTGTATCAAAGTTACTAAAACTAGTGGGGGTTACCATTTAAGTTAATCACATTATATCAATAATATGATAAATAAGTTCAAATATTTAAACACAAAAAAAGTTAGTACCCCCTTAATCCAAGTTTAACTCATAAAGAATGATGGAAGAGTAGTTGCTCAATTGAAATATTCAAGTGTTATTGGGAGTTTTATATATGCAGTTCAATATATAAGACCGAACATAGCTTATGTAATTATTAAACTTAGTAGGTTTCCTAGTAATGTGGGCAAAGATCATTGGAAGACTATTGGAAGAGTTCTTGGCTATTTAAAGAAAATCAGGAACTTAAGTCTATAATATACTAAATTCACTGTTGTATTAGAAGAATTTATCGATGTTAGTTGGATATCTAGTAGTGAAAGTAATTCTATTTCAAGTTGGGTGTTTATTCTTGAAGGAGGTGCTGTTTCTTAAAAATTAAAGAAATAGAAATGTATAACACACTCAACTATAGGATCAAATTTTGTAGCATTATCAGAAATCGGGAAAGAAGTAGCTTAATGATCTACTTTATGAGATACCTTTGGGATTGAAGAATTCATCTTCAATATCTATCATGTCTGATAGTCAAACCACATTAGCAAAAACATATAACACTGTATACAATGAAAAGTCTAGATATATGAGTCTTAGACATGACTAAATAAGGAAAATAATCAAAGATGGAATAATTTCACTAAATTATGTCAAGTCAATTGAGACTTTAGCAAATTATTTAACTAAACCTCTAAATAGAAATGTAGTAACATCGACTTTGAGTAGGATGCGATTGAAACTCTTGAACTAAAATATCCATCAATGATAGCAACCCTACCCGTCATTGCTTAACAAGCAATGCACAAGTTCAAATGGTAACAACAAGTTATTTGATACGTGGATAGTTTTAGCATTATAAAATCTGTGATAACCCAATTCTAATTAGAAAATTTTGGTTTTAACTAAAAGTGAGCTTTGAGCTTTAAGCTCTTAATAAAGTTCAGTACTAATTACAAATATCTCTAAAAAAGTAACAAAAATATCGGAAGAATTTCACCTAGATGAATTTCGAGGTCCTGTCGCCTCAATAGAGAGTTAGAGTTTCTCTCTTAAAAATTTGTCGAAAAAAGATAAGCGAAAGTCCATATTAGCAGTAAGCGAGTTTGAGGAACTTGATAACGCGTGATACTTGTATATGTATTCTTACCGGTATTGTCACATGGAATAATTGGTTCAAAGCTTAATGTTACATTTAATCCCGACTTTACTTTGTTTGATTTACATTTTGGTTAGATTTAAATCAAAAGATATTTAATCCTTATACATGAGTATTGTATATTTTGAATATGAGATTTTATTGAATATTGAACAAGTGGGGAGTTGTTGCATATTATTGTACAAAATCAATAAAATGCATGTGGAACGTCAAATGGGAAATAAAGGCTAAATTGGTCGCCTATACAACTGCATAGGCCAGAATGGCTTGCTGTTGCATAGGCATTTGCCCTGCTCTTGGTTGATCTATGCGGTTGCACAGATTTGTTCTATACGACCGCATAGAATATTTTCACTCGTCGTTGTAGCGGATTTTTTTTTTTTTAATTTTATAATTTCAGGTGACTGTTCATCTTGTTTTGCCATCACTTCTTGGAGTATTGTTAAGGCTTATATATGGTGATTGACGTTCAATAGAAATATAAGAAAAATCACTTGTGAACATAACGTTCCACTCCACAAAAGAATCAAAGTATTTTTCTGTCATATTCAATTTTTTCTTTGTGTTCTCAAGTCTTATAGGATTACATTAAGTGTTTAAGTATTAAATCATTTACAAGGCTTGATAAATCGTGCAAACCATTTGCCAAAATCATTTTAAGCATCAAAACTCAATCTGAGAGAGCGCAAATATCGTTTAAGATCAACAATTATGTGGTTGAGTCTTATTCTTCTTCAAATTCTTCATCTTGTTCTTTGTTTTTGTTTCCTCTCCGTTCCCTTGTGTGAAAATAATATTTTTCCAACATCTTCTATTAATTAGCTAATTTATCCATGATAATGGATATCATCCAAATACTTTTGTTAGGGTGTTTTAAAGTGAATAACAAATATTATATTGTACTTTTGTATTTGACCATTTTTTTTTTCCTTATTTAAAAATATGATTGACAGATAAGTCTTTTTAGGCTCTCTTTAACATATTTTTTTTGACTATCATCAAATACATGAAGCGCTAATTAATTGAAGATTAAGGGTAGGAATGCAAAATAATAATAATAATAATAATAATAATAATAATAATAATAATAATAATAATAATAATAATAATAATAATGCAAAGATTGAGAACCTTTATTACCATTAAAAACAAGTGGAACAAATAAAAAATGCACTGTCAATATATATACAACCCTTCAATATTACATTCTACTTTATAAATATTCATATTTGACCGACGAATATTTCTATTGATTCATATGATCTAAAACAAAAATTATTACAGAGTGATCACATATATAATAATTTAAGCACTCCCTTAAGTTTAGCAAAATTTTTGGTCTGCTCCGCATTGCCCCCACCCTCACTGGTAAACAAGGCACGGATCCCCCAGTTGTCCAAAACTGTCCAAATATTTTATTTTATTTATTTTTTATACTTTTAAATTTTAATCATATTTAAAAAATAAATAATAATTAAACGGGATTATAATGAAAATCTTTAATTCGTGCCCTAACACCCATGACGTGCACAAGACCCAATAATGTCTCTTTCTTGCTTTATTTTTAGGTGAGTAAAGTAGGCATTTTATGCTTGATAAATACATTCTATCATGATTCAAGGAACTTGACAAAAAATTTTGCATCCAGAGATGCTAGGAGTCGAGTAGAATCAATCGAGCTCTCTGCGCATAGAGATCACACCAAGAATTCAAAAACATTAGCATTTCAGTCTCGTGTCTAGAGATGTACAAGAAACTTGCTTGTGTTCATCTGACATTATTTTATTCACCAAGAAATGAATTAATCTACAACCAAATTAATATCACAAACTAAATATATAGTAGTACATGCACAAATCTTTCATTTTCATCAACGTAATAAATTCGTTTGAGGAATATGTAAGCTCCTATCAATGTCCCTTGGGGAGAAAAAGGGTGGAGACCAAACTATAAATTGTAGCCCGGCGTGAACTATGGGCCATTTTTTTCCCTTCTACTCAACAAAATTGATCCATTTTTCTCTCTTCTACTTAACAAAATTAGTCCAAAAACTTTATTATTACTTCAAAAATTATGCCAAATGTTGGATTGTAAACTGTTTTTGGATTGTGATATCGTCCTTTTTTTTTTTTTTTTGAGCTTTTTAAAGTTTACAAATTAAATTGAACCTTGTTATCTGACGACGATATTTCAATGCTTTAATGTACTACAAGTTTTAAGCTTTAAGCCTTGGAAATATCTATAAGTGACTAGCTCATTAGGCTACCTTCAAGGTACTTATTGGCTGGAAAGTCCAAATAGACAATCTTCGTTGTACAAGTTGATTGTTGTATCGTTGTACAAGTTGATTGTACAACAATCAACTTCATATAGGAGAGCATGGATGATGTGGATGCATATTTATGCAAAAAAATAGAATGCTAGAATGGATCTGTTACGTGTTGACACACTTGGTCGACCCACTGGGGCCCATGGCCCACCCATGTCGAACCACATGGCATGGTGGCCGAGGTCCCTAGGCCAACAGAGGAACACACGACATCCAAGAACAACACTTATGACGTGACTCAACTGCTAGAGGCCAAAGCACACTGGCCAAGGTGATTCACACCGAGGTCCAAATGCCGAAGCTGAACTTCAGAGCACCGTTCGCATCACTCCTCCCCAGAGATCTGGTCTTACACAGGAATCCTCTTTGAATGATTGATGGACAAGTGTCTTGTCTTGTCAAACACAGTGGTGACTCTACCAACTAATAAATATATAGCAAGCTACATGATGCCTAGAATTTGATATGTAAACTAACAAGATGAGGCCACGTGTACTATCAACCGAGGCCACGATTCAACTTGTATTACTATAAATACTCCTCTATACACCCCATGTAGAGCTAATGCAAGATTCAATATGAGAACATACACAACACATTTTACTCTTTTGCAAAATATGAGAGTTCACATACATATTCAATAAACCTCAGTTGGTAATTATTTTACAATCGTTGTACAAATGTCTTGCCGAATTCTAAACGTTGTCGTCCCGCGCCTTTGAGCCGCTTCCACGCCCTTAATCTGCCAGTTTCAGACCGTCCACGTGTCTTAGATTGTTGATTAGGCCTACGTGTGAATGGGTGAACCCAGTATCTGTTGGCAACATATTTTGGAGTCAACAGTATCTATATGACATATCCAGCTAAATTTGTTACCCCTCATCCTATAATTTTCCTATCACTAGCAACGTGGAAGCCAATAGAAAAAAAAAAAAAAAAAAGAAACTACTAAGGCCTTCACTCCACATCAGTTCGGAACATGGCCTGGTTGAGACTATCAATTGAAAAAAGCCAAAATAATGCCTTCAAGTCAGTTGAAGCAATATATAGAGGTCGAACCTCCACGATCGAGATGAGTTGCTATGATCTTCTACAATCCATTTTCGAAGCAATAAGCTTCTGATTTACAAGGAATTTTTATAGCTTCGTCTCATCTAAGAGATCATTTATATGATTGATTAATTTGATATCTCAATAGCATACATCTCTCAAAAACAATTCAATCTACTTTTTAGATGTCAGACATAGGTTTTTGGCTGTCCATTTTCTAGAATTATTAAATGCAATATAAACCTAGTGTTGCATAAGTGACGTCTATGAAATTGACGAGTCACCTCTAAGGTTAGACCAAGTGTCATTCATCCAACGTAAACTATCTCTTCTCCTCTATTCTAAAGCTCACATTTAGTGTAATTTATAGATAATGCTAATTTAAACTCTCAATAGTAACTTAGCTTGGAATTCTCTCTTTAAATAAGTATTGTACACATCTTTGTGGCTCACGTCCATTATTTATCCCACACCAAATATACATCAATAGTTGACTGACTTGACATGGAATGCTCGCAATCGCCTTATTTATCTCCAGAGAAGGGCATGTGCATCTAACAATTTGATGAAGTGTGCAATAGCTTTACACATGAATGTGATTGGAGTTATGATCTGTTGGCCATGTTGCTCGGTCAAAAATGAGGCCAATAGATTGACTCGTATGTCGGATGCCATACTTCAACGATGAGCAAACCCATGAGAAAGGCTTACTAAAAAATAAATCAACTTCCCCATTTAAAAATGTTTTGTTAACCTCTCTCGACTATTCCCTTTGCAGCCTATATCTGTTTGAGCTGGATGATGATAACAATCGCCCAGTCTATTAAAGAGTTACGGATGCCAATCTCTATCAACTTCATGCTTAGCGTAACGATTTCACCTAACTCTCCGGAGGACCAAAGAGGTATTACAATAAGCTCTGCCCTGAAAGTGTTAGGAGATGGCCTCATATGAATAAACAATTCCTTAATTTTCTCGATATCTGCAAGGTTAGGAGCATTCCCAATTCAGTACCTCCATGATATGAGGTAGGTAGTAGGTGAGTCACTGAAATGTTACTCAGCCTACTTTACTGATAACTTAATTTATTATGATGACTTCAATGAAGGGATAATCAATCAAAAGAGCCGAGGTAGTGGTAGAACACTTCCACACCAAAAACACAAGGAAAGAGGCACGATCTTCCACCTAGTAAACCTGCAATGGCGCACAGGGATAAGTCACCCTACTTTGAGCCAGGCCTATGTCGCTATAGCGCTAAATGCCTTACCACTTCCACTTTATGATAAGGTTGGTCGTAGCGACTATGGACATTAAGGGGGTAATCCCCAAAAGTTAGCCTATTATGAAACTAGTGATAAAAGGTCTCAGTAAGCTCCTAAGAACACGATGCACGACTGCAGGTTCTGTAGAGCCTATTGCCATTGCACAAATGACTATATGGACATGGCATGACATTATTTTCAAGTTGAGGGCCTCCATCAAAGGTAGAGCCCTTATCGATTTGTAGCTGATTTCCCAATGTCCTTAAAATAAAGGCGACGATTGAACCCGTTGAGATCTTACATTAATTTTTTGAGACCTTACATTCATTCTAGGACTTGGGAGACTATTTAGATTTATATATTGTTATATATGCGACAAGTAGTTCATCAATTCATCACATCATCACCTTGTCAATTACGATGATAAAACTATAGTTTGTCGCCTTTTTCATTCTCCTTTATATTTTAGGGACAATTCGTAAGTTTTCACCTATTTGGGATGGACTCATATTTTAGAGGTTGCTTGTAAGTACTAGCTAGTAGACAAATATTTTTGAGATGTGAGATACCTTGTCCTTATAGATGATTGTTCTGACATATATATTTCTACATTTATGAAGTCCAACAAATCATATAAATTTAAAAAAACTATGGACTTTGAGACTATTGTTATACATCTACTAGTGAGGTAGGCCAAATGATACCCAAATAAGCAAAAATTCATGTTTCACTTTGTATTGTATCTTCCACATACCTCTTACAAGGCAATTAGGTCATGCTTCAGAAGCCTAGCCTATAAAATTTCTATTATCGAAGGTGATGCATCACCTTTTTTCCTCTATAATGTATATTCGAGATGATGGCATCTACTATAATCCTCGCCTCGACCAAGTTGCATAAAGTACACTTTGCAGAGTGATTGCTCTGATAGCGTTACAACGATAACATTCAATGTGATCACAACATTTCAACCTATGTCTAGGCTATAGAAAACACATGCATATGATGGCTTTGGATTGACACAATTGAACATTAAAAGTATGACATGTCAACATTTAGAGACGGCCTCTTCTACTTATAAATACTCGTTTATCTCTTCTTCAAAAGTAAGTCTTTAATAAACCAGCCCAATACAGTTTATGTTCACTTTATCTCTCCCATAATCAATATTTCTCCACCATCTGACTTGAGTGTCGAGGTTCACTCGATTGTTGCACTACCCGTCGAAGCCACAGTGTATGCAGTGGAATGTGATTGTACAAGTGTGTGGGTAAAATACATGTGGATGGGAGAGAAGTTGAGGTATGTTAACATTGGATCTCGTCGCGTTCATATGTCAGTAAGATTCATTCGAAATTTGATACAAATCCAATATACTACACATCTATACTTAAAAACTGTATTAGATCGATTATTTTTAATAAATAGATGTGTTCACAACTTCAATATAAAATTCAAAGAAATTAGAAATAAAAATGACGTTTTAGTACGCAAAACTATTTTTTATTACCAAAAACATTGTCAATCTCCGAAGCTAGTTGATTTAATGACCACCCGTAGAATATAAAACTATGTAAACAATCATAAGATAGCCAGCAAGATTTCACTAACTTTTAGATATATTAAAAATAGAAATGAAAAACTACTTTTATATAAGTTAATATAAAAAAGATTGGCCAAACAATGAGGTCACTGAAATCCTAAGACTTGCGGTTTTCCATTTGGATCTAAAACTAATTCAGACAGTCAAGATATGACTACATTTGACTACATGTAATGGAATCTTTAGTCCCCACGTCCCACAACCAAAAGTGTCTCATTTTATTATTGAAAAAATTGCATATAAGGTCTTGATCTTTGTGAAAATACAAATCGGTTCTTATACTTCAAACCTTAACAATATCACCCTTTACTTTTCATAAATGTAGCAATATAGATAATTTTTGACGAATTCGTCTAATCTGACGCTAAACTCCCTGTGCAAAGAACATGTAAAAATATTCAGGGTAAAATTGTCATTACATTTAATATCAAATTAAAAAAATGAAAAGAAGAACGAGAATAAGAAAAAAAATATCCAACTTCACCCTACCACACCCGGCCTCACAATTTTAATGTTTGCCTCCCAATATCGCCTTGTTATTAGCCAACTATTTTATCCTTAATATTATGACAATAACCAATTATCATTAAATTGGAAAATCAAATCAATATCACATTTTTCAACTCGTCAATTTGGTACAACGTGAACTAGTCATTAAAACGATTTCAAACTTCGGTTTGAAACCAAATCAAACTACTGAATTTAAAATGTAAATGTGAGCCTTGCAAATGCAAGTTTAGCTTCAAATTAGACAACATCCATAAAAAAATGGATCTTCATTCTTACGTTTAATAAGTATTTGAGGATAGTGCTGCCAAGATTTGAAAATTACAAACCCATATGTAGTTTTGACAAATGTGAAGTACCCCAGCTGCAATTAACAACTTTTTTTCTAAAAGCTTGCCCTTTTTCCAACTGACTATTTCTGCAACCTCACTCTTTCTTATTCATCTCTCACCATCACCATATTCTAAAGCAAACACCCTTTCACTTAAGATGGCCAAAATGTGCTCTCATTTGTTTCTTCTACTTGTTCTCTACAATCTTTCAATTCAACCCACAAATTCACTTTCACAAAACAAAATCAATCCCATAGATTTGAATGCATTACGTGAAATCAAGAATCAGCTCACAGACATTCCCTCTACTATGACGTCTCCACACTTCCTCTCAAGCTGGAATTTCACATCTCCCGACCCATGTTCGTCCTTCCACGGTGTCACCTGCTCGTCCACTGGAAAAGTCGTCGTACTTGCTCTTGGCACCGGCCTCACCGACTCACCTGGACTCGCCGGAACACTCTCTCAGTCGATAGCTAAACTGACTGAGCTAAACCAACTCATTCTCTTCGCCGGCATTGTCACCGGGCCTATCCCTCCACAGATTGGCTCCCTCAAGAATCTGAGAGTCATCTCTTTGACGAATAATCGCTTAAATGGCGCAATCCCGGCCACCATTTTCAATCTAGCCAATCTTCATACACTTGATCTAAGTCACAA
Organism: Olea europaea var. sylvestris; assembly: GCF_002742605.1. NCBI lineage: Eukaryota > Viridiplantae > Streptophyta > Magnoliopsida > Lamiales > Oleaceae > Olea > Olea europaea. Next base: position 19,953,930 of record NC_036252.1, on the reverse strand, counting down.
TCAGCTTTCAGGGTCGATCCCAGCAACGATTTCTGGTTTGACTCAATTGAAAGTCCTCGTTCTGGGCTCGAATAGGCTGTCGGGGTTGCTTCCCAGTGCATTTCCTGATCAGTTGCTGCACTTGGATTTAAGTAGCAATGGCATTTCGGGAATGCTTCCACGGCGGCTCCCGTCGGCGCTTCACTACTTGTCGGTGGCGCAGAATCACTTGTGGGGCCCTCTCAACGGTCTAGAATTACTCTCGGATTTAGTATACCTCGACTTAAGCATGAACCAACTGAGTGGGCCCATCCCCACTTCACTCTTTCGTCCCACACTCAATTCAATGCTACTCCAACGGAACAATTTGTCAGGAGGGGTCCCACAGGCTCCACCAACAATATACGGGTCGGGTTCTGTAGTCGATCTGAGTCACAACTTCCTGACGGGCGAATTGAATACAGCTCTAATTGGAGTCGAGACTTTATTTCTCAACAACAATCTCTTGACGGGGACAGTTCCCAAGGAATACGTAGATACGGGTAGCATCAAAACGTTGTACTTACAACATAATTACTTCACGGGATTTCCCAATGGGACATTGTTAGATTCGATATCTATTTGTTTATCGTATAATTGTATGGTACCACCCATGGGGTTGGCCTCCTGTCCTGCTAGCGCGGGTGAGCAACTTTCGAGGCCTGCATATCAGTGCTCGGCATTCCGTAAAAGCAATGGCTCTTTCGACTAATTTTCGATCATACTATAATACTATACATTACATACTTTGTATTGTTGCATTACACTTTTTTTTTTAATATATATATATAATTTCAACCTTAGTTTGTTGGATTGATGTGGTCATACAGCTATAAATATTAATTGTTCCATGTGAGTTTATTTCATTTTGCTCCAATAAGCAGCTGTATAGATGGGGTTTATGTTATGTTATTAGTTTCATTTTTGTCACAATTAGGTTACTTACCTTAAAATTGTCAAATCTCGATCTTCAATTTATTTCAATAAATTAGTCACTCTATTAGCATAAACATTTCAATCCTTCGTCAGCCCATGTTTCTAAGTAAATCCCTGTTTGGAGGTGATTAAAATCAAATTTTAATTAGTAAATTTTGATAAAAATAAAAGTTGTAAAATGTGCAGTTAAAAAGTTGTAGGGCTACATGAAATATGTTATTAAATTAATTGTTAACTTTCACTTAAATTAAAATTTAAGTTTTAATCTCTACCAAATAGTGACAAAATATGCAACTTAACAAAGTCATGGCTGCAAATTGTTGAATTATGGATGAATATAGTATGCACGATCTGTTGAATTCTCCTCAAATTAAAAAAATAAAATAAAATTATTCTCAAATATTATAGCCACTACATGATTGGACTATTATCTATAAATATAAAATGTATCATATTTATCGAAAAAATTTTAACGTCTATGTAAGTTTGGGAGACGTTAAGCTTAGTAAGAAATTAATAAAATTATTAACATTGAAATTCAGAGATCTAACTGCTACAATATTTTGTCTAGATTTTCTATTGCTTTTATCTCATATTAAATTATGAATAGTTAAATATATAATAGTGAATTTAGTCCATGTTTGATAAATATTTAAAAAATAATAATTCTTTTTTGAAAAAAATGGGTTTTAAAATTGTGATTTTTTGAAGAATATGTAGTTAAAAAGTTGATTTTTTTTTTAATTTACATATAAAATATTTTATTGTGAATGTGTGGTTAAAAATAAATTTGAAAAAAAAAAAAAGAACTTTTAAAAAATGATAACAAATAGGAGCTTATGTCAAAATAGTTGGAATTGTTTAAGGTGTTTAGCAATGAGTTTTGCTGTTTGTACATCCACCCCGAATGACAATTACCTCACAAGAGGTGGGGCTTGCACGTAGTAAAATAATCGACGACCCCCCTCTTCCGAGGGGACTGTCATCCTAAGTGTACACTTCGGGTGTACACATAGCAAAACTCATTAGCAATACCATTATTTCTTATCTGATATGTATAGCTATATAAAAGTAAAGGCAAATAATTCCCTATTCTTAATTTAGATAATTTCAGATCTAATAATCACTGTTTTACAATCATTATTTTAGAAAAAATAATGTTTTGAAATAGTAACTTTTAGGAGAATCTGTGATTAAAAAGTAGGAGAAAATTTTAGGTTCAGATACTAATACTTTATTATGTGAATGTATTGTTAAAAATGAATGAAAAAAAAAGTTTTTAAATAATGACCGTCAAACAAGGGCTAAACGCTATTGGTTATGAGTTAATTTAGTTTCACTGCTCGATAGTGTTGTGTTACTTTCTCTTTGGTTTATGTTGTAATAATCCAAAGAATAATTCTCCCTGTCCCCAGTTGGGGACAGGGAGAAAGACAGGGGCACCACATGGCGCCCCCCTATTGGAGTGGTCGGCGCCCCTCCAATAGGGAGGCGCCACTATCCTTGACCCTGTCCCCAACCCGGGACAGGGAGCAGGGCTATAATCCAAATGAAGCGATTTTTGACATTTGCAAAGCGATTCATATATATCGGTTCAATTTCTGCTAAGATCGTTCTGAAGCCGTACATAAGGTGCGATCATATGGGCCCCATAACTACAGGGTCATCAATAATATAGCAAGGCCCCGTTCGAGCCACATTCTTTCAAAAAATATATTTTTAAACAATAATGTGATATTATTTCGACCACACATTTTACAATAAAATAATATTATATGCAAATTAATAATTTTTCCTTATTTTTTAACCACAAATTTTTCATCAATATACTATTCAAAAATGCATTATTATGAAAATAATTTGGCTCAGCTAAATTATTATAATAATGTACGCATATCTTTGTCAATTTTAAGAAAAAAAAAGTTGAAGATAATTTTTTAACAAAATAAAAAATAAAAGGCACAAAATTTGAGGGAAGAAAACTATTGCACCCAATTTTATTTTATTTTTTAAATTTTTTCGTGATTATTTTTAATCCTTCTTACAATTCACTATTGCTAAAAAATTTTGAGAGATTGAAATTGCTTGAAGATATTAGTGATTTTGTGATTCTTTCTCAAGGACATGTAAGTTTTTTGATTTTTTTTCAAGCTTCTATCAAGCATAATTTCAGTTTGAATCTTGTTACAAGGACAATAATGTTGACATCATGTTTAACAACTATCTCACATACAAGAGGTAAAGTCCACGATTAAAATAATACGGTGCAACGATTGTGAGAGTGCTGTTCTTGTACATTACTATACACACAACATTTTCCTTTAAATATTTAGTTCTACTTTGCTTTATGACGTTTAAAAAAATTAACATTGCAATGCTATTTTTCTGTTATATGGTAGTTTATATTTAATGTATTAATATGAATAATTTTATTTATTTTTCTCACACGTGCTTTATAATTAACGAAGAGAGGGACACTCTTTTAAATTTTGTACGTGGCACTCAAAATTTCAGGACTGGTATTTCCCTCGTCACACAAAAGTGACCTCCTATTTAATAGTTGACAATTGACATTTCATCTAAATTTCATTGTTAGTGGGTGACTTTGATATAATTGAACTTAAATATCGTTAAAAGTGGATAACCAAACTTAAAATTTTATTATAATTTGATGATTTATTTCATGTTCGATTGTGCGCGTGTGTGTATTTTAAATTTTGTACATGGCACTCAAAATTTCAAGACTGGAATTTCCCTTCATCACTCAGAAGTGACCTCCTAATTAATAGTTGAAATTGACACTTTACCTTCATCTAAATTTCATTGTTAGTTGGTGACTTTGATATGATTGAACTTAAATTTCATTAAAAGTGGATCACCAAACTTCAAATTTTATTTTAATTTGATAATTTATTTCATGTTTGATTGTGTGTGTGTGTGTGTATCAAATGTTAACAAATATATCAAACACGTGTTATTTTTTTCCACTAAATAACATAATGTGTCATCGTTGATGACTCAAGTGATCATTAGATCATTGCTACATTGTTCAATAAAGTTAACTATGCATTTCTATCAGTTGAACAATATAATAAGGATTTTATTGTTTAAATGAGTTCTAATTGTTAAGTTATGCAACATAATTATTGCCGTTGTACGGAGCTAATACACTGATAGACCTCCGCAGTGAGGTTGGAGGATCGAAATTGGTTTAATTTATCTCATTAATAGGAAGTTGTCATTAGGGGGTCGACAATACCCCAAAAAGAGAGAAAGAGAAGGGTTAGAAAAGGGGTTCGATTTTCTTTCGTAAACCCTTTTTTTTTTTTTATAGTAAATTACTAAGAACGTATTTTAAATTTTATTGTTTTTAATGATAGAATTAATATTTCTAATTTTCAACACTAATAATTATTGACTAGACCATGGCATCACTCATTTTCCGTTAGTCGTAGATTAAAAATTGGAGTCACATGCTTGGATCTTTAGTGTCATGGGCACGAAGGAATGAGTGCAATTTCTGTTGTTCATGAGTAGTAGAAAGTAATAATTATTAGGATAAGAAGAAAGAGGAAGGCATAGCCCTTTACTCATTTATTAATGCACGCTACGCATGGCAGTGAAATGTGCACGGGCTTCTCGATGGGGACAAAAATTTCCCAACACTCCACGGCACCTCTCACCATTCTTAAATAAATAAATAAAAACAAAAACAAAAAGGAAAAAAAGAATATGCAAATTAAGGGACTTGTTGGCCCCATTTTTAAAATATATATATATTTTAGTTTTGCTACACTTACATCATGATTGACAACTCTATTTACACTTCATAAGGTGGCATACAATTTTGTTATTGATTTTAAAAATACTTAAGTTCAATAACCTCGATTTTTGCACAATCATGAAATTGTTGGGTTGTATGCCAATATAGTATATTTTTGTTATGATAAAAATAATTATTTATAATAAATAAGTTGTGATTTTATTTATTTATTACATTGTTTATTATTGAGCATGCAAATTAAAGTACCTACAATCGCTTGAAATAATATAAGTTGGGCACTTGTGTTGAGAAGTACAGTGTGACACAACTTATATTTTGATCATAAATAATTTGTTCACCACCAATGCATAAGGGTTGGCACCTTGTACTGAAAGATTGTAGTGTTGGCCGATTCACTATTCAAGTTTGTAATTTGTTCTTATTACAGAAATAATTAAGGGTGACACTAGTACACTTGGAGTGCATTGAGCGGACCATGTGTCGAGTTTAAGTCTATAGCATGACCATGCGGAGAATTAATTTTCACTAGACCGCAATGTATTTCATTTAAATCACTTGACAGGATTATGTATATATTTTCGTGTTTTTAATGGTTCTTTGATTCATAAAGGGGTGAGAATATCTTGATGAGTTGGGAACCTGAGAATGAGTGGAGTAGAGAACATGATTTCGTGTCGGGAATCATCACCATGAAAAATGGGTAGAGTAACTACTTAAGTTTTTTGCTGTTAAACGATTAAAATCTAAGCTCAGTGTTTAGCGACGGTTAAACTTCGATATCTGTAATTAGTTTACAGGACTGTTGAAGAAAATGATACTTAAGTTAATGAGAATAATTAGAAAGGCAAAATGGTCATTTATGCTTATACTTTATTATCGGATCTCGAACGGGAGAAAATACATATACGACAGGTTAGAGGGAAGTATTACATATTTATTGACTTCTATGATCTTATATATTTTGAAAGTTCAATCTTTTGCTTTTAATAGAAAAAGTATGGTCTAAGGTCGATTAGATATGATCTAATTATTGGAGTTTGGATAATATATATCCAATCAGGTCTCTATAGTAACTCCATAAAGTATTGGAACTTAATTTTGGTAATTATAATAGTTTGGGCTTAATTGTAATTATAATAAAGTTTTGTACTTAGTTGTAATTGTTATGAAAGTTATAAACTTAATTAAAATTGTAATTGAAGTTCATAATACAATTAATTTTTGCTTTTCTATCTCTATAAATAGAGATTAGATGGAACCTAAACATCTTATGGAGTTATACAATATTCATAATACATAATTCCATGTTGTTAAAATTTGGAGAGAGAAAAAATTATTTTTTTTGCTTTTATCGATTGTCCAGTTCAAGAATTAAATTATTAATTTAATTAAAAGAAGGTGTCCATCTGCCGGTGTAGTCTTAACTTTAGAGAATATTACAGAAGACTTGGAGGTTTGAAACATCAAGTTCTTGGAATTAAAAAGCTAGAAGTTTGTAATCCAAAACTCTGGAAGTTTGTGATTCAAAATTTATTCAAGAATTGAACATCGAATTTAGTTAAAAATTCGAATCCTTTATTTTCGATATAACATACACGTAAATATTTAAACGATCCTGTATATTGAATTAAAGAACCTTTTTTTTTAATTTCTAGATAATTCTGCTTTTGCATTCCAACAGGAATGTCATCCTTGATGTAAAAGTTGTTTAATCCTATTTTTTCCATCAAATTTATTTTCAATACATTCTCTCAGTATAATAATTTTGCATGTAAATTTAGAACTTTTCTTTACTTTTGACAACATATTTTTCAAAATATTACTATTACAAAACACATTTATAAGAAAAAAGCTCAATAGGATTGAAGTGCCTTTAAGTCATGTCAAAAAAATAATAATATGGCTCAACCAAAACAAAAATTACTTTTAACATTGCCATTAAGGTGATATAATGGCATACATATTGAATGGCATTGTTGGATAAACTGATAAAATAAAATATAAAAGGTTATAGATAATAGTGTTGGGATTAAAGTGCAAAAAGTAATTTTTTAAAACACGATCACAAATCATGTTAACCTCAAAATTCATTAGCGTCGCACGATCAGCAGATTTTCGCTCCTCTTTTGTCCACATATGTTCTATCTGCACACTTCTACAGTCATGTTAGATTGTACATAATCAACTCTGACTAGGTACGATGTCGCAAACACTCTGATGTTCAAGTCATATATGTACATTTGACTTCATCTTGATGGCGAATTAGTAAAAAAATGTCAATTCCAATTGTCGTAAGCCTGTAGCCACTTAATACAAGCTTTAAAGCATCCACCTCATGCCATAAAAGCTATTTGAGAAGTGGTGCAAATGACAGGAGTAAGGTTATCTCACGCCTTACTGGCAGTGGTAGTGTGGGGGTTCGATTCCCGAGGCATGTAATTGGACTCTTTGTAGGTGCAGTATACAGGCAGCTCTTGTTCCCTGCCTTGTTGACGTACATCTCGCAATTTACCTTCCTTACAAAACTCTAGGGGCGGGACAGTAGGGGCCTTGAATGTTGGGGTTCAACTTTTATTTTATTTTATTTGAGATGTACTAAAAGTTCAATGAGTATATCAACTATAGGGTGCCAAATTTGTCAAATGCATAGAGTATCTTTGTACGGAATATGGTTTGACAGAGGTGATATCCATAAAAACTGCTATTAAAAGGATATGCCAACTACCTCAGAAATATATTACAGCTGAAGGGAACTCAATCCAACATAAGCATTATCACCTCAGAAGATCACTTCGGAGGGAATAATTTGTGTGCTTGGAGAAAAAGCTATTTGAGAAGTGGTGCAAATGATAGGAGTAAAGTTATCTCACGCTTTACTGACAATCGTAGTGTGGGGGTTCGATTCCTGAAACATGGAATTTGACTCCTTGTAGGCGCAGTATACAGGCAACTCTTGTTCTCTATCCCGTTGAGGTACATCTCGCGATTTACCTTTCTCACAAAACTCTAGGGACGGGATGGTGAGGACCAACCTTTATTTTATTTTATTTGAGAAGTACTAAAAGTTCAATGAGTATATCAACTATAGGGTTCCAAATTTGTCAAATGCATAGAGTATCTTTGTACGGAATATGGTTTGACAGAGGTGATATCCATAAAAACTGCTATTAAAAGGATATGCCAACTACCTCAGAAATATATTACAGCTGAAGGGAACTCAATCCAACATAAGCATTATCACCTCAGAAGATCACTTCGGAGGGAATAATTTGTGTGCTTGGAGAGATGACCAACCACTTTTGATGAGGTGCCTAACCACCTCGCTCAATATCCTAGCCACCTCGAAGAGATGTTGGGGAGCAAGGTGGAGTAAAGTGTAGACTTAAGATGACTTCCTGCTTTATCTTTGCTTAATTGTCTATCATGTAACCTACCTCATAGGGTGAAGCATAATAAGTCACATACAAAATTGTAGATACCATACTAATAATACTAGCTCTGAAAATGTATAAAAGCTCAAGTGACAAGATCAAAAAAGAAGATAAGCATTAACTAGAAAAAAAAATGACACGTATTGCATTTTCAGTTAGTAATTGGAACAACAATTAGGATTTAGCTATTTCTATCTACATTCTAATAAGTATATTTTGCCGGAAAATAATTTGTCATGTAAGCCTACATATGCAATTAAATGTGTATTAAAGGCTATCTTAAGGTAAGCTTATTTAAAGTGATCTAATAGTTGTAAATTTTGGAACCACTGATCATATTTTCTTTGTTGATGCGAGTGTTTAGGGAAAGCGAAAACTCAGTGAATGCCAGTTTAAATTTATCGTTGACACAAGAGCAAGAGTTTTAGCAAGAGCATAGGAGTATTTCATCTCAGTTATGGTAGGCATTTAATTCTTAAAGACTATTATTCATCTCGTGAATGAAGCAAAAATTTGTTTTCTATTTTCGATTTAATAGTACAGAATTATTCTATAAAATCGTACACCATAAAATGTTGCGCCATACAAGTGATACATATCTATCGCATCTTGGACAAATCGACCTTAACGAGAACATAAAATTGACTAGAAATGGTCCCCTCAACTTGGTTAAGATCGAACCATTGTCAGTTTGTAATTCTTGCTTAGAAGGCAATATGATCAAGATGTCCTTTTTCGACAAAAGGATAGAGCCAAAGATGTATTGAAACTTGTGCATTTTGATATGTGTGGACTTGTAAATACACTAGAGAAGGGAAACTTGGTTTCTGTGATCTTATATATTTCGAGAGTTCAGTCTTGTGCCTTTAGTGGAAAAAACAAAGATTAATAATTAGATTGGGTGGTCTAAGGTCGATTAGACATGATCAAGTTATTGGAGCTTGGACAATATATGTCTGATCAGGTCCCTATGGCAGCTCCATATAGTATTGTAACTTAATTACAGTAATTAGAATAGTTTCAAGCTTAATTGTAATTACAATAAAGTTTTATACTTAGTCGTAATTTTTATGAAAGTTGTAAACTTAATTATAATTGTTATTGAAATTTTAGGACTACATATGTAATTAAATGTAAACTAGTTGGATTTGAATTTTAATTAGAATTTCTACTTAGATTTTAATTAGAACTCCTATTTGAATGTAAAATTATTATTGTATAAGGATTGAAACACTTCAATCTCTATAAATAGAGATTAGAAAGAACCTAGACATCCTATGAAATTGCATGACATTTATAATACGTAATTCCATGTTGTTAAAATTTGGAGAGAAAAAGAGAGAGAGAAATTATTTTTCTTGCTTTTATCGATTGTCCAGTTTAAAAATTAGTTTCTTAATTTAATTAAAAAAAAGTGACCATCCACTGTGTAGTTTTAACTTTGGAGAATGTCATAGAAAATTTGGAGGTTTGAAGTATCAAGTTCTTGAAATTAAAATGTTGGAAGTTTGTGATTCGAAATTTATTCAAGAATTGAACATCGAATTTAGGTAAAAATTTGAATCCTTTATTCCTGATATAACATATACGTGAATATCTTGACGATCTTGTTTATTGAATTGAAGAATTTTTTTTTTTAATTTCTAGATAATTCTGCTTTCGCATTTCAACAGGAATGTCGTCCATGATGTAAAAGTTGTTTAATTCTATTTGTTTTTCATCAAATTTATTTTCAATACATTCTCTCAATATAATAATTTTGCTTGTAAATTTAGAACTTTTCTTTACTTTTAACAACATATTTTCCAAAAAATTATTATTACAAAACACATTTATAAGAAAAAAAAGCTCAACAGGATTAAAGTACGTTAAGTCATATTAAAAAATAATAATAAGGCTCAACAAAAAAATTACTTTTAACATTGTCGTTAAGGTGATATAATGGCATACATAGTGAATGGCATTGTTGGATAAAACTGATAAAATAAAATATAAAAGGTTATAGATTATAGTGTTGGGATTGAAGTGCAAAAAGTAAATTTTTAAACATGATCACCAGTCATGTTAAGCTCGAAATTCGTTAGTGCCATGCGATCAACAGATTTTTTGCTCCTCTTTTGTCCACATATGTTCTATCCGCACACTCCTACAGTCATGTTAGAGGACGTAATGGACTCCAATGAGCTACGATGTTGCAAACACTCTGATGTTCAAGTCATATATATATATATATATATATATATATATATATAGGTGCAGTTTGAAGAAAGAATACCAAATCTTTGCAATGTGTGAGTATGGTATTTACAGTGGCATTGTTAGAATGAGCTTACCCCATAAAAAGACACAAGTGTGGCTTTTATGTCAAGAGAGAAAAATGTCGTGTCTATTTAACATTGACTTTTGACTTCATCTTAATTGCGCAGTAGTAAAAAAATGTCAATTCCAGTAGCCGTAAGCCTGTAGCCACGTAATACAAGCTTTAAGGCATCCATCTGTACCATAAAAGCTGTTTGAAAAGTACTAAAAGTTGAATGAGTATATCAACTATAGGTTGCCAAATTTATCAAATGCATAGAGTAAGTATCTTTATACGGAATATATTTTGACAAATGTGATATCCATAAAAACTGCCATTCAAAGGAGATGCTAACTACCTCGGAAATATATTACAACTGAAGGGAACTCACTCTGACATAAGCATTATCACCTTAGAAGATCACTTTGGAGGGAATAATATGTGTGCTTGGAGAGATGACCAACCACTTTGGACGAGGTGCCTAACCACCTCGCTCAATATCCTAGTTGTTGAAATGTAAAAGCGGAATTATTCAGGAATTAAAAATTTCTTTAATTCAATGAGCAAGATCCTCTAAATGTTCACGTGTATATTATAATAAAATTAAAGGATTTCAATTTTTACCTAAATTCGATGATCCACCTTTGAATTGATTTTGAACCACGAACTTCCAGCTCCTTTAACTACAAGAATCTTGGTATTTCAAACCTTTAAGTCTTCTATGATATTCTCCAATGCAAAGACTGTATCGGCGTGTGGGCACCTTCTTTTAATTAATCCAGAAACTAATTCTTGAATTGGACAATTGGAAAGCAAGAAAATAAATATTTTTTTTCTCCCTCTCTCTAAATTTGAATTCTATGGAATTACGAATTATGAGTGTTGTAGTATTTTTCTGTCCATCCAGTCTCTATTTATAGAGAAAAAATGATACAATTTAAGTACAATTATAATTCCACATTCAAACAAGAGTTATAATTAAAACCTAAGTGAGAGTTTTAATTAAGTCCAATTACAATTATTTTGCATTTAATTACATTTATAGTCCTAGAACTTCAATTACATTTATAATTACGTTTACAACTTTCATACTAGTTACAACCAAGTACTAAACTCTATTGTAATTAGAATTAAGCTCAAAACTATTATATTTCTGTAATTAAGTTTCAATACTTTATGAAGCTACCATAGGGACCTAATCGGACATATATTATCCAAGCTCCAATAATTAGATCATGTCTAGTTGACCTTAGGCCACTCAATCTAATTATGAGTCTTTACTTTCTTCACTAAAGGTAAAAAACTCAACTATTGGAATATATAATATGACAGAAGCCAATAAATCTGCAATACTTTCCTCTGACCTGTTGTATATGTACTTTATGCCTGTTCGAGATATGATAATTAGGTACGAGTATAAATGACTGTTTTGCCCCTCTAATTATTTTCAATAACTTAAGTTTCATTTTCTTCAACGTTCCTATGACCTAATCACAGATGTCGAAATTTAGCTCGCTAAACACTGAACTCAGATTTCAGCCATTCAATAGAAAATACTTAAGTAGTCACTTTACTCATTTTTCAAGGCGATGATTCCCGATACGAATTCATGTTCTCTACTCCCCTCATTCTCAAGTTCCCAACTCATCGAGATATTTTACCAATCAAATTGATCTCACCCATTAATGAATCAAAGAACCATTAAAATCACGAAAAGATATACATAATTCTGTCAAGGGATTTAGATGAAAATACACAGCGGTCAAGTGAAATTTAATTCTCCGTACGGTCATGCTATAGAATTAAATTCAACACTCGATATACTTCAAGTGTACTAGTGTCACCTTTAACTATTTCTATGATAAGGACAAATTACAAACCCGAATAGCGAATTGGTCAACGCTACAACCTTACAGTATAAGGTGCCAACCCTTATACATAGATTGTGAACAAATTATTTATGATTAAAATAAAAGTTATGTCACACTGTATTTCTCAACGCAAGTACCCAACTTATATTATCACAAGTGATCACAAGCACTTTAATTTCACATGCTCAATAATAAATGCAATAAATAAAGTAAACATAATTTTATTAAATTATACATAGATTGTGAACAAATTATTTATGATCAAAATATAAGTTGTATCACACTGTACTTCTAAACTCAAGTACCCAACTTATATTATCACAAGTGATCATGGGCACTTTAATTTCGCATGCTCAATAATAAATGCAATAAATAAAGTAAACATAATTTTATTCAATATAAAAAATATTGTTATCTTTACATCAGCAAAACTATACTATATGGGGGTACACAACCCAACACCAGCCACCTCGAAGAGATATAGGAGAGCAAGGTAGAGTAAAGCGTAGACCTAGGATGACCTCTTACTTCATCTTTGCTTAATTGTCTGTCATGTAACCTACATCGTAGGGTGAAGCATAACAAGTCACATACAAAATTGTAGTTACCATACTAATAATACCAGCTTTGAAAATGTATAAAAGCTCAAGTGACGAGACCAAAAAAGAAGATAAGCGTTAATCAGAAGAAAAAATGATACTATTTGCATTTTCAATTAGCAATTGGAACAAAAATTAGGATTTAGTTATTTCTATCTACATTCTAATAAGTATATTTTTTTGGAAAATAATTTGTCATGTAAGCCTACATATGTAATTAAATGTGTATTAAAGGCTATCTTAAGATTAAGCCTATTTAAAGTGATCTGATAGGTTTAAAGTTGTTGTACTTTAGACATCTAACAAAGTATGAACCTAATTATATGCAGAGACATGTCTCCAATTTGTATTTTATGATTGGCCAAAATACATATGGAAATAGATATTGGGGTTATAATCTCCAATTCATACGTGTATTCTCATTCTCTCTGTCATCTCATCATCAGAAAGAATACATAGACTTCTCTTTGAGTGATGCCATATTGAAGAGGAAGATTAAGAACCACAAAAATCTCCGTTCCATCGATCAAGGTACGTTTCCAATCTTATTCTCTTGATAATTTGACATAGAAGATCTTGACATAAAAAAAAGTTTTCTCTTTTTAGTTTTAAATGTTTTAATTTCTAGCAAATGGTATCAGAACCACCTCCATGTTAAACTATTAAGAATGAAGAAAGAATTCTAGTATTGAAATTCGAACATTGGGTTTTTTAATTCTGGAAAGCAAATTTTAGCTCTAAAATTTGAAATTTGGATTATTATTATTATTATTTTAAGAATTGGAAATACACTAGAAAACAATTCAGGCAACATTGTGGATGCTGCCTAGGTAGGACAGGTAGTGCCAGCGCAGCACATGGTACTGCCCAGCAAAATAGGCAATGTTGTGGCTCAAAGATACACAGGGTGCTACTGCGCTGAGTTGCTGCATATTTTTTGAAATGCAATTTAAATTCAAATTTTGGTATTGTTTAGCCTCTTTTGGATGTCTGATATTCCTAAACAGATTAGTTAAAGCAACATGTTATCATAGCAATATCTCTTGTGTAAATTAATTTATTTGTATTGATCGATATAAATGAAGGCAGTGTTCTAAAAAGCTAGCCTAAGCTTGAAACTCGGCCAACACGCCTTGCTTCAAGCCTAGAATCTTTTTTTCCAATTCCTAAATGACTGAATCTTTTCCTTCATTTCTCTCATCTTCTATAAACTCGCTTTATTAGTTTTTTAAAGTTTTTTTATCTGACTTTAGCTTATTATTATTTTAAAAAAAACTTTTCATTTGATTTTATTTTCAGGTTTTTAAAAGATTATATCTGTGCAAAAGTTAAAAATGACTTTATTTAAATAGTTAAATGAGATTTTAAGTTATGGTATTATCTATACAATGTAATTATGATCTTAAGACTCATTTTATTACAAACTCCAAAAGTATGTACGAAATTCTTATAAATCGATTAAATAGGACTTGTCTAATTGAAAATTGACACTATGAAAAATATTCTAATTTTTGCATTTCGAAAACTTGAAAATTGTATAATTAACTAATGGTAGGAGTTATTATATAAATACTATACTTAATAATTTAGATGTTTAATATGTATTATTTAACTATTAAATAAATTTTAAATGATTAAAAATTTAAAATAATATTATAAATAAGAAAAAGCTTTTTTACGCTTAAGTCTCACCTTAGCTTGCTCAAGCTCTTAAAGCTTGAAACTTTGGTTTCACACAGACACGCTATAGGATTTTCAGAGCACTGAATGAGGTCAATATTTGACCGAGTTGCTTGCACACCTATAGTAATAAATATATGACAACTATAAAGCTCTCATTGTGTGAACAATAAGTTGGTCCAAAAATAGACTTAATGTTTTGTAGAATTTATTGTTAATATTTAATTGCTACATCAAGAGTATCACTTATAAGTTGATATTTATGTCCAAAAACTAGATGTTAGTGTCATGTTCGATTTCTTGTGATGGGCCCACCATTATTTGAATTTATTGATTATTTGATATGGATTCTTATATGAACATGTTGTTTTAGTTGTTTTATTCTCTATTAAGTTAGTTCATTTGCTACTACAATATCTGCCAATATCAGCTCAATTCCTCTACTAAATGGAACCAATTTTAAAGACCGAGAAGAGAACGTTCTCCTCATTCTTGGCTGTATAAATCTACACATTGCATTAAGAACTAAAACAACTTGATGCTTTTACGAATAAGAGTTTCACTAATGAAAACGGGAATTTGATAAGTGGAATCGTTCAAATCGCATGAGTCTTATGATCATGAATAGTGGAATTCTAGAAACCTTCAAATGCACTATGACTAAAAAGGTTACTACTGTTAAGGTGTTCCAAGAAGAAACTGAAAAATGTTTGCAAAAAATGATAAGGCTAAAACAAGTATGCTTCTAGAAAACTTGATTTCATTAAGTTATAAGACTAAATGAAACATAACGGAGTACATCATGGAGATATTTCATCTTGCTTCAAAACTAAAGACACTAAAGCCAGACTTGTCTGAGTATTTGCTCATACATTTAGTTTTGATTTTGCTTCTTGCACAAATCAGCCAATTTAAAGTAAGTTCTAAGTGTCAAAAGGAGAAATGGTCTCTTAATGATCTCATTTCTCATTATGTACTAGAAAAAGAAAGGCTGAAACAAGATAGGATCGGAAGTACTCACTTGGCAAGCACCTATAAGGACAAGAACAATAAAAAGAAGAAGGATAAGAAATCTCCAACTAGTCTAGTTCCAAAGAAATAGCAAAAACCTAAAAATGATGAAGTGTCTAGCTATGACTTTTGTGGAAATCCTAGACACATGAAGAGGGACTGTACCAAATTCTACACTTGGCATATAAAGAAATGTACAATTCTCACATTGGTTTGTTTTGAGGTTAATTTAGTTTCAGTAACTAAACACACTTGGAGGATAGATTCTGGTGGTACTGCTCACATAGAGATGTAGGGTTGTCTGAACATTCAAAAGACAAATGATGCTGAAAGATTCATCTTTGTGGGCAATGATAAATTAGTTGGAGTCGAGGCTATAAGGACTTTTAGGTTATTATTAAAGGCTGGATATTATTTGGATTTGAAAGAGACATTTGTAGTACCGTCTTTTAGAAGAATTTGGTGTCTATTTCTGTATTGGACAAATTTGATTATTTTTGTTTATTTGGAAATAATCAGTTTAGAGCTGTTTCGAAGTCAAATATTGTGGGTATTGGTTCTTTATCTATTTATGATAACCTATATTTGCTTATACGGTTACCTTGTTTAACAAAACATTGCACGTAAGTTTACGAAATATTAAACAAAAATTAATCGATAAGAATTCGACTTTGTTATGGCACAATCGATTATGTCACATTTCCCAAAAGAGAATCAAAAGGCTTGTGTCGGGTAGGATTTTTAATCCCCTTAATTTTTTGGATTATGATGTTTGTGTTAATTGTATTAAGGAAAAATAGACAAACATAAGAAGATTAGGTGCCAATAGGACTTTGAACATCTTAGAACTAATACATAAAGTATATATGCAAGACATTCCTTACGATTTATTGGAATGGTCAATAGTCATTTACTACGTTCATAGGTGATTTTCATATTATGGCCACCTGTATCTCATCCATGAGAAGTCTCAGTCAATAGACCTATTCAAGCTTACAAAGTTGGGAAAAGCCCTTGTTTTGGACATGACCACGACTCAATGCCATCCTAGAGTGAGCCAAACTGTCTTAGCTCGATCCATTGACATCCCTAGAAGAAGAAAAGCTATCAATACACAATCTTTGAAATCCATACTCATTATTTATATTTCTTTTATTCATTTCCGCCTGATTCGAGCAAGGAAATTATTCTTGGGGATTAAAATATATAATATTCAATTTTCTCAACAGAAAAAGATTAAAAACAATTGCACATAGATCCTAAGTTTATAAGCTGTTGAATCAAGAAATCTATCATGTGAACTCACTCACCTTAGGAAAAATCTAAGAGATAGGTAAGCATAATTAAAAGATTCGAAGAAAGAAAAAGGCACACACCCTCCTCTATGGTGGTAAAAGTTATTATAATACACGTAGTGGTTGAGGACTCTATAGAGAGTCAAAGGTCTAATGACCTAATGTTGTGGTGGTCGTGGACTTCATGAAGAGTCAAGATTCTTGAGGATTTGAGGCAGTAAATGTTGAGGACTCATAAAGAGTTGAGGATCTTAGTGAATCGAGGTCTTGGTGACCGATGTGGATCATGGTGATTCAATGTCTAGATGACTTGAAGCCTTCGTAGTTGAGGATGATCTTGGTCCTTCAATATTTAGGTAACTCGAGGCTATAGTAGCCAAGGACTCGAAGGATAGTCAAGGGTCTGTGTGATTGAGGTGGATCTTAATGATTTGAGTCATTACAATCAAGGTTAATCTTATTAATCCAAGCTCCAAGTGGTTGAGGATTTGACTGAGAGTTAGAGTCTAGTGATCAAAGTAGATCTTGGTGATCCAAAGTCTAAACAATCAAGGTGGATCTTAATGATCCAAGATATATGTAATTGAGGTCTTGTCAATAGAGATGGATCTTATTGATCTAAAGTCTAGGTGATCGGAAGTCTTTGTGGCTAAAGAAGATCTTAGTGATCTAGGGTATAAGTGACCTAATGCAATGGTAAATAAGCATTCAATGGAGAGTCAAGGGTTTTGGTAATCGAGATGGATCTTGGTGATCCAAATCTATGTAATCGAGGTGGACTTTAGTGATCCAAGGTCAAGGTGACCTTAGACCTTGGTAGTCGAGGAGAATTTGGGAATTATAGGTCTAGGTAATAGAAGCTTTGGTGGTTGAGAAAGATCTTGGTGTTTTTGGATCTAAGTATTCGAGGTTTCAGTGACCCAGGTCAATCTCAATAATCGAAGGTCTACATGACCAAAGGTAGATAATTGTAACATAGGCCAAGGTGGTCGAAGAGTTGAAGGAGAGTTAAGGGGCTTGGTGATCTAGGTGGATCTTGGTGATCCATGACCTTAGTAGTTGAGAAGATCTTATCGAGTCAGGGTCTAGGTGACTAAGGGCATGGAAGCCATAAAAGATCTTGATAATTCAATGTCTAAGTCATTTAAGGCCATGGTCATCCGACCTTAAAGGTCCTATTATTGTAGGCATCACCTGTGTTGTACTTTGATGACAACGACATGGATTTTGGTAGCACTTCCTACAAATGGTACCAACTTATGTTACAAAAATTCATATCTTTCTAACTTGAGGAGGCTAGAGATCGATGATGAATATAACCATGAGCAAGCATTTTCTTTCCCAGGGATGACCTGGAAATGATAAAGGTAGTGACATGACCCGTCCTAAATCCCCTTAATGGACTCGACCATGCCGTACACTGATGGTAGATACCAATTAAGTGCTGGACAATCACTAAGGTAACCTTGACCTGCTTTGACTATGATGATTTTTTAAAGAATTTTGACAGAATTTCCTCTGAAATATGGACTATAACCACTTGATCCATAATCAATTTCTTCAAATCAAAACATATAATATAAAATAGGGTATCCCAGCCCCTCAAATCACCAACTGTTCAAAAAAAGTACATTGGAATGAAATTTACACTCCTATAGAGACCAGAAGACTCCAAATACACAACATATACAAAAATGCAGCGAACCATGATGTGGATACATTTTTCGACCAAAAATGCATGTATCCAAAAATATATGAACTATATAAGCTGACAAGATGAATCATACAAATAAAAACTGTGTAATTTAACTCTATAGATGAATATGCTCCAATGCTACTCAACTCAGCTACTATCTGATAAGTAAAAATGTGACAAAATATATAATTTTATAACTTAGTGAGTGAATATTTTGCAAATAAATATACCTTTTTCATTTATACCAACTTTCCGAAAACTGATATATAATGAAAATATCCTTTCACTGTACTATAAGCTAAAATCTTGATTTCTTAAACTGAATAAGCTAAATTCTATAATTTGATAAGCTGTATAATATTAAAAAATCATACCAAAAGATACCCAGAATAACCATACTCATATATTGATTAATCTTGATGTAGATGGCAAAGTTATTCAATTATGAAATTTTAAAATTATGAGATTCTGAAATTCTAGTGATATACGCATATAGCTTTCCGAAGGCTATAATCTGGTTATACACAATGAAAACACATTCACATTAGTGCAAAGTGGGTAATATCACCATAACAAATTATACACTATTGAAACACATTTCCTTCAGTGTAGAGTGGGTAAATTAAACATATGGGGTCATACACTCTGGAAACACATTCACACAAGTGCACACTATGATGAAATCACCTGGTTAATTTTGGTGATTTTTAAAATAACTTTAGATATGTTAAATTATTTAATTCTCATATAACATGCTAATAAAATTATTTAACTAAATTTAACTTTAAAAGAACTAACTGTAAAATTCACTTTATTTTGAAAATCATGCTGTCAAACCTGCTATATGAGATAATTAACTTTTCAATCTAATATAAATTTAATAAATAGTTATTTCTTAAAAAAAAAACTTTTTCACTCACATAATACAAGCTACAGACTAGGATGATTGGTAAACTTCTTTAATCTCTTCGTCATCACCTAATAAACGTTACAAGATAACCAATTTAACCACTACCAAATCAAAAAAAAAACCTTTAGTATCTAATGATATTATACTTAAACTAAATTTCTCGATATTTGAGTAAATAGCCCAATTTTTTTTCCTTTAATCAATTGAAGCTAATTCTACATTCTAATACCTTCACGAATATGTTCCATATCCAAATTAACTTTTATCCCACTCATAAAGATAATTATCCCTTTCAATCTAGTGAAAACTGGTACAAACAATTCAACCAACTTAACTTTCTTGCTCCATAAGTTCTTGTTTTTATGTGAGTATTTCATCGCCACAATCATTTCCACTAACAATACTTATTCAAAAACCCAAAGAAAACTTTTAGGGTTTGCTCAAAAATTGGTATTTCTTACCTTAATGTAAATGAAAACTAATCAATTAAGGAATTTCAACTAACAATCGTACTCATTTCTCTTAATCTGAAAATTACATCAACAAATCAAAACCCTAAAAATTAGACATAAATTATACTATATCTCTTGGAGAATTTAGTTGCTTTAGAATGAAATTTGAATAGCCAAACCTACCCATTTTCCTTCTTTCCTCATTTTGTTCTTCTCTTTTGTCTTCCTTTTTCTCCTTTTCTTTCTTCTTTCTCAAAATTTTCAACTCTATGTGTGTGCGTGAAATGAAAAATGGGTTCATTGTTTAATAGTTAGTGGACACTAACTCATAATTACAAAACAAGTCCTTCAACCTTCATATAAAACCACAATAAATCCTTATCGTTCAATACTTGAAAAGTAAATCACCAAAAATGTACCAATAGAATTTTGATCCAGTCCTCTTCAAATAGACATCACCTGCATACTGAGTACCCCGTCAGAAGGCAAATGCCAAGTCGAGAAAAAGGTCCAGGGACCGTTTACGCTTCAATGGTCAAGTCAATGGTCGGACAAAAAATAATATGATCGCAAGAGAGGAAAGGGGATTTGTTTAGGGTTAAAATCCATACCTTATTATGAAATGAATCACATATTTATAAAGAAATAAATGAGCCAAATAGGCATGATGGGCTGAGCTCCAAGACCAAATAAAATTGTTTAATTAAATGGGTCCAATCAATTAAATAGTCGATACCACGTCTGCTAATGTGGGACCCATCCATCATGCGCATGCCATGTAATTTGTGGATATAACAATAGTCCCAATAACTGAGAATATAAGTCGCTCCAATAAGTGAGGACTTACGAATTGCCTCGGAAAATATTTGTGTGAGCCTGAATAAACAAGGGCTTATGAATTGCCACGGAAGATGTCGCATATAATTTATAAAAATTTTGACAGCATTTCTTCTATAATATGGACTAAACCAACCTATAATACAACATAATATATCCACTGAACATATATTAAATAAATTTAGGGTCCACTCGCCCCTCAAATTATTCATGATGATAAAGTGAATGATAACATATCAAATTTCTCCAAGATATAATATGCTATGCTTGCATAACTCAGTGTTTCAATAGCGCAATAGTGAAGTAAGTAACATGACATGATACTAAAATGAAAATGATGATAACGTGATATATGTACTGTCTGTAATGAAAATAGTGTCATGACCCAAGAGGCATGCTAATATTGATATGGCATTCGTACTTGGTAACGATAATATAATGAATATGCTAGTAGTAATAATGTAATGGTACTAAGATGCTAGATACTAATATCACAATAGTCCCCCCAATTCGAAGATGAACGGGTTGGACATGAAGTACAAGCCATTGTGATAAAGCTGATGCAAAGACGAGACTAAACATATAAGTAGCAGAGGCTGTGTGTGTGTGTGTGTGTGTATTATAGAAGTGTCTTTTCCAAAAATTATGACATCTTGAGTAATTATTAAACTTCCATTTCTACTTAAAAAGAATTTTATACCTATAACAAATTTATCTTTTATACTGTCTTTATTGGAATTTAATCTTACAATCATCAAAAAGTCTTTATTCGAATCCCATTTTACTACCGTCCATTTGACTTCCTCTTATTTCATATTCTAATTTCTGTTTGCAGTCTTCTGACACTAAATCTTTTCTGATTATATTAAATGTACAACATGTTCTATTAATGCTATCAAATTTAATTTTATCATTTTGTCTATCTGTATTTCTATAGGTATTCTGATACTTTTTGTCGTCTTTACTCTAGTTATTTAACAAATTACTTCTTCTTGATTTTCTATTTCCAAATAATTATTTTCTGTGTAATTATCCATAGACTATTTTCCTTTTGTTTCTAAATTTCTGATCCTATACTGTATTTCTCATAATGTTTCTGTATTTTATCCATTCTATTATTTTATTTTTTAATCTTTCTATACTTTCACTATAGTCTTTATTTTATTTTTTATTTTTATTTCTTCTTTAATCTCTACACAATTATTGCATTGAATTCTAGACAATTCATACACTGATTTCTATTTTTATGTCCTAGTATATTTTGAATATTTTACATTTATTCATCATTGATCCTTGTCATCTAATCCATTCATGAATACATTTTTGTTCTACATTCATCATTTTTATATTTAAAACTGAAAAATCTAGTTCTTCTAAGCTATCATAACTGTCTTCAGAATTACTTATTATTTCTAAATTATATAACTCTTCATCTGTGTAAATACTATATACTTAGCTACAAGATTCGTTAGCAGATAATTCTATTATGTTACATTGCATTTCTTCAATTATCATAAATTTAGTTGTATTTTCTTTATTTTTATATTTATTTGGGCATTTGTTAGCAAAATGTCTTGGGTCTCCACAAATATAACATTTACAGTCTTTTTTACATATCTATTATAATTGGGTCTTTTATTTTTATAGTATGTCCTACTTCGTCTAATATTATATTTCTTTTTATTTTGATATTGCCTTTTATATATTTATCCTTTTTATACAATTTTTCTTTCTTCTTCAATAATCATATGTCTGTGGTGTATATAAATCTGAGCAAAAAGAATAATTTAATTTCTTTATTTGTTTTCTAGCTACTTCTTCTACACAATATTCTTTTAATTTATTAGTTATAAATTTTATGGTGGCACTAATAGTTATTTCCCTGGTTTGACTCCACACATTTTCTAATTTTATCATTCCATGATGGTGGTATCTTTCTATATAATCTTTCAAGTTAAGGTAATCTAATGCTAATCCTGCTGCACTTGCTAATCTTTCAAAGTCTAACAAAAATGGTGGTATGTATTTCATATTACTAATACTTAATTTTTCTAAGTCTTCTAAAACTTTATTTTATTCATAAGTTTTATCTCTACTAGAATCAGAATCTATAATTAATTCTCTAATAAAGCTTATAAAATTTCTAGGTTATCTCATCCAATCATTCTTAATCTAATTTTATCTGATTTTAGTCGTTTTGCTGTAAAGTATAAATTTAAAGCAGTCTTTCCTCAATAGGTTTCTAAGTAAGCTCACATTTCTTCCATAGTCATTTGTATATGCACACTATTATATGCTCTAATTACGAAATTTTTCCATTTAGTTATAGTACTAGGTCTGTCTTGTGGTTTACAATTATTTAATTGTAAGATTAATCCTCTATCACTTTCTAATGGTAAACTACACCCTTCTTCTGTTTGTCTTTTTCCTAACCTTTTATATTTTTTATCAGTCCATTCAAAGTGTCTTGAAGGGGGAAAGGGATATTTACCTCCTATATCATATTCTGTATTCATTGGTTCTTTTCTTTTTCCAAATTCTTGATCTGTTTCCATTTTAGTTCTCTTGCTAGTTTCTTCGATCTTGATTTCTGTCTACTTGATCTTTTTCTATTAACTTTCTAGTTTCTATTTCTCCAGCTTTTCTAATTTTTCTATAATATTCCATATTTATATATCCAAATTCTTTTTCATCGTCCTCGTTTTCGTCTTCTTCACTATTTTCATCTAAAGCATTAATTTTGCCTTCACTTTCGTAGTCCTCTATTTCAAAATATCCACATTCTCTTTCATTTTCTTCCTCATTATGTTGTGTCTGTTTTGCTTTATAATTATAATTTTCAAATCTAGTACTTAAAGTTCTATTACTATTCTAGTACATAATATTATTTTCTGGTACTAATATTGATTTTTGTAGAAAATTTCCTAAGTTCCAATCTAATCATGCATATGTTTTTGAAGAGAATTTCTTTGATATGATAGCCTTTATACCTTTTTGTCATAATAATATAATTATTTGATTATTTTCTAAGTTATAATTAGTAATACTATTTTCACTAAGTCTTCCTATGAATCATGTACAAATTAATAAATTATCTTCATCTCTTTTCATTTGATATCCTTTGCTTTTTATTCCTATTTTAATATCTTTATAGAAATTCTTTGTTCTAACTAAATAGTTTGGTATAAAATATAATATTCCGCCTTTATTATTCAAACATAATTCAATGCTTCCTAAAAATCCTCGCTATATATCTGTGAACCTGTTATCATATAAACATACTAATACTTTAGCTCCTAAATTTTCTCTATGAAGCCCTTTTACTCCTGTTATTGTTAATCCTAAATGAGTCCGTTGAAGATTTTTATTAACAATTTCTTTATAACATTTGTTTATATTAAATCTAGAGATATAAATTGATCTTCATGTGTACAGGAAAAAATCTTTATCCATAACGTTGATATATTAAAGATTTGCTATATATATATATATATATATATATATTTCTATTTGTTCTTCTATATCTATTAGAGATTCTAGTCTTGTTTCGGATTCTTTTTTTCTACTTAATGTTCTTAATAAAGGATTACTTACTAATTTACTACTACTGGATACGATTTGCTTTTCTTTATCCATTATATATAAATCCACTTAGTTTTCTTAAATCTACTAGGTTCTTTAGTTTTACCTAAATCTAATTATTCTAGTTTATTTATTATATTATCTAAATCTTGTCTATTATCTATCGACTTTTCTTTTTCTAATACTTTAACTATGCTTTCCAATTTTTCTAAGTTAGGACTAGATTATATTTCTCCTATATTATTAGATTTTTGTTTTTAGTATTTCGGTATTTTGATTTTTAATATATTCTAAATTAGTTTCTAAAATCTTTATATTTTAATAAAGTATCTACTCTTTTATTTTAATTGTTCCTTTCTAAATTTTCTCCTAAGTTTACAAGTAAGTCCACAATACTACTTAACTGTTTATCTTCACTATGTAAAATATGTCTAAACTTATTGTCAATATTAGAGATTAGAGAAGCTGCTTCTAAGTTATCTTTTCTTTTATAGTTTCCTAAAATTTCTAAATTTAAATACTCTATTCTTTTCATAAACTATATAATTTTTTATTGTTCTAGGCTCTGATGCCAATTCGAGGTAGCAAGACTTTGAAAATGAAAAGACCAAAACTTTGAAAATGAATTTTCTACATAAATACTAATTAGAACAACTAGAGACTAATAAAATATTCGGGTGGCTATTAATTCAAAATCTTGTAGCAAAAGGTCTTTATAATTTATACACATTTTGAATACCAAATGTTTCCTCGCAATAAATATTTACTAGACTTTTTCTCTCCTAGCAATAAATATTTGTAAAAAAAATTTCTTGTAGGAAAATCACAATTAAGAAAAAGAAAGTCTTGTAAGAAAAAGACTTGTAGCAAAAAAGTCATTCAAAAATTTACACACGTTTTGAAAACCAAATTTTTCCTAGCAATAAATTTGGCAATAAAATGTCACTAGCAATTAATTTTTGAAGACAAAAAGTTTGAAAAAATTCTACACCAATATATATTATCTTTGTACTAAAGTTCAATTGCTAAATATATCTAACTAGTTCTATTGAAATTTCTTTTATTATTTTCTCTTATAATCTTTGCTCGTTGTTGTCTTTCTTTACAATCGTTAGGATCTTTTATAAAAAAACTCTGACATTGAGAGATAAAGAGCTCAATGATTTGCTTCTTGATCTGTAAAAAGAAGTCAAATCTCTTTCTATCTAGAGCAGATGAAATATGGTTTCCTACAACGACAAATCTTCCTATTTCTCTATTTTCTAAACAAGTATTAATATATTCGTTAAAACTTTCTAATGAACAAATAAGGCAATTTAATCTAAAGGCATAAAATATTAGAATTTTAAAACGATATGTTTGTAATGGCTTTTGAGTACTTTACCGTTTAGCAAAATAATTTTGTCAGACCTTTTTTTTTCTAACTCTCTCTTAGCTTTTTTCTTGACCTTTTAAAGAAGCCTTAAAATTGTAGCCAAAAAGATTTTTATCATGTTTAAAAAGGCTTTAACAAACTCCCACAATTGGGACACAAATTAGCCAACTTAACTCAGAGGATTACTTTATCATTTTGTCATGGAATCCAAAATAAAAGATGCTAGGAGCATTAAAAATATATTTTTAAAACAGAAATAAAATATTATTTGTGAATAAATTAGTTGCTTACATGGTGTTTCCCCTTTTAAGCCTTGCCCGAAAAATAACTAAAGTAGACAAAAATTATAAACAAGAGAAGATATAAAAAGAACTTACTTTAATTCCGAAATCTTTGAATTTACAAAGATGGTGGAGAGATTTTTGAGTACAAGTGTGATAGTGTGCTTTGTGCTTTTTTTCGGTGTGTTTTCTTTTGTGAGAGGTGTGGGTATTTATAAACGCTGGTACATCACGTCTATTCCGTTGGTGTTGGAAGTGTGCTATCAATAATTGAAGAATACTGTGCAAGCTTTATAGTTGTGGGATCTAAAATCAAAGAAAAGTAAATAATGTATGCTTCCTCTTCTGTATCTGATTGAATTTCTGTAAATTCTCCATTAGTCTCTTGAAACACCATCAGATATAAATCATTTTGTTCAACATTTGGTACTTGAATTTTCTCTGCTTTAATTGTCATGGGAAGGTGCTCTTGGCAGAAAATAACTATGTTGTTCCATTGTGCTACGAATCTAAAATCATTATTTTGAACTTTCATTATGGCTACGATTTCTGATATTCTTCTTTCATAATCAATCTGTCTCATTTTTATTTTAATATTTGTCCTCGAAGAGGTTCTAAATCTTTATGCTCCTTCATAAATTAAAATACGATGATAACTTGGAATTACAATGCCATTATTTACACGAGGGAGTATGGAAATGAATTGAATCATTAAGGGATGGTCTTTTAACTAATCAAGAATCTATTTAAGTTTTGATGGAAAAAATCGGAAAGATCAGTTTAATATCTATATAGTATCTATCATACCAAATATTAAAACTGGGTAAAAAAAAGGATTTCCTTCTTCAAAGATTGTGTAATCAAAGGAAATTGTTGGATAATTGTGTCTAAGAAAGGCTGAATTTTGGGCTGAATCATATTTGAGACCATGTCTAGGGAAGCATCTGTTTTCATTATGATAGTAACTTAAAATTTAAGCAAAATCTATAATTTCCTGTACAATGAAATTCTTTATAGAACTTAGAACAATACTGGCGCAATCACCAATTTTCTGTTCTAATTCGTATAAAGTCTTTTCTTGTCCTGCGGCTCTAGAATCTGTTAGTTCAATAAGTCTTTCTATTTTATCAGAATAATTTCTAATTGTAGAGGCGATGTCTTTAGAAATGAATTTTTCAAGTGTATCTCTAGAACTAATTTTGTCTAAATTATCATGCAATTAAAGAATCTCATTTTGATATTTACAAATAGTTTGTTGGGATGAAAAAAATTGATCTTCTAATGATTGCTTTCTAAGATTTAAATTTCTAACAACTCTGGTCATAGTTTCACAACTATCACAAAGTTGTATTAATGAAGATGATGATGAAGCTTGATAGGGGGTTTGCATGGTCTGTCTAGCTCTTTTAGATATATGAAAATTAAATTCTATCATTTCTCTACAAAAATTTAAAGTCTCTTCAAGCGTATAAAATCCTTTGAAAAGAGGGTCGGGAAATCTTTCTACTTGTTGTAGTACTTCCGGCCAATAATTATTTATACTAGGCTTTCTACCTTTAATCATTGTAAAGAAACTAAAAATTTTGCTTTCTACTCAATTATGAATCTGTCTAAAATAGTTTGCTGGTGCATTAATGCTGTCTAAATTTTGTTTAGAGTTACATGCCATCCAAAGATTATCCAGTAGACAACACTCCCTTTCTGGTAGTCTTTCTAAATTATTTCCTCTGAATCGAAGATTAGATCCTTGAGAGATCACTCTCAAAATGATATTCCCAAAGTTCATCATCCTTTGATCCATTCATATCATGAACATAATGAGTTAGGAAATTAATTACTTGCCTACTTAAATTATCAGCTAAAATATTATTTTTTTCAGTGAATATGTTCTATATTAATTTTATAGCTGCTTAATATTTCATATAATTTCAACCATGTTTTATGTCTTATCTTATCAAAAATTTTCTTTTTAATAAAGTCCACTATAGCTTCACAATTTGTCCTAATTGTAAATTCAGTGTTTAAAAATAATTTAAAACTTCCTATACTATGTATGATGGCCATTATTTCATAATCTAAATTAGTTAAATATTTTCCTTTTATCTTGCCTTTTTCGCTAGCATATCTATACATTTTTTCTTCTTTTTTATCACTATATTTATTTGGTTCGGAATATAAAATTCCTCCCCATCCTAATTCACATCCATCCATTTCTATTATTTTATATTTACTATCTAATGATAATTCTAATGGTGGTAAATTTTTAACTTTTGCTTTTATCTTGTTAACTAATTCTATATCTGATTGATTAAAATATTTTTGTCCTTTATTATATAATTTACTTTACAATGGTCCAACTTTCCTTCCTAAATCTTTAATAAAATGTATAGTATAATTTAATATTTCTAAAAAGGCTTGTAATTTCTTGGTTTCTTCAATTTTGTTGTAAATTGTAAAATTATTTGTACTATATGCCGTTGTAATTGAATCTTTCCTTCTTCTAAAATTATTACTAAAAATTCAATTTTTTGTTTATTTATTTTCATCTTCTTTTTATTTATAATTAAACCATTTTCCATAAATTTCTTCAAGGTTATCTCGAGATGTTTCATATGTTCTTTATAGTTTTTACTATATACTAGAATATCATCTATATATACACAAACGAATGGAAGAGAATTAAATATACTATCCATCTTTTTTCAAAAAATAGAAGGTGCATTATTTAATTCAAAGGGCATGACTAACCACTCAAAGTATCCTAATGGAGTAGTAAAAGTTGTCCAATTTTATTTATTAGCATATCTTTATCTGGTATTTTATATCAATCTTCTACAGTGTTATCATTTAGTCTTTTATAGTTTATAATCATTCTTGCTTTTCCTCTTTTTATTTCACTATGATCTCTAGCCACAAAGGTTGTTGATCTATGTTGACTACTAGACGGTCTTATTACTTTTAAATCTAATAATTCCTTAATTTGTATGTTAAAATCTTCTATATTTTGATTCGTATGTTTTATTTATGCTGTTCTAATTTTTATATTTTCATTTATTATTTCTAATTTAGCTTCTATTTGATTTTTATCCCAATGTTTTATGGGGTTTTCTCCTATCATTTGAATTTTTCAGCTAATTTTAAAATTTTGTCTATACTATCTATTTTAGAAGATGTCTTGTTAAAAATTATTAATTCTTTATTTCTTGGTATAAAATCTATTTTTAAAGTTTGTATAGATAAATTTCACACTTGTCCTTGTTGATTCCGTTTTTTATTTTTACTTCCTTGCAAGGGGTTTACTCTTTCGTGTAAGGGCTTCCTCTATGGTGTTTGATCCAGGCATGGAAGGTTTCATCTTTGTAGGTAATGAGGTGGGCCTATCCATCTCCTTATGAAGCGCTAATTGACATCTTTGCATGGTGGATGGTTCAAAGGCATCCTGCGTGGTAGATGGTTCAAAAATGTCGGGGATAATATATGTAACGCCTCAACCCGCATGGATTGAAACATCGCTAGATTAACTGTACTTTGGCCACAAACTTAATAATTAACTATACTTTTAGTGGAAAGCATAAAGATTTAATTTAAGAATTTATTTCAAGAATTATTTAATTCTAAACAACATTTCATATTAATGGATCATCTAATAATTTCTTAGAAGTCAAGTCACTTTTGGATAATATCAAAAATTGTGAAATGATACCAAAAGAAACAATTTTATAAAGAATTTGAACAAAGTCCATTCAAATTCTACTAACGTGAACAATGGCATGAACAAAAACTATGTAGAGCAATCTATTTTTTTTATTAAACAACATAATTTAATACGAAAAAGAACAAATTAAAAAAATGGCTTTAGAATGGTTATCATGCATGTATCCATTATTAACGTGAAATTCTAGGCAAAAATCTTTTAAAAATAAATGTGTGCAAACCTAGTCTTGAAAATATTTATTTTTACAAAAATAATTTTTTTTTATTGCCGGGTCCAAACCGTGGGAAAGTTTGAATATGTCATAACTTCTTCAAATATTTTTTTACAAACATGTATGGTGGCCGAACCTGTGTTGCATGTTGAACCACCATAAGATCATAAATAAATTTATTTAAGACATATTGGTCTAGTATCGGGGTTTCATTTCTTATGTGGGCCGATAATTTGAGGCAAGAAATAGACATCTCATAAAGCCAGGAATAAGAATCTAGCGAGGTGAGGAATGGACATCTCGCGAATAGCTCTTAAATTGTCGAGTCTTATAAGCGGCCTTGGATAGACGAGGGTTTACAGCTAAGCTCGACGATAGTGATAGACTAGGAATAAATATATCGCAAAGCCAAGAATAAGCATCTAGTGAGGTGGGGAACAGACATCCGTGAATAGCCCTCGAACTATCGGAGTCTTATAAGCGGCATGGATAGACAAGGTCTTACAACTAAGCTCGACGATAGTGAGGGGCGAAAAATAAACATCTCGTGAAGTAGGGAATAAACATCCCGCAAAAAAATCTTTAATTATCGGAGTCTTATAAGCTGCCTCAAATAGACGAGGTCTTACAGTTAGTGAGAGGCGAGAAATAAATATCTCGCAAAAAGCTTTCAAACTATCGGAGTCGTATAAGGGGCCTCAGATAGACAAGGTCTTGCAACTAAGCTTGACGATAGTGACGGGCAAGGAATAATATCTCCCGAAGTGGGAAATAAACATCCTGCAAAAAACTCTCGAACTATTAGAGTCTTATAAGCGGCTTGGATAAACGAGGTCTTACAATTAAACTCAACGATAGTGAAAGACAAGAAATAAACATCTCACGAAGTAGGGAATAAATATCCCACAAAAAGCTTTGAACTATCGGAGTCTTATAAGTGACTTCAATAGATGAGGTCTTACAACTAAGCTCGATGATAGTAAGGGGTGAGGAATAAATATCTCGCAAAGCCAGAAAAATGCTCCTTTTGCAAGGGCAAACAAGTCTGGCTGGCTACAAAGTTATTCCTTTTTCAAGGGTAAATATTTTGAGATTTCACCTTTTCCTTTTTTCAAGGGCCAGAACTCCAAGACACCATCTCTTCCTTTATTCAAGGAACAAGGACTTCAAAATGCCACCTTTTCCCTTGTCTAAGGAATGAGCACACCAATTTAGCACAAGTTCAAATAGCTCCAAACTAACCTATATCGTTTGCAATTCGTTTGAGTGGATGAAATTGAGTTAACGCCCCCATCAACAAGATGTAAAAGTCTACTTTCATAGCAAAAAGGACTATTTGAGTAGGCAACCTATGTCCATTGAAATTAATGTTGATACAACTTACCAAAGCTAGACCATAGACTGATGGGTGCTGCTCTTTGCTAACACCGGCAATTGCTTTAGTGATCTTCGCTGGAGATGGTGAATGCCGCTTGGCGATGCTTGAGGTTGGAGAATGAAATGGCTACTTAACAAGGAATACCAGAGATTAAAGTGGTGCAACAACCATTCGACATCTCAACCAGACTAGCTGGGAGCTCCGTTCTGCCCAAAGCTTTTCATCAAGCAGTCGTAGTGCAAAGCTAGATTTAACAACTCACAACTCAAAAAAAAAAAAAAATCTCTCCCTTTTGCTTCATATATGTATGGAATAAATCGAAATGGACAAGTATGACAATGATTTCAAACACCATTATCATCCTAGCGCAACCATCCTAACTTCAACTAGGCAAGTTATGTGATATCTTAATATGAAAGAGCATAAGTTGCTTTCAAGAATAATCTAGTTGTTGTATTTAGAATGTCCTCTTCTTCTTTTTTTCTTGATGACCTAGCATTGTAAGATCTCTTCCTTTTGTAAAGTGCTTCACCACCAAAAGTACTAATGTCCATCTTTCTTTCAATTTTACGGTAGATTCTTTTTGTTTTGCTTATCACCCTTTCCAGTGGCAATATTTTTCTTTATTGTGGCTTGCTTCTTCAATTTTTGGTGGGAAGAAAATTACTCGAAAAATCCTATCTTTTTTTGTTGTCTTCTGTTTTAGTAGATGAAACTGCTCAGAAAAACCATCTTTTCCGATGGCTTTTGAATCTAGTGAAAACATGGCCAACGTACTGGTTTCCACAGACGACACCAATCTGTTTGACCCCAAAAATGTGTCAACAGAATCTCGACCTCATCCCCTCCAAGTAGACATTACCTGCATATTGAGCACTTTGTCAGAAGCAAAGGTCGCTGGTCGAGAAAAAGGTTCAACGATGGTTTGCACTCCGGCGATCAAGTCAATGGTCAGAAGAGAAATAATATGAGTGCAAGAGATAGAGAGCGGATTTGGTTAGGGTTAGAATCCATACCTTATTATGAAATGAATCACATATTTATAAATAAATAAATGGGCCAAATAGGTATAATGGGCCGGGCTTGGAAAATGAAATTGTTTAATTAAATGGGTCCAATCAATTGAATAGTTGATGCCAAGTCGGCCAATGTGGGACCCCTTCCGTGATGCGCATTTCACGTAATTTATGACATTTTCCATTATAAAATAAGCTACAAGAAAATGTTTTACTTAATTTAAGCCCCTATTTGACTAAGACTTTGACAAGTCATCTTTTCATTTTTGACTAATTAAGATGGGTTATAACAGATAGAGACTTCAAGGGATATCACGAGCATCTTTCAATACTTGCAAAAAAGAGGCAATATGGGATCTCATTATCCCTCAGATGTAAGAAAACCGGTAAGAAGAGAACAAGTGTTTAGATAGTTGTAAGTGCTCAATGAGAGCTAATTAAATAATGAACCAAATAGAAGTATCTATACTAGTTTGTAGGAGAACCGCAGTGGGATCAAGACTTATAGAGGTCCTATACAACCGATGGGCTCTGAAGCATATTGGGAATAAGAATTCTAGTATGACAAGATAACTTAAATTCAAGAAGACCGTAGGCTCCTTAATCGAAGAGGACAAGAACCCTAGGTAAGGTCCCCAACACGAGTGAGTGGGCCCAACAGGGGTCCACCCCCAAGGTTGTTTTTCGAGGAGTGGTATCATTATGTCTACAATCATGCTACATAGATATAATGATTGACATAATGTCACGTGGCTACCTATCATTGGATTGTTTAAAATACAGTCATTTTTTTCTTAACAATCATGCTACATATACATAAGAATAATGCTACTTTGCCAGAAAATATGTGACATAATGGTTGACATAATGAGTGTTGTCAAGATGTGATTAGTTGAAAAAAAAATGACTGTATTTTAAGCAATCCAATGATAGGTAGCCACGTAGCATTATGTCAATCATTATGTCTATGTAGCATGATTGTTATTAAGAGTGCTGAAGGAACCAAGATGCTTACTTGACGTGGTGTCCTTTTTGAGATCGGACCTTGATGTTCACCTCTATAAGGTTGAGTCATAAGGTCAGCGATAGGCCGAAATAATCAGGCCAGGGGGTGTGTCAACATCGATTCTTTGGGCTGTTAAAAAATGTAATATAAATCACCAAAAACTTCCTACATCCTTGAACAAAATAATTAACCAATGTGCATGTTATTATCAAGACTTGACTTGAAACTGAGTTAATTACTGTACATTCAATTCTTAGGAGCCGTTTGGTACCCATTTTTTTCAAAATGCATTTTTCTCTTTCTTCTTTTCAACCACACAATCTTTATTAAAATAATATTACACGTAAATAAAAAAAATTCCTTATTTTTCAATCACACATTTCCCTCCAATTTACTATTCAAAAATGCATTTTTACATAAAAATGGCTCTCAAATACCCCCTTAAACTACCCTAGATTACTTTTTCCGCATGGTTGCTTCAGACTATTGAAATGCAGTGGCGACAAAGTAAGAACCTATATTTAGCCTCATATTTGGCTCATTGTTTTTCCTCATTTATAAAAATTTTGATCAAAAAATAATTTTGATCAGATCATTTTTTATTCACACAATCATAAAATTTACAATTACCGTCCATTTCTCCAGTGTTCATTTGTCCATTGTTAACTAAAAATATATTTTGATTTAAAACTCCACAAGTATATGATTCGTTAATAAGTAATAAAATGGATGTAAGTTCAAGTATCGTCCCACGAGGATTGACTTACTTCAATTTTTATTATCGTGCCTTAACCGAAACAAGGATAATGACAGTGTTTGTCGTGAGAAAATTATAATTAAAGTAAGTTATGTATGCAATAATGAATGAATTAAATAAACTAAATACAAGTTATGCTTGATGATAATTGATGTATTTAATAAATGACAAATGTACTAGGATTGTGAATCCCCATGTAATAATACCTTTTAAACTTAGTTTTACACTTTGACAATATGATTGAATTTTGATGAATCAATATTCCTATTATTCAACAATCTCTCTCAAATAGTGTTGAACTTATTCTCATATATAACTCCACTATATTTCTATAATGGATGCGAACACATTAGAATGTAAGAATTTTTATAAACACTTAAAAATTCACATAAGACATAGCAGTATATCGCGGTCCCCTATCGGACCTTATGATGATTTATACCATGTCAAGCCTATTCCCATAATTCACATAATTGCATTCACAATAATTGTGGAGAAAATGAATTCATATAAACAATTCAAATTCCAAAAACATGTTTTAATGTCAAGAATGTAAAACTAAATATTAAAAAGTCATATCACACGATTCATCATTCTCATGATACAAACAAATCTAGTCTAGCAAGATGGAAAGAAGAAAACAAACTGAATAATAAAGAAAAGATATTACCTATTTAAATCTTGAATTGAATCCTTGCGATTTGATGTCAATTTTCATGTTTTTGCCTCGCTCTATGCTCCCAACCTTTATGAAGGTGTTATAATGCATATCCCCTCCTTAGGGCTTTAAACGATATCAT
Source organism: Olea europaea var. sylvestris (assembly GCF_002742605.1). Lineage (NCBI taxonomy): Eukaryota > Viridiplantae > Streptophyta > Magnoliopsida > Lamiales > Oleaceae > Olea > Olea europaea. The sequence goes on along the minus strand of NC_036252.1, from coordinate 19,918,990 downwards.
AAGATTTGTTTTTATAAGAATTTTAGTCAGATAAGAAAACTTAAATTTTTTCACCGCGATTAGCTTGGGCACTAAATTTTTCGCCTCGATAATTGTTCCTCAAGGTTGGGCAATCGTCCGGCATGTACACCTGGGCAGTCGCCCAGTTATATTAATTTTCAAATATTGTGTTTCAGTCCTCGAACTCCATTTTCCTGTTTCTTGAACTGATTTCTCATTTTGTCTTCTTCTAATAATCCACGTCTTCTATAAATTGGCCTTTAAATCTTTCACATCTTCATTTTTTTCTTTCGGGTCATCTTTTAGTCATTTGCACTTTGGTCCCTGAACTTTTGTTTTCTTCCATTTTGGTCCTTTTTCGTTTATGTTTTCCTAGATTCTGCCTCATTCATCAATGTTGTCCTACAAAACATAATTTATATAGAAATAAGCCATATTTCTACATATTTATCAATAATTATCCATGTTTTGTGCTCAAAATAAGTGTGTAAAATGCACTTATCATCCACATTTATAACATGTTACCAAACATATCCTAATACTTAGGACTGATATATTTTGCACTCTTAACTGTCTCTTATTCAAAAGTTTTTAAACAAGTGTACCATTCTCTTTTCGAAAGCGCTACAAAAATTGTCACTCAAAATTGAACAAAGTTGACAATAATATTAGTTTAATTTAGACACTAATCTTATTCATTTTGTCTAGACGACATTTTAATAAAAAAAAATATAACCATTTTACATGACTGAGTAACCATATCTGGCAAAATACATTAGGCACGGGCAATTTTAATTGACAAAAAAAAAAAAAAAAGAGTAGTCTAGTAAGAAAATTCCCCATTAAGCAAATTTCCATACATGATACCGACAATTAAGATTATTAAATTTTATTTCCAACAAGAAAAATGATAATAAAAGAAACAGGGGGATGCCTATTATATCTTAGAAATTTCTCAATTTGTTACATTTCAAAAACAAAGATCCAATCCATTTAAGAAAATTTATCTTTATCAAAAGCATAAACAAATTCAAACAATAACTCTTCCTATTTAGAATTTTGTGTAGAACATTATAAAGTTTCATTTTCCCCACATCCATGAAGATTTTTAACTGAGATGCGCTAAGAATGAAGCCTCTATATAATAGATTCAAGTGTTTCAGTGGCAAGAAAGAGAACAGATAAATGAATTGAAAGGGATGGGGTAGATAGGTGGCTTGGCCTATCCGGGGTAGATAGGTGGCTTGGCCTATCCAACTACTTCTTTACTGATCATAATATCTTTTGGGCTTAACTTTCGAAATCTCCTTGCACTATCTCCCACTTAAGTGATAAAGGTTGGAAATGATGGCAGCCCGTGTAACAGCAACTTCTAGAGTAGCAATAATCTTCCCCACAGTAATAGTATGGTTTTGTGGAGTATGATCAGAAGTTGCTTCACCTGTAAAGCGGTAAATTGCATGAATTTTTTGTTGGGTAGTGTGCCCATATAGTATAGTTTTGCTAATGTAAAAATAACAATTCTTATATTAAATAAAATTGCTTTTACTTTATTTATTGCAATTAGTTATTATGGAGCATGCGAATTAAAATGTCTATGATCACTTACGATAATATAAGTTAGGTACTTGCATTGAGAAATATAATGTGATACAATTTATATTTTAATCATAAATAATTTGTTCACTGCCTATATATAACGGTTGGCACCTTGTACTAGGAGGTTGCAATGTTGAACGATCCATTATTCAATTTTGTGATTTTTCCTTATCATAGAAATAGTTAAAAGTGACACTAGTGCACTTGCAGTGTATTGGACGGATCACGTGTTGAGTTTAATTCTATAACATAACTGTGCAAAAAATTAAATTTCACTTGACCGCTATGTATTTCATCTAAATCCCTTGACATGATTATGTATATATTTTTGTTATTTTAATGATTCTTTAGTTTAAATGGGTGAAATCAATTTGATTGGTCAAATATTTCAATGAGTTGGGAACTTAAGAATGAACGAAGTAGAGAACACAAATTTGTGTCTGGAACCATAACCCTAAAAATGGGTAGAGTGACTACTTAAGTATTTTTTACTGAACTGTTAAAATCGAAGCTCAGTGTTTAGGGACAGCTAAACTTCTACATCTGTGCTTAGTTCACTGGATCGTTGAAGAAAATGATTCTTAAGTTATTGATAATAATTAGAAGGGCAAAACGATCATTAATGCTCGTACCTAATTATTAGGTTTTGGATGAGAAAAAATACATATACAAAAGGTTAGAGGAAAGTATTATAGATTTATTGGCTTCTATGATATTATATATTCTAAGAGTTCAGTCATTTGTCTTCAGTAGAAAAAACAAAGACTAATAATTAGATTGGGTAGGTCTAGGGTCGAGTAGATAGAATATAATTATTGGAGCTTGGATAAAACATGTCCGATCAAGTCCCTGTGGTAGTTCCATAAAGTATTGGTAATTAATTATGGTAATTATAATAGTTTTAAGCTTAATTATAATTACTATAAAAATTTTGTAGTTAGACGTAATTACTATGAAAGCTATAAACTTAATTGTAAATGTAATTGAAGTTCCAGGACTACATATGTAATTAAATGTGAACTAATTGGATTTGGACTTTAATAAAAACTCCCTTTCGTCAAATAGGTAAAGTAGGCATACGAACCACTTTGCCTTAGACTCTATTGAAACAAAGCAAGACTTCTATTTGAAATTGAACTTATTATTTTACATGGATTGTAACATCTTTATCTCTATAAATAGAGAGTAGATGGACGTAAAAGTACTACAACAATCATATTATGTAATTTCATAATGTTCAAATCTAGAGAGAGAAAATTATTTTTCTTTCTTTTCCAATTATCTAGATAAAAAATTAGTTTTTTTTTATTTAATCAAAAAAAGGTGTCCACTAATCGGTGTAGTCTTGACTTTGGAGAATATTGTAGAAGATTTGGAGGTTTGAAGCATCAAGTTCTTGCAGTTAAAAACTAAAAGTTCGTGATCCAAAAAGTTCGAACTTTATGATTCAGAATTAATTCAAGAATTGATCATCGAATTTAGGCAAAAATTCGAATCCTTTATTCTTGATACAACATACACGTGAACATCTAAATGATCTCTTTTTTAAATTAAAGGAATTTTTTAAATTTTTGGATAATTCTGCTTTTGCTTTCCAATAATTAGTATCAATGCAATCTCGATTGTTCATGAACTTGCTGTTTTTTAATCTTGATTGCATGTTCTAGTCGAGCGATGTCTATGAATATTTTATTATTTCATGATTGAATAATTAAGTTATTTTAAACTATGTTTCAATTATTTTTGGACAGTTATTGATATAATTCATTATTTCGAGACTGTAGCAAGATTGGTAGATTACGACTCCATTATCTTGATTTAATTTTCATTTCAATTAGATTCAAAATTGTGAGCCTACGGGTCATAGGAATTATTTAATGCTTGTAATTATTGAATCTTTTAAATTGATTAAATATTGGAGATTTGAAGACTGAGGACGAAAAATTCAAGACTTTATTTAAAAAAAAAATCTTCTGATGGTTAATTAACCGTCTGTCGACGACAGACAATTCTGTCTGCACGTGCAGATTTCATCTAGAGGTGCATATAGATTTTGAGCTGTAAGGTTATTTTTTTTTTTTATTCGAAAAAAATATTTCGAAATTAATTTTTTACAGGTATGGTGGCAAAGTCCTTTTCTATTTGGGTTGCTACTGTTGGATCCTTGAAGATTTTTTGGCTGGAGATTTGGATTAAATATTGGGCTTGGGTCCAATTAATTTTTGAGTCATTTTAGGCCACAAATAGTTGTTAATTTTATTGATTTATGGATGTTTTAAATTATTATTTGAAATATTGTCATTTTTGATATTGTTAATTTATTTATGATATCACTCATGATACTATGAATAGGATACATATCATTGTACACCAATTTTTTATTGATTAATTTAATTTAGATTAAATTTTTTTGAATGAAAAAAATCATAATAATTAAATTGTATGTTAATCTTATTAATGTGAACAAATGGTAGTTACTTAAAATTAAAATCCATTATATTAAATTATTGAGTGAGAGGGTATTTATTTAAATTGTACCCATGATCTCCTTTTGTCAATCCATAAGCAAAGTAACATGCTTGCCTCATGCTGATAATGTAATAGACTCTTTATAAGAGGGCCGCGTGATTTGAGCTGTTTGATTGAATTTGTTTACAATAAGATTGTCTAGATAGAATATAATTTGTGATCATCTTATAGATGGTAAAATTATTTTCAAGCATTTAGAGATTGAGACAAAGGTTATACAATCAAATCGAAATCATCTATGAACCTCATATAGATGCTCTTGTTTATAATTTTTGTGAACAAATAAAATGATCCTAGGCTTAATATATACATTTGTTGTCAAATATAATTTGTCTAATGGGAGGGTCTCAGTTTGATCAGTCGACACATTGACCCTTCCTATAAGAGGCATGTCAGATCACAAGGATCAAGTCATCATTGCATTATTGCAGTTAGATGGATCTACATATGTATTCATGCATCGTATGCTAAATTATTATTTGCTGCTCAATTTTTTATATACAATAATGGTTATTTTTCAGCCAAATGTCTCGTCTCTTAGCGTGTTTTCTATTATTCTAAAACAAAACCAACTTGATAGGGATAATTATGTAGATTGAAAACGTTATTCGATGTTTGTACTTATTGTTGAAAGCTAGATTTTGTACTTGAAGAATAATGTCCCAAGGAACATATTAAGATAACAGGCAAGTCCAAGAGGGTTGCTTAAGATAAGTAGATCGCAGCTGACAAAATGACTCGTTGTTACATTTTGTCATCCATGTCAAACGGTTACAACAAAAGGTTGAAGGTCAGGTGACCTCTTATGGCATACTAGAAAGCCTGAAGGATATGTTTTGACATCAAAGTAGGAGGGCTTGTTTTGAGGCCACTCGTACCTTATAGAACTTCCACATGAAACCAGAATGCCTGTGAATGATCATATTTTGACTATGATTGCACATTTCAATGTGGTACAGAATCTGGGTGCAACTATTGTACAGGAAACTTAAGTTGGGATGGTATTGAACTCTTTATATGATATGTTTTCATAGTGTATTTTTCTCATAAGCTCCTTAAACTTGTTCCATGCCTCATGATAGCTCTCTCTATCTCTATGTTGGAATCTTTGAATTTCTAATATGATTTTTGCTACTTTAGCTGGTGGAAAGAACTTAGTGTAGAATTTCTTAGTCAGCTCCTCCCATGTGGTAATGCTTCCATTAGCTTTAGTATCGAGCCATTCCAATACAGCATCTCTCGGTGTATATGAAAATAACCGCAAATTGATAGCGTCATCATTAACACCGAGGATCATGATCATTCTGATAATTTCTTAGAAATCTGAAGATATGTGTATTCAAATTCTTATGAGATAACCCGTAGAATTGTAGAGTATTGCTCATCAAATTGATCCTGTCTATCCTTATCTAGAAAATTTTCACCCCAAAATCTGGATACAATATACTAGAATGCGCGAGGGTTGCTATAGGCATCAAGAACATGGAAACTGGCACATCTCCTTCATTTATTTTTCGTCGCTTTTGCTAGTCATCTTTCATGGCCATTTGTCCAATTGACTGTATAGGAATAGAGTTGTTTTAATCGTTAGCCATTTGATATTGCTATTTTTGTTTGTGTTTATTGCGTCTTTGTCTAAAGATGCGTTTTATTTCTGAATCAAATGGTTCAAGATCTTCGCCTTAGGTGCGGAGCATACAACGAACACCTTTTTTTATAAATAAATGGAAATAAACAAATCAAATAACAGTTAAAAATAAAATAATTAAGACTAAAAGTAATAGTCCCTGATAGCGGCACCAAAAACTTGTTGCATTTTTACCATCGCAAGTGTATGATATTGAACAAGTAGTATAATGGATCTCTGAGTCCGGATTGTCATTCCCATAATGACTATACTTTAGAACTTAATCTAATTTTTTGAACTACTATTTGGTGCAAGCAAATGAAAATTTGTACGTTGTGATTTTTAATCTAAATACGTGAAAACAAGTTGATGCACACAAGATTGGTTTAGAGATTAAATAATGAACAAATATTAGGGCGGAGTAATTTCATCTATTGATCACCTTTACATCTTAAATTAAAATTCATATTTAATGTAGTGTTCGATCAAATTTTTCTATTGCATTCAATTTACCCCTCTCGAGTTCTCATTGAGTCTATTTAACTAATTCAGTTTCATATCTCTATGTAAATCAATTTTAGTTAAAAGAAATCTTGATTCTAAGAATTCACTTATGACAGTAATAATTAGTATAGGTATCTCTACGTATTATACCAATTTATTGAATATTACTATATGGTCTGAATTCTAAACTCACATATCGATTCGTAAAGGATTCACAAAATCATCAAATTAATGATCAATTAAATAATTCAATGCATTAACTCATACTAAAATCAACACATGAAAGAGTAAAGAACAAAAATCTTTACTAAAAGACATAAAGGATCCCAATTAAGTTATATTATTCGTCCTAACAATAAATTTAGCTATTCATAATAAAAAAGAAAAAACAATAGATCGTCATGTAATACATCACCTGATTTTGTAGTATAGATGTAGAAGAAAAAAATCAATCTTGCACTAAAATATTCTTCATCTTCCAATCAATGCTCCAAATGGTAAATTTCTTGATGTTTCCCTCCCTTGATGTCTTTCTTTGATTCTCAAATTGTGTTTCGTAACTCCTAATTTACTCCTCCTCACATTGGTGTTGAGGGTAAGGTTTTTTATGGGCGTTAAAATAGGTCAAAAATGTGCCCCAAACGATCCTAGGTGCAGCGCCTAAGTGCTAGGAGCTGCCTTTCTACTCCAATTTTTTGTTTCTCCATTTTAGTACATCTTTTTACAGTGCCTCTCCTAATCTTTAAAACAGCACTAACAAAAATATCAAAAATGTTTTATACTCATAAGATCTAGCAAATATTCAAGTTAAAATTATGTAAAACTTGTGAGTAAAATATACTCATCATGGATGCGAATAAAAAAGAATGTATTAATTCTTATGAACACTTAATGATTCACATAGAGTATAGCGGTATGTTTCTATCTCCTATCAGATTCTATAATGATTAATAACATGTTGAGCCGATTTTCTTTCTTTCGAATGCATAAAATAAACCACCATACTCACATAATTACTTTGCACAATAATCATGGTGAAAAGAAATTCATAGATGTCATTCAATATCCAAAAACTTGTTTTTGATGTCAAACATGTAAAATTAAAAACTCATATCACATGGTTCATTGTTCTCTAAACACATATAAATCTAGCTTAGATGTTGGAAATAAGAAAACAAAAAGAATATTTAAGAAATGACATCACCCAATTAATTCTTGAATTGAATCGTTGCGTCTTCGAGCTGATCTACGCTTTTCTTGCCTCCTTCTATGCTCTAAAACTCTTATAAATATGTTGAAATGCATGGTAATTTCTTAGGGACGGTCCTAGGATTTTAAAAGACGTCCCAAGATTGATTTCCATAAGAATTTTAATTAAAACAGGAAACAAGATTTTTCGTGCCGAAAATGAACTATGTTATAGCATAGTACATTTCAAAGCTATAGTATAATTCAATGGATTTTGGCCCTAAAACTTGCTAAAAATACCAATGCTTCTGCATTGAAGAAATAACTATGCTATAGCAATTTGCATAGTTCAAATAAAAATTCAATCTTTGCATTTTGGTCCCCGAATTCCCTTTTTTTTCTTCTTGACCATTTTTTCATTTCTTCTTCTTCCAATACTTCATGTTTTCCTAAATTGGTCATTGACTCTTTCACATCCTTGTTTATGCTTCCAAGTCATCTTTTGGATATTTGCACTTTGGTCCCTGATGTTTTTTCATTTTAGTCCTTTTTAGCTTATTTTTCCTCAATTTCGCTGTATTCATCAATGTTTGTTCTATAGAACATAATTTATATGGAACTAAGCCATATTTCAATAAATTCATCAACAATTATTCATGTTTTGTGGTCAGAATAAGTGTGTAGAACGTACTTATCACTTATGTGACAATTTCTATCAACTCTGGTTCCAAGCTAAAAGGTGGAGTTGGAAAGAAGAGAAGGATAACAAGAATTCAGGAAGCAAAAAAAGGCCCAAATCAGATGGAACGCCGAAAAACAAGTGTTTCCACTGTGATCACAAAGGACACTGAAGAAAGACTGCCTTGATGCACTAGCTAAAAAACAGGGTGCTAGTAAGTTTTTCATTGTAGAGTCATGTTTGTTGGATGTTCTACAAATCCCTGGATTATAGACTCTAGAGCCACTGATCATACAGGTGCTTCGGGAAAGCCGAAGACTTGGTGAGGGCCAATTTAAAATTACTGTTGGCACAGGAGCTATAGTTTCAGCAAGAGTAGTAGGAGTTGTAAGCTTTTACTTAAGTAGTGGTAGGCGTTTAATTCTTAGAGACTAATATTATGTCCCGTGGATGAAGCAAAATTTGATTTTTGTTTCCTGTTTAATAGGACAAGGTTGTTGTGTAATTCTGTGCATGATGCGTTTATATTTCAAAGAATAAAACTCCTATTTGCGCTAGATATTTTATGAATGGTCTTTATATTTTAAATCGTACCACAAATGAAATAAATGTTACTTCTACAAACCATAAACAAATATCACTAGTGATACATATTTATGGCATCTTAGACTTGGATATTAACCTTAACAGAATGCAAAGATTGGTTAGAGATGATCCATTTAACACACTTAAGGTCGAACCATTACTAGTTTGTGATTCTTGTTTGGAGGGTAAATGACTAAGAGATCCTTTCTATCAAAAGGACATAGAGCTAAAGAAGTATTAGAACGAGTTCATTTTGATATGTGTGGACCCATGAATACACCTGCTGGAGGGGGCTATGAGTATTTTATTACTTTTACTAATGATTACTCTAGATTTGAATACATCTACCTAATGACTCGAAAGTCATATGCTTTTGAAAAATTCATAGAGTATCGGACTGCGGTTGATAAACATTTGGGTAAGAATTCAAGGACTGCTTGACAAAAAATGGTATTGTTTCTCGACTGAGTGTGTCTGGTACACTCCAATAGAATGAAGGTTCAGAAAGAAGAAATAGGACATTGTTAGACATGGTTAGTCAATGACGAGTTTTACAAATCTACCTAAATCATTTTAGGGATATGCGCTAAAAACAGCAACATTTGTTCTTAACTTAGGTCCTTCCAAGTTGGCTCCCAAGACTCTCCTAGAATTGTGAGATGGGTGCAAGTCCATCTTGCATCACATTTGAATTTGGGGATGACTAGTTCCTGGGCTGAAAGGGAAGGCAAAAAAGTTAGAGTCTAGATTAGAGATATGTCTGTTTGTGAGATACCCTAAAGGTACCACGAAATATTATTTTTATAGTCCTCTGGTTGTGAAGGGCTTTGTTAACACAAATGCAACATTCCTAAAGGATAAGTATATTAATGAACATCAGCCCAATAGTAAGGTCGTGTTGGAAGAAATGGGTGGGAGCAATTCCACTCCATCGATCTTTGAAATGTAATCTCATGGTAGACAACTCATTTTTTTCAGAAATACCTAAACAATATGTTTTGAATGGGAAAGACAAATCACAAGATAATCCCATAGATCTAGTAAACTTTGAAGGTATTGAGGAGGTAATGGCAACACTGAGTGTTGATACCAACATTAATACAAATGTTACAATTCCAAACGATACCACGGTTCGAGATCCAGGTCCCATAGACAAAGTCAGAGGGTCATCAGATTAGAGAGTCCAATTAGGTGATCTCTACAATAAAAGTTAATGATTCAACTTCATTTAAGGAAGCCATGAATGATGTGCATACAGATTTATGCCAACAAGCTATGAATACTAAAATGGAATTTATGCATTCCAATCAAGTCTGGAAACTTCTAGATGCACCAGAAGGGATAAAATCCATCGTGTACAAGTGGGTCTATGAGAAAAAGAGAGGAACAGATGGAAAAGTGGAAACTTTCAAAGAAAGGCTAATGACTAATGGTTTTACCTAACGAAAAGGCATCGATTATGAAAGACCTTCTCGCCTCTAGCTGTGGTCAAGTCTAGCCGGATTCTCTTATCCATTGCGACTCATTTTGATTTTGAGGTATCTATATGATACAACCAGGAATGTATCTATATGATACAACTAGATGGATGATATGCTACTCATTTTGGTTTTGAGGTATTCTCATTTTGATGTTTAAGACTGTATTTTGAATGGCGATCTACAGGAATGTATCTATATGATACAACCAGATGGATTCATAGAACGTGGTCATGAAAGCAAAGTTTGCAAGTTTCAACAATCCATTTATGGGTTGAAGCAAGCATCAAAATCTTGGAAGGTTTGATCAGAACTTTGACTAACCTTGTGTCTATGAAAAGATACAGGACAAATTTGTAATTTTCTTGGTGCTCTATGTGGATGATATTCTACTCATTGAAAATGATGTAGGAGCGTTATCATCTATGAAAGCGTGGTTGGCCCAGCATTTTCATATGAAGGACATAAGAGAAGCTAACTATGTTCTAGGTATTCAGATATTAAGAAATCAAAAGAACAAGCAGACACTTTACCCCAAGCTTCATTTATTGACAAAATACTTGTCAGATTTCCCATGTAAGATTTCAAGAAATGTAATTTGACCTCCAGACATGGAATCCAACTCGCTAAGGATCAGTTCCTTAAAACTCCTAAAGAGATAGAATGCATGAGTAGGATACCTTATGCATCGACAGTTGGTAGTCTCATGTATGGTATATTGTGCACTAGACATGATATTTGTTATGCTGCTAGTGTGGTGAGTAGATATCAATCTAATCCTGGATCGAAACATTGGGTAGCTGTAAAGCATATCCTAAAGTACCTTTCAAGGACAAGAGATCATATTCTAGTTTACTAATCCCTAGATCTTGTTCTAGTGGGTTATACAGATTTAGATTTCCAGGCTGATAAGGACTCTCACAAGTCTACATCAGGATCACTGTTTACACTTGGTGGTAGGGCCATTATTTGGAGAAGTATCAAACAATCATGTATCGCTGATTCCACTATGGAGGCTGAGTATGTGACAGTTTGTAAAGCAGCTAAAGAAGTGGTGTTGCTCAAAAAATTCCTGACGGACATCGAAGTGGTGCCTGCATTTGCCAGCCATTGACACTGTACTATGATAATAGTGGGATAGTGGCAAATGCTAAAGAACCAAGGAGTCATCAGAAGGGTAGATATATTGAACGAAAATGTCATCTCTTGTGAGAGTTAGTTAATAGAGGAGATGTGATTGTTAGTAAAATTGCTACTAGAGATAACCTTGCGGATCTATTTACCAAGAGCCTATCGGCTAAGGTTTTCAATGGATATGTACAAGGCATGGGGTTAAAAGACATGACATATATACTTGAGGGTAAGTGGGATATTTGTTAGGTTGTGTGTCCATATAGTATAGTTTTATTGATGTAAAAATAACAATATTCTTATACCAAATAAAATTATTTTTACTTTATTTATTATTGAATATGCAAATTAAAGTGCCTATGATCACTTGCGATAATATAAGTTGGGTACTTGCGTTGAGAAGTACAATATGCCACAAGTTATAGTTTGATCATAAATAATTTGTTGATGACTTATGCATTAGGGTTGACACTTTATATTGAAAGGTTGTAATGTTAACTGATTCAATATTCAGGTTTGTGATTTGTCCTTATCACATAAATAGTTAAAGATGATATTAGTACACTTGGAGTTTATTGAATGGACCGCTTGACGAGTTTAATTCTATAGCATAATTGTGCAGCTTAAACCACTTTGTATTTTATCTAAATCTCTTGACAGGATTATATATATCTTTTTGTGATTTTAATGATTTTTTGATTTATCAATGGATGAGATTAGTTTGATTTGTCAAATATCTCGATGAGTTGGGAACTTGAGAATATGCGAAGTAGAAAACATTAATTCGTATTGGGAACTGTCACCCTGAAAATGGGTAGAGTGACTACATAAGTATATTCAGTTAAGCGGTTAAAATCTGAGCTCATTGTTTAACGACAGCCAAATCTTGACATCAGTGATTAGTTCACAGCATCGTTGAAGAAATTGGAAATTAAGTTAGTGATAGTAACTAGAAGGGCAAAATGGTCATTTACCCTCGTATATGATTATCGAATCTCGAACGGGGATAAAATACATATACGGTAGGTCAAATGAAAGAATTAGTGATTTATTGACTTCTGTGATCTTATATATTCTAAGAGTTCAGCCTTTTGTCTTTAGCGAAAAAAGCATTGACTAATAATTAGATTAGGTGGTCTAGAGTCAACTAGACAAGGTCTAATTATTGGAGTTTGGATAATATATGTCCGATCAGGTCCATGTGGTAGCTCCATAAAGTATTGGAGCTTGATTAAGATAATTATAATAGTTTTGAACTTAATTGTAATTACAATAAAATTTTATACTTAAATGTAATTACTATAAAAGTTGTAAATTTAATTATAATTGTAATTGGAGATCTAGAATTACACATGTAATTAAATGTGAACAAAGAGAGTGTATTCAATTGGAACTTTTGAAGATTTTGATGAATTTTTTAAATGTGATGATTTCTGTGGATTTCATGAATTTTTTGTAGATTTGTATGAAATTAGTTGAAGTCTTTCAAAGATTTCTGTAGACTTTCATTTTAAAACTTTTATAAAATTCAAAACACTTTTAAAAATTTTTATTTGAAGTAGAATTCACGTGAATCTAGTGTAATAATATGAAATTTTTATATACGAGGTAGTTATTCTCACAATTTTCCTTTCCCTTCCAATATAATAAAAAGTTTTTTTCTAAGAATAAAAATTTAATATTTTAATTAAATAAATAATAATCAAAATTATACACATACATATATATATAAGATAAAAAATTTTCCTTCTATTTTAATTTGTTTTTTCTGTCATGTTTTAGAATACAGCTTCACTGGTCTTCAATCTTCACTTCCAGTTCGACCAGCAAGATTTTAATCCACAAGGGTTCAAATATTTCTAATGACATGGCTCAAAATTCGGCACTAGAACAACATATTGCTTTTTACCTCTCCATGATAACTAATTGTTGTCCACAAAAGTACAATGTTCATAGGTGACCTTTCTATTTGTAATTGAGCATGCCTAATCGAAATCTGGTTGAAGGGAAATTAATCTTGAGAAAAAATATCATTGAAATCAGATGGTTCTTGAAAAAACTTGTCCTCGAATTTGGTTGAAGGGAAATTAATCTCGAGAAAAAATCTCAAAGAAGTTCTGGATCACATTGGAGGATTTGAACCTAGTTTGGACTCAAGAAAATTCTCTAGCCAAATTTGCCATGCTCTGAACTCGTATAACAGTCAAAATCTACAAATTTTTGTCAAGTACAATTTCGAAGCTATACATCTTTCGTTCTAGATTCTAGCCAAATGTGTCATCCAAGGACGCATGTCACTACTAACATAGGTATAAGCTCAGCAAATTGGATAAACAGCTTGGTCAAGTGTTGAGTTGCCCAAATAAAAGTTTGACCAAGTCAACAAATGGTCAAGTTATTTGAGTTGAGCACATCTTTATAAGAAAACAATAATAAAAATGGGAGATGGTCATTTTTAAAAGAGTTAAATTGATCTGGCCTTTCAAATAATAAAAATAAACCATTTTTCTCTTCTATTTTAAAAGTTTTTTTTTTTTTTGTTAGGTTATTCCACTTGTACAGGACATTTTGCTATGTAAGTGCCATTTGTCCTCTCCAATGGTAGGGCAATGTCCCCCCGCAACTTTATAAGTAGCATGGTCACTTTTTGTTTTGAATTAAACAAGTTGTACAACTAGTTTGACATCCTTTGAGGTGTCAAATTCTAGGTCATTAATCTGAATAAGTATTATTAAAATCAATGGTAAAATTGTGTACCATGTCAAAGAGCTTTTTAGGCAATTTTGGAAGCATAACGTCCTTGTTTTCCTTAAGAACCCATATGATTTCAACGAGCATTTGTGCTAAAGTGGAACAACTTGAGGCACTACATGATTAAGGAATGCCATGATACAAAGGAGGTTGCCCATCCTAGGATGGATCAAATAATGAGTTTGATAAACGGCTTATATACTAACCATAGATGTGAGATCAATTGAGACTTAACAACATGTCTTGGGTGCCAATAAGACAATGAAAAATAAGTTGCCAACTATACTTCTCGATCCTCTTCCTATTCCGAATCAACCATGGGACATCATCACCACGGATTTCATCAACACCTTGTTGAAGTCCAAGGAGTTCGAGTCTGTAATTGTTGTTGTTGACTGATTATCTAAGTATGCCACTTTTATTTCAATGCCTGAGGACTGCACCATGGAGGAGCTAGCTAGGTTATTTTTCAAAAATATGGTGAAGCACTAGGGGCTGCCGAAAAATACCGTGAGTGACCAGAATCCCAGGTTTTCGCGAGTAGATTGTGGACGTAGTTGTTCAAATTCCTTAACTTAAACTTGTGCTGTAATGCTCTAGCCTGAATTGACCGAAATGTCACTTGAATAATTGTCACTTGAATAATAGCAAGGTTATTTTTCAAAAATATAGTGACGCACTAGGGGCTGCCTAAAATACCATGAGTGACCAGAATCCCAGCTTTTCGCGGGTAGATTGTGGACGTAGTTCTTCAAACTCCTTAACTTAAGACTTACGCTGTAACACTCTGGCCCGAATTGACCGAAATGTCACTTGAATAATTGTACTTTATCCGTAGACTTAGTAATTAATTGTACTTTTAGCAGAAAAAATAAATACTAAATTTAAGAATTTACTTAAGAATTATGTTATTTATTTTTAAATAAGATATTTTTCTTCATGCATATTACCTATTTTATTACATGGAGAATAGCATATGTGATTTTATCAATTAAATAAAAGGTTTTAAATAAATTTTTCATGTATGCATATCTTTAAACGGTAAATAAAATTAAGCTATTTTATTTTTTTATTTAGCATGGTAAGTGCCAAAATAAATTTGCTTACATAGTTATCAATCTCGAAGCTTTACGAAATTTTAAGGAAAGGTAGGAAACTTCTTATAATATGACATATCAAAAAATCTGCTTCTTTCGACAACATATAAGGCACTAAGATATTTTTCAAAATCCCGCACCAACTCGGTTTGGAAGATAAACCAATGCAGTTTACTTAAAATAATTGCAAGAGAAGCCATAGAAGGAACAATTGATTGAGACTGAGTATGTGTATGAAACACAACTATCGGGTCAACAATAGTAGTTGGTGGTGCTGGTACAGAAGATGAATAAATATTGACACCTCAAGTGCTAGGTGTAATACCCATTTTAATCGGAATAGATCTACTAATTCTTTGATTCCAGTTAGTAAGAGGGACACCTGAAGTACTAGAAAAGTGTTATCTCCTCTGATCTCTGGGAACAGGTGGACAT
Organism: Olea europaea var. sylvestris; assembly: GCF_002742605.1. Lineage (NCBI taxonomy): Eukaryota > Viridiplantae > Streptophyta > Magnoliopsida > Lamiales > Oleaceae > Olea > Olea europaea. The sequence continues at coordinate 19,903,387 of NC_036252.1, read as the reverse complement.
CTCTAACAAGGCTTGACAACTACCTCTTTTCACTTCCTCCTTATCCTTGGCCAAATGTGAAGTAGACCTACGAACAAGGGGAATAATTGGTAGTGGTGGTGGTGGTGCAGGGCGTGATCCAACCATACAATGCTCATCAATGTGCCTGAAGTGTATACAGTGAAAACAATAATTTGACATCTTGTCATGCAAAACAGTTTGCCAACAGCCACCACACTCTCCCTCTCAATCCGGACTATTTGAGAGCTTATAATCCAAATTAACCTTAATTTATACACGTGCATCACTACGCCTGCTTAGATCTGATGTAGCCTCATCAAAAAGTGGAACTCCAATTAAATTTGCTAAGGCAAACTTCGACCAAATATTCGGACTTGATCTGATGTCAAATTACAAAAGTAAATAGATCAACTTATTCTACTCGTCGAGCAGATCGTCGTGGTATATTTGGAATCTTGAAATCAATTCCGGATGAATGAGAAATTGCGGACCAAAGTTGGAAGAAATGAAGTGTTGCAACTTTTCGAAATGATGCAGGTTTTGGCCAAGTGTTGCAACTTTTTGAAAAGATGCATATTTTGGCCCACACTACTTTATTTTCACCCTTTCTACATCTATAAATAGAACCCTATGGACATGGTTTTGGGTACACTAATTGCATTGAGTATTCATTCTCTTCTTGCAATTTTCTCATTTCTAATTCCATAGCATTTTCATGCATTTCCTTGGTAGAGAAGGAATTCCGTTCGAGTTTGTTGGTCGAAGTCATTTGGAGTACTCTTATGGCTTGATGTGGTCATTGTATCTTGGGAGATGATTGTCAAAAAATCGTTAGCATCGATGCGGGGCAAATTCATCTTAAGGACCAAGTGTCAAACACTCGCCTTAACCAAAAATTCATCACTTGCATCTTTTTCCAACAGTTTTTTGATTTCTTTTGATTATATTTTGATTTCGGGAAATGATTAACATTGTTTATATATTTATGTTGCAAGGTTCGATCAAACGAATAATTTGCTTTCGTTCAAGAATCGAAAGGGATGAATCCATATCAATGCATTCAGATTCGGTAATTTTTATGTTTTGCTTCCCAAATCCTATTTCGGTAAGTCGAAATTACGTTTCGATTTCATACAAATAACCAGTATGCTTTTGTGAATATAATATACATTAATCGGTGTAAATTTCCCCAACAATTTTAAGATGAATTTACTTTTATGCATCCATATAACATTCTGTTTGCCAATTGTATATCTGTTGGAAGAAAAATGCATGTGTTTTGAATTCTCTTCATAGATCAGCATGTATACTTCCAAATTGTTGAATGGTCAAAAATGGTGGCTGAGGGATAAAATATTTCCTACCATTTAATTGTTTATCTTGAGGTTTGTAAGATGGCGACTCTTCGTTTTAATATGAATTGTCTGTATTTTCTCACTGCCTTCAACTTCATAGGACTTAAATGGTAAAATCTGTTTATATGCATAATTGTTGAAATATTATTGTGCATGAAATAACGTGAAAAAGCATATTACAGTAAATTGAAAGATCGTGTCTATCTACTATAAATTAAGATAGTTATCCTTAATTTTTTTCTCTATGACAAATGTCATAAAATGGAGGCATGACACATGAACTTTCACATGAAGCGAATGTCACCAAAGTGTGAGGGCGGCAATTGATATATCACATGAATTTCAATTAGTTAATTTATTTAGTGATAATCACTCGATGGAATATTTTGACAAATGCATGTACATGAAAAATATTTGAATGAAGAGGCATGGTTTGGTGCCCACCCATATTGTTGGATATGGGTTCTTATCTTGGTGAAAATTTCAAATCTCGTTGAGCCTCAGTTAATTTGATGAAATTAAATGAGATGACTTATGCTAAATTATATGTGCATAAGATTATGACAAAATGTGGTTTGTCATAATTATTTTAAAGTGGAAATTATTTATCCAATTATTGGAATATGAAATTATCTATAGAGCACAAACAGTGTCTATAGTTGGCGGTGGTGCCAGTTACTCTTGAAAATAATGATTGTAAAACGACTTTCACTTGGAAAGAATAAAAACTATGTTATGCAAAATTGTGTAGAATATTATTCTACAATCAATTTAGATGAAAATGTGTGTCCTTTCATATGAAAAATCATGACTGTTGATATAATTATTTTTTAATGGGTGTGTCTCTTCATAGAGATTAATTCAAGAGGTGTGTTCTTTTGTAGGGTTGTGTCTCTTAAAGAACACAACTTTTCAACTTATGGTTGATTCATTTGTTCAAGTTTGAATATGATGAATAAGGTGAATATGTACCTTATTATTTGACATAAAATGAAACTAGCATGTGAAATGTCACAAATGTGACAAGTTACATATCTTGCAATGCTTAGCCCTCTTTATTGTTGAATTTAACTTCCAATTAAGTTGGTATATATTTTGAAAGCATCGTTGGTCCATATGATGGCCTTGATTTAATTTGGATGATCAAAATTAATTAGATTGAAGAACGTTATATGCAAGTTGACGACCACTACTTTGAAAGTACTTAGACTTTCATGAAGCACTCTATACGGATATTATCTAAGAGATAAATGAATAGAACTATAAAAGAGTTGCTGAATTCTAAGTTCAAGTATAACCCAAGAATGTGGGGGGTTAAATTTAATGCTTGTGAACTTGAAGTGGAAAGTTCAAAACTTGTAGATGCAACATTACTAAATTGCATATGTATTCCTAATTGAGGAATTATGGGGGTAACTCAATTTAAAAGTTACGTTTGCTTCTATCTTATAATCAAGAACGATATCTATGAATGTAGAAAGATAGCAAACCCTTATATTAATTATAGGGATGATATATACTAAGTCTAAAGTGGATAAAATGGGTTGTAAAAGCTAATTATGGCGTTTGTTTAGACATGCAAGAACAATTGGAATATATGAAGAATATTCATTAAGTTCAAATGCATGGTAATGTTTCAATGATGATATTGAATACCCATGATTTTGAAATCCACTAGTAAAAGTGATTGACTAGTGTAGTGTTTCATAGAAATCCTCCAACCATGTTTGGAAATTGATAAAGCTAATGTGGCATATAGCTTCATGAGAAGATTTTTTGGTGACAAAAATTTGTATCTATCAAGTGAATCGATCGTTGGCTAGCTATATTTGATAAGATATTAAGTCATAAGTAATGGTAAGTCTAGACGTAATACCGTTAAGCAGTTTATTTCAATGATGTAAAGTCGTGGTACCTTTAATGAGATTTACTAAGAGAGATCAAGAATACTGCATATCAAAGGAAATGAGGTAAAGTATACTATGTTAGAGTTCTTGTAATGGTAACCCTACCTTGTTGACTGGAGGTCCCAAGATCTTGGTTCAAAGGGACAACTAAGTTATGAGGATTCCATGAAGTACTAAGGAAAATAGTTTCCTAACTCATTAGTAGATATTAAAGTGCTTTCTGCAGAGTTGTAAGAGGTTAAGATAATCTTTTAATGATTCTTATATCTTGATTAAGTCAAGTGGAGTAGGGCAGAATACTCTTAATAGAATGTCACCTATGTGAGTGTGAAGTGTAGCCATTTCAATGAGAATTATTCAAGGTTTGAATTCTCTAAACACTTGCAGAATCAAGAAGGGTTTAGGGCCAAAATGAACCAGGTCATTAGAACCATGAACGGTTTAGGGAAGACATTGTGTGAGTATCGTTGTCTTGACTTATACTAAAAGCTGAATGGTTCAAGACATCACGTTCACCAATTAGCCGAGTTAGTCCAATGGTATTTCACTAAGGGAGGTTCAAGGCCAGAAGCTACCTTCCCTGATGCAGTGTTTTTTCGCACCCTCTCTACATTGCATCATATCATTACATTTGCATATGCGTACCCAATTTCCATTCATGTGGGGGATTGTTGGAATTGGTTCAAATAATTAAATGAAAAGGTGTGTAAAAGTGAAAAAATGAAAAGGTGTGACTACGTGTCAACTTCGACCAAATATTCGGACTTAATCCGATGGTCAAATTACAAAAGTAAATAGATCAACTTATTCTACTCGTCGAGTGGATCATCATGGTATATTTGGAATCTCGAAACCAATTCCGGATGAATGAGAAATTGCGGACCAAAGTTGGAAGAAATAAAGTGTTGCAACTTTTCGAAAGGATGCAGGTTTTGGCCAAGTGTTGCAACTTTTTGAAAAGATGCATGTTTTGGCCCACACTATTTCATTTGCACCATTTCTACATCTATAAATAGAACCCTATGGACATGATTTTGGGTACACCAATTGCATTGAGCATTCATTCTCTTCTTGCAATTCTCTTATTTCTAATTCCATAGCATTTTCATGCATTTCCTTGGTAGAGAGGGAATTCCGTTCGAGTTCGTTGATCAAAGTCATTTGGAGTGCTTCTATGGCTTGGCGTGATCTTTGTATCTTGGGAGATAATTGTCGAAAAATAGTTAGTACCGATGCGGGGCAAATTCATCTTAAGAACCAAGTGTCAAACACTTGCCTCGACAAAAAATTCATCACTTGTATCTTTTTTTTCAACAGCTTTCTGATTTCTTTTGATTATATTTTGATTTCGGGAAATGATTAACATTGTTTACATGTTTATGTTGTAAGGTTCGATCAAAAGAATAATTTACTTTCGTTCAAGAATCGAAAGAAATGAATCCATATCAATGCATTCAGATTCGGTAACTTTTATGTTTTACTTCTCAAATCCTATTTCGGTAAGTCGAACTTATATTTCGATTTCACGCAAATAATCGGTATGTTTTTGTGAATATAATATGTACCTAATCGGTGTAAATTTCCCCAACAAGTGCAGCCATATATGAGTTTCGAGCTTAATTTGGCAATGTAGAGATCTCGTTTAGCAAATTTGACAATTGAATCATGAGTTGATTAACTAGGGCAACTTTTTCTCAAAAAGTGATGGGGTATTGTCAGCTGGCCAAAGGCGGTTGCTTTTGGCGGCGACAAAACTCCATCTTAACATTTGATGATTTTTCACAAGATTGTACGAATTTGATGCTGATCACGCTGGTGCGGCACGTAACTGAAATGGAGGTTTGGATCAATCGAAATTTGGAGATTTTCAACTGACTGATTGTAAATTGAAACCACCAGTATCGGCGCATCCAACTCTGGAACGGTCTGACTTTTGATCGAAAGGTCATCTCATCATGGGCAATCTCTCTGCCCGACGCGTGTTACAAGTTTAAAGTCTGTACAGGATTTAATAATTGGTGGAGGTCCAGACCTTGATTCAAAGAAAAAGGTAAGAGTTTTTTGAATCATTTGAAGGGGCCAATTTTGTTTTCGTCGATTTCAACTGTTTTAGATGCTGTTTTTCTATTGGACTTTTAATATGATGATTAGGATGTGTTGGTGATAGATTGCATCCGATAAGAGTGATGGAAACCAACGATTTGGACATGTATGGCAGGGATCTGGTGGTTTCTCCAATCTAGAGAGAAGGGAGAGCATTTGGGGGGTGTCAAAGCTAGAGTAAATGAAATCCGGATAACGATATTTGTACAAAATCTTGTCGACAAAATGGTGTACTTACTTTCACAAAATTAGCGAACCTCACGTTAATTTAAAAAAATGTCGACTTGTGGTCTCCACTCCCCTTGTGAATAGTAAGGGGGTTTATAAAAAAAAAATTTGTATATGTAGCATGATCCATGAAATCTACGTATGAATTGCAATCTATTTACCACGTCATCCGCACAATCAACATTTTTCGTGTTAAGTATTGAAAGAAATTAAATAATACTAAAAAATGAAAGAACTAACGATAAAAAATATCAATCGTTTAATATCCTTCTTTTAATGAAAAGTAAATATATTTTTTGCTCGATTTGCCACATCTATAGAGATTAGTGGAACATTACGTGAGATGATATAATGATAAATAGGAATCGAATTTGGAAGTTCAGATGGATATTTGTACATTATTCTAGTGGCGTCAAGCTAGGCAGACCCAACATGGCCCATCCAAGGTTTACACAGTAAAAGTGGCTTATGAATCGCCTTTAATCTGAGGGCTAATAGCTGAAAAATCTGGAGCAGGCCAGTTTAAGTAATCGAGCCCGACGATTAACCATCAAGTCTATGTTAACATTAAAAAAAAGAATAATGACTATTTTACCAGATGAATTTAACACAGTTGTTGACAAATTAAGCGTGTAGCAAAAATGATTGAATGATAGTGTTGACTATTTGTTAAACAATCCAATGACAGAACCATGTGACATTCTGTCATCTAAGGTGTTAAAAAATTTGGCAGCATAGCAGAACTATTAAAAAAAATAATAATAATTGAAGTTGAATTTTTAAGAATAAAGCAACGTTGCCAAAAGAAAAGTGCCCACCTAGTTAACTGACCCTCACATAATGCATGGGCCCCGCGTGAATTAAATAATGCCCGGCACCCAAGATGTGTGTGTTCGGTCATCCAAAAGTGTCAACAGTTATGCTCTTGTAGCATGACCCAATTTTTAAAAGGCTTCAACCGGTAGCCTTCTTTAAAGAAGGATGTCGTCTTATCGGCTCAGACAATGTTTCATGCCACTAAACAATGCCAAGCTTATGCTTGTTTTTACAAGCCGGCATAGCCTATAGTCCACGAACTGTCATGGGTCCATCCTTTAAAATGACTAGACCGTACCGGTTCGTTGCATGAGCATCCATTTTCACACCACTACATTACTCCAATTATTCGTTTCTCCCCAACAAATGCATGTTATCCTTTTATCTTAAATCTCAGTGGATCCCATTTGGATTTTCTCCTTAGTACTCAACCACTATTTGTCTCAATCTCACAACTTGCATTGCGTGGACAGACAGGCAATATCATTCAACATGATGATTATGAACGGGGTATGTATGCATTTATAGTGGGGTATCAATAATGGAAGGTCGATAAGTCTTGTAAGACATATGTAACTTATTAAACTAGTAAAACTATAGAAAGTTTTCTATGATGAGATTAAAATGAATAAAAGTTGGGGTTTCCAATTGAATTTAAAGAAAAAATAGGCTTTCTTTAAGATGATTTGGGTATCCATTTTGCTTCTTCCACATCGTTGATGAGTTTTCTGGCTGCTCCAACTTGTAGGCTCTTTGACGCTTATTTGAGGATCCGGAAAGACTGGCTAAAAGTCAAACAACTTTTTATAAACACATTCCATGGAATTTTAATGTATGTATTTATATGCCGCTCATTTCTATTTGTTTATGAACATAATTGTATTTAATAAACACTTGCCTAACTTGAAGCGCATTTTTATTTGAGTTTCGAGCATTTTACTTGTTTAGTCGTATCTCTTAAAGAGGATTCTTTTGGGTGGCCAATTCGATGTTTGAGTGTCCATTCGTGTCACTTTCTCATTATTCCACTTGTTTTTAGAATAATCTTGGGTCATGTTGCCTTGGGCTTTAGGTGTCCGATGAACCCTAGTGCTATGATGAAAAAAGAGAACAATGTGCATTTATTGATAAACAAGAACTTATTCAAAAGATATTATTTGACTCTAAATGTATAATTACACAAGGTATTAAAAATATCTTATTTATTCTAAGTGAATATTTTATATATTTTCGAATAGTCTATTTTTCCCACTACATATCACATCAAAACATATAATGTTAATATGATATATATTTAAGTTTTGTTTATGGCATTGATGGTTCTCAACAATACTTTGCATTTATAATGACACTTATACATGCTCAGTTGAAATGTAATATTATTGCATCACGATGTCTAAGGATATGATTTAATATATCAAAGTCCCATATTGCACGAACATGATAACTTCAACGAGAGCTCTAAATCTTGGGGCACTTTGAGAAAATAAAGCAGCCCAAAATTTCTATATATATCCTCTTTTCTGCTTAAAACTCCATTACCATCAACTAGGGGCATTATTATCAGAGAGACCTTACATGAAAAATTCTAACTCCGTCACTTATGATTATCCAGTCGATCCATTGCCATTCGCAGGTGGTCGTGGTTGCATGTGATTCTGCTGTGATGTGTGGGAGCCAAAGTTGAACATGGTCATAGGCTGCAAAAAAGTAGCATATAATGAGACAAGTAGAAGTATAGATTCCATTTCGTCTTTTAATTTAATTTTCGGAGTGGGATTGGTGGAATCTACCACAAGATGAAAAATCGATATACCAACCAAAGTGTTGTGTTTTTGGCCACTACATGAAAAACTTAAGGGCATTTGGTAATAATATAAAGGGTGGTGCAATTTAAGTAGATCATGTCAAAAGGAGTGGAATAAAAAATTGTGGTTGAAATCTAACTTATTCCCCGTTTGGCGCCCATTAAATTCTATTTTATTTTTATTTTTCCTATTTTCAATCACACAATCTTCCATAAAAAATAAAATAAAACCTATTCCACCCATTTTCATTTAAAAAAATGGGGGCCAAACGGGGGCTAAATGTTAAGTACGCACAAGTGAAGAACTAGAAAGTTTAATGAACAAAATTTAATTTTTTTTCCCTTTTAATATTATCTAATACTATCTAGGACTTGTTTGCGCCTCAATTTTTGGGTAAAATATATTTTATAATAATGATTTTTGGAAAATATATGGTTAAAAAGAATGTAAAATTTTTGAGTTCACGTCTAAAATTATTTTATAGGAAGAATGTGTGATTAAAAACGAATTTAGAAAAGAATAAATTTTTGTATAAAGGAGCTCAAACAGGGTCCCATTCCTTCCTACTAGTGGCGTAGGGAGACTGTCCCCAAACCCATTTTACTTTTGATTTAAAAAAGTCTTTGTTTGGAAATTCTTTTCTTTCTATGTATCAGCCTATTAGACAAAAAATTTTGCCCAATATATTCATGATTGAATAAACATAAAGATTACATAGGACGATTATTTTTCTAATTTTCTTTCCTCTTTATGAACCTTAGAAAACAACAATATTCATGAAGTAATGGAAAATGGGGAGGAAAATACCTGGAAGCCATTTTGGAGTTGATGGAAGGCCATGTAATTGGCATATTGATCATGAAATTTTGGATTTTGCATTTGGTTTTGATAATTAACTGGATTCAACACAGGATTTTGATGAATTGCAGCCTGGTTTTGCATATTGATTTGTTGATCAACTTGCATTGGCATCCTCAGTAAATGCATAGGGACATTGTGGATTGAAGGAACAATCCCCATTCCCATTCCCATTCCCATTCTTGACATGTATTGTTGCACACTTGGAAATATCATTGGTGCCATTCCACTTCCCATCCACATCATCTGATAACATACATATCGAATTCTCAAGTTATTTATTTTCAGTCTTAGTAACTCTTATTTTACTGCGAAATAAGTAAAATTTTTATGGTCAATTTCATCTGTAGTCACCGAACTTTCAAAATAATATTAATTGGGTCACTTAACTTGAATTTTTCCAAATTGGGTGACTAATATCAATTTAGAATCATTTGGTCATTAGTTTCAAAATTTTCCGGTCCATCACTTGTCTTTTCCTAATTTGATGACAATTACTTAAGTGGTGGTCATACCACAATGGGTCTTGCACGTAATCGTTGCATGGCATGCCAATTTACCACTACGTCATGCATAAAACTATTAAAAAATACCTTTTGCCATTTTCGTTTCTAGGGTTCCATGTAGCTATTCAATAGACGATTAGTGATGGTAGGGTTGCGAACTAATTTATTTATGTCATTTTGTGGATGATAGGAGATGGAGCATGATAGAGTGATTATATTTGAAAATAAATTAAAGTTGAGTGATCCAATTGAAATTTCGCTGAAAGTATGAAATTAATCCTGAAATGTAAGATTCTAAAAAAAAAGGTTGAACCCCAACCTTAAGGGTCCCCCACCGCCCCTACCCTAGAGTATCGTGAGGGAGGTAAATCGCAGGTTATGCCTCCAAGGGTACAGGGTAAAAGGCTGCTTATAGACTTGCACTTACCCAAGAGTCAAATCCATATTTCAAGATTCGAACCCTTGACGCGACAGCCTCAAGCAAAACTGAATTTCTCCACCCTCTCCTATACCACTTGGAGATGTGCCCTGCGGGCAATGTAAGATTCTAATTCATACCTGAACTTGTAATTGCAGTGACTTCATATATTCAATTGCCTCATCTAACATGGATGCTTTATCTGACTGAAAATAAGGAAACGAAGTTAAAACATGAAAGATCTATTGACATAAATAGAATGATATGACATTCAGTTGAAGTATTGAATAGTACTATACATACTAAGAAAAAAAAGGAAGCTTAAGATCTTGTTTGTTACATTGTTTAGTTTTGTCCAATGCAAACGGCCCAAAAATACGTTGAAACCCTCCAAGCCTTTATTTGGTGGGGATTAAAATCAATATTTTAGCAGATTTTGATAAAAGTTGATGAAATATGGGATTGAAAAATTGTAAATCCTATAAATAAGTGGTTAAATTAATGTTGAATTTGACTTGAGATTAAGCCCCTGTTTGACTCCCATTCTTTTCAAATTTCAATGGCTGGAATAATATTTTTTTGGAAAATGTGTGGTTGAAAAAGAATAAAAAAAATT
>NC_036252.1:19890136-19892091 GCF_002742605.1 Olea europaea var. sylvestris | reverse complement strand
TTGTAGTAAATCGACAGCTGACATAGAACATTGTACAGAATCACATTATTTCATGGATTATGCCATAATTCCTTCTCGAAAAAATATGAATGTTGAAACGCAATTGAAGGGATGGATCAAATCCAATCAATGTGTATTCGAATATCAAATTCAATCTTGGAATATATTTATTAGATGTAATTCTCCGCAAATAGTAAAGGGGATAGAAACTAATGATTGTTCAAGATAAAAGTACGGACACGTATTTATTGTGGTTTAGACTCAATGTGAGAACGCGTTGTCACTATGACTAAGAAGAATTGTGAAAGTTTTGTAGCGCATCTAAAATCGACCTCCTAAAATATCTTTCACATATCAACGGTCGAGAAGTAACTGTACAATAAAATTAGGTTCCACAGTGAATACCTCACTTTGGCATTCTGTATCTTCACCATCTCTGATTTTTCTTTTGTGGGAATTGTTGCGATCAGTAAACTGATTACATGTTGTTTTCCCAAAGCTACTACCTGAAGATGTTGTTATAACTGTTTCAAGTGTCTCTCTTTCTAAGCTCTCACTAAGTTTTCCGCCGTAATTCTTGGCCGCAGCTGCACGGCTCATACGCAATTCATTGACGACTTGATTGCTGCCACAGTGACTCGATCCCACCGTCATAATCGAATGCTCTCCCTGTCCTCCAAATCGACCCATATTTTGTCCAGAGTTCTGATTCTGGAGGGACGATTGATGACCGCTTTCGAATCTTGGAGGTGGCAATGGATTTGGACTCGAAAAATTGTTCCATAAGAGCTCTTTTTCAAAGGACTCATCGATAGGGCAATGAATCCATGAATCTGTTTCATCAACTTCAATCAAATTAGTTGAATTTCCATTGCTTCTAATTGTTGATTCTCCATGTTTACGCGGTTGCAGTGACTCGTCCGAGCCATAGCCCGGTTTTCGATGCGTCTGGCTGTTCAATACCACCTGCCCGTTTTCCCATAACAGCTCAACTAGCCCATGATCCACCCTATATCGTTAGCCAACAAAATATTTTCCAAGTCCAGATAAAACTCGACTAGCTAGTAGATCGTAACATATTTGATACGCAATATTAGATAAATCTCCACGTTCTTACCCGGGGGACTTTCTCAGATCAGGCACAGGGAGACTCCAACCAGGAATTGGACTATCCATGAATCCAATTCAGCCTACTGAAAAAGCCAAAAATGCTTATATTCAACAAAAAGTAGATTATAATTTTTCAGGGACAGTAGAAGATCTCTAATAATTTGAAAATAGTTAAACTAAACAGAAATCTTACTAATCTATTTTCTAATCAGAAAAAGGAAACACAAATGATTACATACTACCCAAAAGCCCCACCTCCACCCGCTGCAAAATCCAATCCACTTACAGAAAATACTAATAAACTATTAACAAGTAACTGCATCAAGATTCAAGAACATTTGAATTGCTTGTTTTCTGTGTGCACATATATAGATGTAGATGGAGAGAGAAAAAGAGAGAACCTCGGAAATAAAAGCAAAACCCCAACTGAGAAAACCCCTTTCTTTCTTTCTTTCTTTCTTTTTTATTTTTTTTTTATTTTTTTTTTATTTTTTTGCGCTTTTGTCAATCAAAATATGACATTCACTTACAATTTAACAATTTGCAGGCAGCAGCACACACTACAGCCTCAAAAGTTGCTGTCTTTCAACACTTGTGGTTATTGCGATAATGGGGAAGCATTCCACGTGGCCAGAATGGAGTGGTCGAGTTCGATAGTGGCAGGCCCACATGTGTGAATTCCAGCTGGATGATATCTACATCTTCTTTTCCCTTGGTCCCATGATCTTAAAACTCGCAACCAAGTTGCCACGGCAGCTATAGGGAATTTTGTTGTCTGAATTTTCTAATTTATTTTGAGGTCATTGAAGTTTTACCAAAATATCAATTGAATGTCAATGTCAATT
>NC_036252.1:19868255-19890022 GCF_002742605.1 Olea europaea var. sylvestris | reverse complement strand
TGATTGTTAACAAAGAAGTTTCTATCAATTTAGAGGACAATATGTGACTGAGTGGTGAACTTTGAGAGAAAATTGAAGTAGAAGTATTCAATTGAAATAAATTTAAATTTAGCGACTTAATTGAAATTTATTAAAGTTTAGTGACATCAAATGAAATTTAACCACCATTCATCACTTTTCCTTGTTCTTTTACTATCTACCGAATACGGTACTATTAATGCTAGGTGGGCCGCCATTTGAGACCACAATCTTTTTTCTCAAAGGGATATCATATCATTGTTTCCAATCTAAAACATGTAGGAAAAAAGCTATACGTGCAGGGGGCAGCCAACTGGCCCCCTTTAACGTACATGTCTATACATGCAGCACCCCTCAATATGTAAATCGACCATGTTGAGCCCCATTTGATCCCCATTAATTTTCATTTCATTATATTTTATTTTTATTTTTCTTATTTTCAAGCACACAATCTTTCTTAAAATAATATTATACATAAATCGAAAATTTTTCATTTTTTTTTTCAATCACTCATTTTTTTAAAAACACTATTCCACCCATTTTCATTTTTAAAAAATTGGAGTCAAACTGGGGCTAAATGTGCAATTTAGTTTGTCATTAATTTATACTGTCATGTGACATGATTTACACCATTGATTTTGAAGACACACATCACATCATTGCACAAATTCCCTCCACACAAAGGGAAACATCATTAAGAATGTACACCACTATATATATCTAGCATAATTCATATGTAGATTGGTCTTTACTTTTTATTATCAATTCTCGAAATCCCCATAGCATTTATTTGATTAAACTTTATTAGATTTTTGAATATCTTAAGTGGTCAAACTTCAAGTTAAACATACATTTAACTCCTGTTTGGTGGAGATTAAAATTATATTTTTAGTAAATTTTAATAAAATTATGATTAAAAAGTTGTGGATCACTTGAAATATGTAGTTAAAGCTAATTGTTGATATTAACTTAAAGCCCTTGTTTGAGAATTATTACTATCACTCTTTTTTCTACATATTCATTTTCAATCATTCGTTCACAAAATAAAATACTATGTAAGTAAATCTCAAACTTTTTCCTACTTTTTAACTACGTATTCTAATAATAATAATAATAATAATAATAATAATAATAATTGTTGATCTCGTCTTCCGTTAGGATGACGTGGATAATAGATACTGATCTCGCTTGTGTACACATAAACAATTTTCGACACGTATGGACAGGATGTAGTTGATAACACTCAGGGTTTGGATGTGAAAGATGTTTTATAACACGAGATAAATATGTTTGGACTCCAACAATATATTTTAAGATCAATTGTAAGATAAAAAAAAACCAATCGTCAATAATTTTACCAAAGCTAGATCATCTTAACTCAAGCAAAAACAAGTATATAATCAAGAAGAGATAGAACAAATAGCAGTTTTAAGTGTATTGATTTGCATTAGCCTTTAAATGATATATGGAGGGGATATTTATAATGTTACAAATGAAACTGTGTCCGTTGGATGAAAATCCATATGGCAACATCTCTTTGGCCAAATCATACAATCCTAGGCATCAATTCGACTTTTCTAGCCTGTGGAACATTTAATGCTCTTACAAAGAACAGCCACCATATTGCCTAAATTGACAAGACAAAACATTTTACTCGTTACAAAAGTTCCATCACTCATTCTAAAAGGACTTCCTACATAAATTCAGAATCATTTCGTGTGGGTCGTTGCTTACTATAGTTGGGTTTAAACTTTGACTTGTGCCGAGTTTCATCACTCAGCAAACAACTGAGCTTAGTTTCGAGACTTCATCTTGGACATAGGATTTCTTCGGTGGATGTGGTTTTCCAATTGGAGGGGGTTGGCTAGTTCAGTAATTGACAAATGAGCCTCCTACGTAGGCCCACATGTGGCGAGGCGTGACAAAATCACTACTCAAAATATTTTTCTTTTTAAAATTAATGACCACCAAACAGGAGCAAATTAAATTTTAGATTTTAATAATTAGATGCACAACTTTTCAATCGCATATTTTATTAACTTTTATTAAATTTTGTAATATATGTGGTTCTCGTCAATTATGTATCTTGATTCAAATATCTAAATAGTTATTCTATTTGAAAAACGATATCTAATTTTATAAAATTGAACATAGGAGCCTTGTCTAGATTAGCATATTTAAGTCAGATTTTTTTAAAAAAAAAATTTATATAGGAGCATGCTAGTTTTTTAATGGAAGCTTATAAAACAACTTGCTCACTTTTTGAGATTAGGATCACCTTTCTATGAGTTAGTTTTGACTTTGGGGGGCGGGGTGGAATTGCAATGGGGTACCTTTAAAAACGGCCAAGTCAAACTTACCAAATTTCACTTTGGCTTAAGAACAAAGGAATATTATGACAACGACCTATTGATTGTTAAAAGACGGAAAAAACCCTTAAGTACATTATACAATTACAAAAGCTGATTTTGTTTAAAAGACATTACGACCTTTTAGTTAATAAATAAAAACCAAACACTTCCCACTTAAAATATCAAAATCAGCTAACTTCTCTTTTCTTTTTACTCCAACACAAATAAAACACTCTTATCTTTCATCTGCTCCAACCTCAAAATCAGAAAAATTTATGGAACGCAGTAGCTGAAAATTCTTTTATATCAATCTTATCAGATCGGTAAGTAAAATACGCACATTTACTTTTATTTTCACTAAATTGTTGTACGTTTTAATAGATAAAATTTATTTCAACATATAATGTCAATGTAGATAATTTTTTTAATAGATCTATGAAAAATTTAAGCATTTGACGAGAAAAATTCATCTGTAAAAGTTGGTGTGTTTATTCTACCGAACAGTCAAATTTAACATCCAGTTGTCCAGTCAATTGTTAGAACAGCTAGCTGTCCAACTAGCAAACAGCCGACTGTTTGGCCAGCTTTTTTTTTATTTTTTGGCTATTTCTATTGCCTTCGATATTTTTCTTGCAATTAAAAATTCTGTTTCATCATGCAGATATGGTTGTAGATCTAGTCTGTTACTTTGGTGATTTCAAATTAGACGAAAGAGATCGATGGGTATGGAAATGAACGAACGATAAACGTAGTGGTATCCCAATTTTCATAGCAGAAACATCATCATATTCAGATCTCTATAATGCTTTACAGAACAAGTTGAATGTCAATCTCTCTCAGTATGACATGGAATTGAAATTTAAATTCAGCAATCAATATGTTCTGATTCCACCTATGACAATTTTTTCTGATGCCGAAATGAATTATCTATTTGAAATTAACAGTAGGCACCTAACTCCTTTTTGTGTGACTTATGTGATGAAGGATATCGTCAAAGGTAAACAAGTAGACTCGGATGAAGGGGATCACAATGCTAATGATTTTTGGGATACGATCCAAATAGCTTGTGAAGATGATGCGATTATTCCAGAGATAGTTACTCACAGAATTCCGTCCGTAGTTCACAACAATGAGTGTGAAAATGTGAATACTTTTACAGACGAGGATTTGATCAGTTTATCCCGTAGAGACATGAGCGGGATGGGATCTTAGGGGCTGGATCGAGTGGGCCGTCCTCTAAGTCCTCGCGTGTGGTTCTCGATGGTGATGATTTGTATGTCCAACAACTATTTGAAATGAAAAAAGATTTGTTGGAATCTGTGCACCTAATTGCGCTGAAATACAACTTTGAGTTCAAAGTGAAAAAATCGAACAAGTCATTGTTGACAATCGCTTGCGTAGACGACAGTTGCTGTTGGCGTTTGCGAACGACGAAGATGAATACGAACGAGTGCTTTGTAGTTCACAAGTATCCACAGGAACATAGTTATGAAGTGGGATTATGTTGAAATGATCACAGGCAAACCCGAGTTTGGTTTATTGGTCAATAGATAATGTACAAGTATCTGGATCCACATACGATCTACAGATCATCGGACATCATTAACGACATTCGTCGAGAGTATGGAGCAGTCTTGAACTAACAGAAGGCCTAGAAGGCCAAGGAATGCGCGTTTGTGGATTTAATGGGCTCTGTAGAAGAAAGGTATGCAAAATTGGCTAGGTATTGCCATAACATTGAAAAAAACTAATCCTGGCTCGAAAATTTTTATTGAGACGGAGGGTGAGAATTACTTCAAATTCTTCTTCATGGCTCTTAGACAATGTATTCGAGGATTTCAAAATGTAATACGACCCCTAATTCTAGTTGATGGTACAATACTAGAATCTAAATATCAAGGCAAGTTGATTATTACTACATGTCAAGATACCAACATCCAAATTTGCCCTCTTACGTTCGGCATAGTTAATAGTGAAAATGACTCATCGATGTGGTGGTTCTTCACAAAGTTGAGGAAAGTAATCGGGAAAGTCGAGGAGCTTACATTTGTAACCGATCGGGGACCATCTTTAATAAATGGTATCTCTGAAGTTTTTCCAGACGCACATCATGGGTATTGTATGTACCATATTCAAGACAATCCGCGGAGTCTCTCAATGCATTATTCAAGAAGGATCGAAAATTACCAATCATTGCACTGATTGAGAATATCCGTACCAAGTTGCAGTAGTGGTTTCACGATCAACGTGCGGAATCACAAAATTGCTCGAGCGTGCTAGCCTCCACATAAGAGGAAAGGCTGTTTAAGGCTGCAGAACTTGCGAGATAGTTGAATGTCGAACCACTAAACGAGTCGCGCTTCTTTGTGGAATATGCACTAATACGGCATACATTGTAGACTTTACTAATAACACATGTACTTGTAAAAAAATTCAGTTGAAGACTTTTCTTTGTGAGCGTGCAGTCATGGTTGCTATGTATCGAGGATTTGCAACTAGAACATCATGCTCTCATTGTTACATAACTGATTATTGGAGAGCTGCATACACTGAGACAATATTTCCTCTGCCGAACGAAGCTAAGTGGGAAGTCCCTAACCATATTCCCCACTCAATACATTGTCACCACCTTTCATTGAACCGAGTGGTCCTGGACGTTCAAGTACATCTAGAATACCATCTACCGTAGAATTTTCTTGACCACATAGGTGCAACAAATGCAAATTAGTAGGGCATACTCGTCAATATTATACAAGTCATGTTTCTCTAAATGACAGTTGGATCATTTTATAATATTGTCCATCTGAAATAAACAGTGTTTGCATTTATTTTACGATATTTCAGTGGATGTCGTAATTTAATAATCAATAGTTTCATACGATAAAAAAATTCAAATAAAATAATAATAAAGAGAAGATTGTACATACATTACAAAGAATAATTACAAATAATTACATTACAAAATCACTAGAAACAACGAATAATTACTAATAATTATAAATAATTACAATAAATTTATGGATCACCATTAAAGTAGGATAAGTAGTATACCAACTTATTCTGCCAACTCTGTATCCAGAATTGGTTGATTCCATCAACCTTATGTGCTATACTCAAAAATTCAATGTACTTTATTTCAAAAATGGCACAATTGCCCCTACAAATGAACAATAATGTGTTAGTTAAGTTTCAATTACGTAAAAACTAATTTAAAAATTTAAAAATAAGTTTATAAACACTTACGATATGGTCTGTCTCGCAGTCGTCATGTCCCACACGATGGATACTCTATCCTACACTGTCAAACCTGCCTATCTAGCCATCCGAGGAATGATCACAGCCACTAGCTCCAAGTTCTGCTCGAGCTGTCCTTGTATCAGACATGAGTGATCGGGGTCGTACACATATATCGTTGAGTGAGCAACTACATTCTCTAGAGCAATGCAGTGATGATTCATGATCGTTGGAATGTACATATGTGTACAACCCTCCCATGGCTTTTCCTCGACACTTGGCGACAGCCCGATCACCCATTTGAGCATATACTCGGACACCATGTACTCGTTACACATAAGCTGCAACGACTGGTACTCGATGGTAACAGTACGGAAGAACTCGGTGTTCAATATTATTTGACCAGCAATGTGGAACGATTGTGGATATCGCTTAGCTCGATCGCGCAACAAGTCCATGGCCACGTCTATGTGCTACATCAAGGAAAACAAAAAAGAGAAAATTATTTCATTTAATAAACCAAACCAAACAAAATGTATAAAAAAATAAACAATATCACTACTTACATCGTCGACGAGCTAAGACCCTTCAATAGTAATATCATGGAACCACTTGTACGCGTCAGATACCGTCTGTCCAGCTATCTCGTGGCTAGCTCTTGAAAAAACAGATAAAATGTTAATAGATATATATACAAGTTATCGTAGTATACTAAAATAATACAATACTTACCCACAATATAGTTTGTCACTCAATCTCGAATGCTTTCCATTTGACATGGTCGACCTCACGGAACAGATTGGAGTACGTCTCGTCGACAACCCTTCTCATCTTCGTCTCGTCATGAAGGGAGAGATAATATACTGTGACGGCAGTCTCGACCTCTTGGCTACACCAGCTCCAGCACATCAACAGCATGCTTTTTCACCTTAGTCATGGCAGTCATCCTCCCCTCGTCTACCTCAGCGACCACCACCTCCTCCTCCGTACCCGTCGTCACCACATCCTCGAACATCGCTCCTGTCCTCGAAGGGCCCACCTCCTCCTCCGTTCTCGTCATCACCATCTCCTTGACCATCGCTCCCGTCCTTCACGAGCTTACTCTCTAATTCATCCCCATTGGCACCACCTCCTCGACCGTCACTCCTGTCCCCGACGAGGCCACACTATCCGCCATGGATTGAAAAAGGATTCCAATGCATCCTCCGACCGTGACTGATGGTGACCCACATCTCTATCCTCATCTCGATCACCTTCCCGATCGCCACCTCTGTCACCCCATCATCTGCCGGCTATATCACCTCGGAGTGCTATCACCTCATCCTAAAGGTCCCCTAAATACCCACGCAGCACTCTAATATCATTGGCTGTATCTTCAACTCTCCCTAACAACTGGCATCCCAGATCGTTGACCTTCTCCACCATCTCTCGACGTAGTTTGCCGACCTCCCTTGATATAACTTCTATCAGCTCTCAACGTAGCGCGCTGATCTTTTGCACCATAAATCTAGTCAGGCGAGCATAAATATCATCCTAATAATGACCCTGAAGGGGAGGAGGTGATGCCCAATCAACTGGATCGTGGTCCTGCACAAACTTACAGATTATTAACTTATTCAATAATTGCTAACTCATACAAATATTAATTAATAATTCACTTATCCAGTCTCGGTCATGGACCGAATCTGACATCTGATCATCTTGGGTGTGTGGAACAACTACTTCACGCAAAATACCCCGTGCCTCCTCTTCCATCAACGGTGTCAAATGAGTTATTACTTTATACTGACATATTGACATTCCAAATTATTAAAAATCATGTAATAAGATTTTAAACTATATACAGTATAAACCACAAATCTATAATACTCACATGAGGATCGTTGAGGAGCGCCGATAATTATTTCCTAGTAGGACATCCCTCCGTTTGAGATGCTCGCCAATGGTGCATCCGAGGGCAACGTATCTCCCCTCAACGCACAAAGCGGGTACCCAATGTAGGAATGGTCTCATACGGCGAAATCTGTAACACATAAATTAGTACATACAAATTCAATAAGAATTTTTTTTTTAACATTGATTTTGTTATTCATTTACCTGCACCACCAAGACAATCCGTAGGTGTTGTACTTACGCACGAGCCCCTTAGGCTTCGAGTGCGGTCTGATGAAGACATGTACAGTGTCTTTGAAACATCTACGGCCTCATGGATAGTTATTGAAGCGATCGATGTCGTCGATGATCTCCAAGTGCAAAAGGTCGATCGCA
The DNA here is from genome assembly GCF_002742605.1 of Olea europaea var. sylvestris. Lineage (NCBI taxonomy): Eukaryota > Viridiplantae > Streptophyta > Magnoliopsida > Lamiales > Oleaceae > Olea > Olea europaea. Next base: position 19,882,151 of record NC_036252.1, on the reverse strand, counting down.
ATCTTTTTGTGGTGAGACCGCATCACGCTCTCAATGATGTAAACCAGACCTAACTTTTCTCTGTCCAACATGTCGTCACACCTCCTAACTGCGTCCATCAGCTGAGGCAGAACCACAACCCCCTGTCCTTGAAAGTAAGTTTCATGTAGCCTATTTCTTCTCTAAGTCCCCTTGCTAGTTACGTCATCGCCCATAATCTTTAATCCAGTAAGCAGGGCAAACTAGAACATGGAAAGTTGACAACTTTGCCCTCGAGGTCGAAGTGGAGGACATCGTCATCGACTGGACTCAACAGCCGATATAGAAGAGCATCGATCATCTGACCCAAGTACCGCAACTCTCTCAACGAGTGCAGAGGTCACAGAAAGGACTGATGTAGCATATCTACATACTGGTCATCGAGCAGCTCCAGAACATAGGTGAAGCTGTCAAAGCTACTATTCCACGTAGTTTTGCCCTGCATCTGTCTCAACTTTACATCCAGATGATAATCCATCCTGCAGACATTGAAATAGAATATTAGAACATTGTACAAAAGATAATGGAATAAAGTATAATAACCCAAAATTAAGCGAATCGAATCGTAACTACTATATGAAAGACTCATATTCATGATTTTTTACCCTATTTACCAAAAAATAATAATTAAAATTTAAAATATAAAATTAAAATGAAAATTAAAATTACATTATATAATTATTCAAATTGAATAAAGACTGTGACATTTTTACCCTATTATAAAAAATTAATAATTAAAATTAAAATAATAGTTAAAATGAAAATTAAGATGAAAATACAAAATTATTAAAATTAAATAGAGAATATGAAAAGTTTATGCTATTACCAAAAAGAAAAAATTAAAATTAAAATTAAAAGTTAAAATTATAATTAACTAATTAAATTGAAAATAAAAATTAAAAATTATTCCAATAAATTAATAATATGAATTTTTTATTGTATTATCAAAAATTAAAAATTAAAATGGAAATTAAAATTACAATTACAATTAAAATTTGAATTAAATTTAAAAGTAATATTATAATTAAAATGAATATTCAAATTTAAAATAATATTCAAATTTAAATTAAATTTAAAATAAGAAGTTAAAATTAGAATTAAAAAATTAATTTTAAATTAACAAATTTCTTTATATTAAAATTATAATTGAAATGAAAATTTAAATTTAAAATAAAAAATTAAATTTAAATTTAAAATAAAAAGTTTAAATTTAGAATTAGAAAAGTAATTTGAAAATTAATTTTAGAATAACAAATTTCTTTAAATTATAATTATAATTCAAATTCAAATTCAAATTTAAAATAAAATAAAAAATTAAAATTTAATTTAATTTAATTTAAAATAAAAAGTTAAAATTAGAATTAAAAAATTAATTTGAAAATTAATTTTAGAATAACAAATTTCTTTAAATTTGATAAAAACAAAAAAATTATTTAATTAAAAATTCTAAATATTTAATGATTTTTAAATTAATTTAAGAAATTAAAAAATTTTAAAAAATGGGCCGACTTTTAAACTGGCTGTTAACAGTCGGGTAAAACCCGATTACAAATAGTTTGCCGGCTGTCAACAGCTAGGAGCTCCATCTCGCCTGATTCCACCATTTTTAAAGAGTTGGAGCTCTCCACACATCAAAATAGGTCAAATCACATTATCTATACCCAAATCTAGCCTAAATAATGCCTACACCACATTGAAAACAAACCCATAGTAATTTTCTCAAAGTCACACCGCCAATCTCTAAAGTCAAATCTCATCGAGCACATCTCGCTTTTAATAATTTAGATCTTTTTCTCTTTTTTGACACCTCCTGAGTAAGATTTCTCTCCATTAAGCTTTCTAAATGACTCCTATAGCGAGTTTAGGCTGATGATTCTCAAGTCATATGACTATAGGGCACAAGTTTTTAGATACCCTTGTAGATTTAAGAATTCGAGTAAAAAGGCTACGAAGAGAGGTAGAAGATGTATCAATTTTTCTTTTGATATGAGAATATAATTTTCTTACTCCTTTGATATCTTATGTGCTAATTTTCTTTCCATTAAGTTTTCTAAATAACCCCTGTAGCGAGCTTTAAATCGATATCTTCCAAGTCAGATGACTATAGGGTACCAAATTTTAAAGATCTTACAGGATTAATTACTCGAGTCGTAAAAGGCTACTAAAAAATGTAAAAGATTTATGAGATTTGAATTTTTTTTTTTTAAATGGTCAGTACCTGTTTTAGACTCTTTAACTTAAACTCCTTCAATGGACACTAACATCCAAGAACTCTTAACCATCAAACTTCTATGAACACAAGTATTAAACTTCCCACTCCCAAACTCTTAAAAAGCATTTTCGTTTCTATATAAAGGATTTGGGGATTTTATTTAAACCTAGCTCAACAACATCAACAACTAAATCCACTCAGTTAAGTCATGCCCCAACATAAGTGATGAATCAATATGACTATGTGCTCAAATAATCAAATCTAACATAAATAAGTTTTCTAGTCAAAACACAAATTATGGTGTTATCCTGCTCTAGCTAAATATGTACTCAAATCAAACAAATAAAAATCATCATAGACGGCAAGTCGACAATGCTAACTATATACTTTTTTTTTCAAATTTTTTTCTTTTACAATTATATAGACCCAATTAGCAGTTGCAAAATAAATGTGTATTGCAAGTATCCTAATACTTATTTACCCCCAAACAACAATGTTACATATTTCCCAATATGAAAGCAAAAATAATTTAAGTAAAGAAATAAGGATCAGAAACTCCCTGGGGTTGATTCATCGTAAAAAGATCAAGTTGGTCAACTAGTAGATGTTGTGACAACTGCTACTTTTCTTTGTTTTTAGGTTTTAGTTTTCTATTTCAAGCATTCAAAATAAATATTAATGATAACATATAAGATTTAAATATTTGCAATGAGTTCATACCAAGAAAATTCTAATCTTCTAACTTTTAGAAAAACTATCTAACAGAGCGTCATCCCTATGAAAATTCTATAGTTAGGAAAAGATAAGCCTTTAAAAATGGTTTGGAGATTGAAATCTAGGTGCAAACATTAAGACTGCATATCACAACAATGTAAGCTCAATCCAGAATAAAAACTCAATACAAAATCATAATTATAGTCACAGCTCGAAAATTGAAATTAAACAACTATACGAGGTTACATTGTTCGTCCCAACTAAGAAAATTTAGGTACTGAAAGTTTTGAAACTTAGATTAATTAACAATTCAAAAAACTCTAACAAAGTGTAGTTTGGTAAGTACGGAAATTAACTAACAAAGTTAAACACGAATACCATATATAACGTCATAAACACCAAGGAAAAATATCCACAAGCCCTATACAATGGGTCAAACAATTCATAATAATCTTAATCAAAGATACAATAGCACCCGATTTTTATAATTTCACAAAATTAACAAAATAGCAATCAAAAGAACAAAGAACATCTCCCTTTTACGTTTTTTTTTTTTTTTGGGACTTGCTGAAGAAATGGTATCAAATCTAAAATTTTGACTTTTTTCCCACTTCCCAATGGCACATGTCGTGCATCGATGGTAGATACCGGCTAAGTGCTAGACCCACCATCAAGGCAACTTTGAATTGCTTTGACTGTGACATACTTTGTAAAAATTTTGCTAGAGTTCCCTTAGAAATATGGGCTAAAACCATATGAAAATATAATCAAATATCTCAAATATGTACATGTAGTCTAAAATAGGGTACATCGGCTCCTCAGGATACCAACTATTCAAAATATTACACTGGCAATTCGATCTTTGCAATAATTTACAAACAAAGGTTCCCAAATGCATAATATATACAAAACACAACATGCCGAAAACATGGAAATAATTTCTGACCAAAAGATATGTCTATCTTAAAATATGAACTATATAAATTGATAGAGATAAATCATACAACGCTTAACAATGTATGGCTCAACTCAATAGATCAACTGGCTCTAATGATGCTCAAACTCAGCTACTATCTAATAAGAGAAATGGTGATAAAAATATATGAGCCTATAACTCAATGAGTGGATATTTCGCAAGTATATATTTTCCATATACAACTTTCTGAAAATTGGTATATAATAAAAATATTCTTTTTACAGTACTATAAGTTAAAACTTCTATTCTTTAAATTGAAATGACTAAATTCTATTATCTGAAAACTGATAAACTGCAAATTACTGAAAATCACACTAAAAAGGTACCTGGAATAACATTACTCATGTATCAGTTAGTACAATTAGACATGACAAACTATTCGATTATGAAATTCTGTGTTTCTGAAATTTTGGTCATACGCGCGTAGAGCTGCCCGAAGGCTATAATCTGGTTATACACTATGGAAACACATTCACAATAGTGCAGAAAAAGTAAAATCACCATAATTGATCACTCAATATTAAAACACATTCACACCAGTGCAGAGTGGGTAAAATAACCATATGAAGTCATACACTGTGGAAACACATTCACATCAGTTTAGACTAAGGTAAAATCACATAGGTACTTTTTGGTGGTTTTAAAAATAACTTTAAATATACTGAAATTTAATATTCATATAACATGCTAAGAAAATGATTCGACTGAACTGAATTTAACTTTAAAAAAACTGATTATAAATCAACTTTATTTTGAAAATCATGCAGTCAAATCAACTGTATGAAATAATAAATTTTCTGATTTAATATAAATTTAATAAATAATATTTTCTGAAAAATAAGTTTATCCATTCACAAGACAAGCTATAGCCTAAAATGATCAGTAGGCTTTTCCGATCTCCTCGTCACCACCTGAAATACAATATAAATTAACCAATTTAACCACTATTAAAACAAGAAACCATTTATCCATAATAATATAATACCTAAATTAAATTTCTCAATACTTGAATAAATTTCCAAATTTTCCTTTAATCAATTGGAGTTGATTCCACTTTCTAGTCCCTTTTCTAACAACTAATTCCTCCAAGTAACCTTAATCCAAAGCATCAAAATAATTTATCCCTTTCAATCTAGTGAAAACTAGTAATCACACTATGACTAATTTAATATAGATCTTGCTCCATAAAATCTTTGTTTCAAGTGAATCCAATTACTCAAACATCAAATTTTAAATCTAGGGTTTGCTAAAAATTGGTATTTCTTAACTTGACATAAAAAATATTTCACAAATCAAAAAGATTGACTTGAAATCATGCTCCTTCCTTCAATCTGAAAATTAACCCACAATTCCTTAGAACTCTAAAAAAATTTACCATAACTATTCCATAAAATCTTAACATTTACCTCTTGAAGAATTAAAGAAATAAGCTTGAAGTAGTTGGCAAAAAATTTCATCCTTCTTCTTAACACACCCCGCCCCGTGTAACACTACTGGACCCAAAACATGGTATGCGCTGATAATAGATACAACTAAAAGTCGGACCCATCATCAAGACCACTACAACTACAATATACAACTTTTTTATAAATTATTTTTAACAAAATTTTGGCATTAACTTCCCAGAAAATAGGACTAATCAAATTGTAATCTACTTTACACAAATCCTAAAATATAAAACAACACAATAAAGATAAGCCGAAATTTCAATTTTTACGAATAAAATAACATGAAATGTACATATGAAAACAAACTACATAGTGAGCCCAATAACTATTTACAAGTGATTCAAAATCACATCTAAACATGAACATGTGTTCTAAAACATTGACTACATGCTATATGAAGTGAGTCATACTAGCAAACTCTATCGTGTGGCTTTGACTCCAAAATCAAAGATCAACTTCAAAAAATGTCCAGATATTCAACTGCTACTTGAGAAGAAAAATGGTGACAAAAATATATGAGTTGATAGTTGAGTAAGTGAAGAAGTTCGAAAGTTCTTCATTTATGCATTCTTATTGAAATCAAGTTTACATCAATGAACATATCACATGCATATAATCATGATAATCAAGATGGGAAACATCCTCATAATGCTGAAATATATAATCTCATAGTCATGATATAATCTTCAACTCAAACTCATAATATCCTCTCATCACACCATCTGTAATCCATCAAAAATGTACCCTCTGATTGAATATGTAATCCGCCCCTCGGGCTAAGAACTTTCGTCACAAGCTTGTGGTCCCCTCTGTGAATGAAAGTCGGTTTCAAGACCTCAGGTAATCAATTCTAGAACACTGCCAAGACCCCTCTGTGAACTATATGTACATGTTGAAGACCAATGTCCAGCCAAGAACCCTCCGTGTAAGATAAAACACGGTCAAGGCCTATCTGTGAACTAGAAGAAGTATATAATCACGGGTAACTTTGTGATCGATCTCAATATCACATGTCACATTCCGATTCAAAAGTAATCCATGTACGACTTTAATGATCTCACATATATCATAATGAAAGAACGTTTCATAATAATCATGTAATTGTACAAGAAATTAATATAATTGCACATCATGTAATAGTATAATTACTATATTGATTTTTAAAAATATATAAATTTTTCTACTTACAAAACAATGTAAGCAAAATCAACTCAGTTGGTGAATTGTCTCGATATCTGTATCGCGGCCTGAAATATAATATAATTTTTAGATGAACAATTAACTAGTTCAAGTAATTTTGATAATTAAACAGGCGATACCCAAATTAATCCTTTCACGTAAGCGATTTTTAAAGTTTTTTTAATCATTTAAGCTAATTTTTCTTTCATTTAACTTATTATACTTAATTCAATAATTTTCTTTTAATAAAATTGTATTTAAACTAACAATTCAACAACCCTAAAATTTAATATAACTTTTCAAAAGGTAACTTTTTACTTACCTTTGAACTTGGAGAATTCAAACCCAATAGTAGAAGAATTTATTTCCTAGCAAGCTTCAAGGTAAGCCCCTGAATGGGTTATGCCCAAAACTTGTATTAGAGAATGTGAGACAGCTCATAAAAGTCGTTTCACCCATATTCCCTCTAAAGCTTCTTTTAGGAGAATCCCTTCACTACTGGGGAAATTTTTCCATTTTTTTCCTTCTTCTTTCCTCTTTTTTTCCTATGCTCTCGGCCCATTTGTGTGTATTGTGTGTGTAATTGATTGGATTTGGAGCTTGGGTGGATCCACGGCCTTCCTTTTTTTGTTTTTAATTAGATATATATAAAGGTATTACAAAACTCACCCCCTTAAAAGAATTTCATCTTCGAAATTCAATTGACTAAGTATGAAAAAGCCGTAGATAGTGAGAACGCATTTGCTCTTCACTTTTTTCATGTCACTTCTTCCATAGAATGATTCCTCCACAAAACTTTAACCAAAGAAATAGTCTTACTATGCAAGACACGTTCCTTCCTATCCAATATCTGAAGTGATTCTTCTTCATAGGTAAGATTTTCTTTCAGCTCTACTGGTTATGATTCCAAAACATGAGATGGATCTGGAATATACTTATGAAGCATGGAAACATGGAATACATCGTGAATTCTGGACAATTCCATTGGCAAGCAAATGATAAGAAACTGAACCGATGCGTTCAACAATTCCATATGGGCCAATATACCTTGGACACAATTTACTTCATTTACCAAATCTGATAACACCTTTCCATGGATATAATCGTAGGAAAACTCTATCCTCAACATCAAATTCAAGGTTTCTTCTACATCTATTTGTATACTTCTTTTGTCTATTTTGGCCTGTCTTTAACTCTTCTCTAATTATCCTTACTTTGTCAGCTGTAATCTAAACATATTCAGGCCTTAATAACTTTCTTTTGCCTACTTCATCCCAACACATTGAAGTTCTCATCCCACCATAGAGTACTTCAAAAGAAGCCATTTATATACTCAAATGATAACTGTTATTATAAGCAAACTCCATCAAAGGAAGATGAGTATCCCAATTCCCTTTAAACAGTAGCACACAAGCTCGTAACATGTCTTCTAAAGTTTCAATAGTTCTTTCTGACTGACCATCGGTTTGTGGATGAAAAGCTATACTGAAATGAAGTTTAGTACCCAAAGCTTTCTGTAAATTAGGCCAAATTTTAGAAGTGAAACTATAATCTCTATCTAAAACAATACATACTAGAGCCCCATAAAAATTGATTACCTCATCAACATATATTTTTGTCAATTTATCTTACGAGTAAGTGACTTTAATAGGCAAAAACCTGGCTCGCGAAATCTATCTACAATGATCTATATGTTGTCCTACCCAATCTGAGTATGTTGAAGTCCAAATAAAAAATCCATAGTAATGTGCTCCCATTTCCTCTCAAGAATAGGCAAGTTTGTAACAATCCTACTGTTTTCTAACGATATGGCTTCCATTGCTGGTATGCTACCAATATGTTCTTTAAATACATTATACATTTTGGTACCACATGGATGCATAACGTAAGCTGAACTATGTGCCTCTTCTAGAATTCTCTCTTCAATGTCGAATTGTTTGGAACACATAATCCGCTTCCATAACTAAAGCTCCATCATCTCGAATGGCATAATTTGTATGCTTACCTTTATTAACTTCTTCTTTCAATTTGCTCAACACTGGATCTTGAATTTGAGCTTTTCTAACTGTGTCAATCAAAGTAAGTCTCACTTGGAAGTTGGCAAATAATGCCCCTACATTGGTAATTGACAATTGGGCATGTGAAGCTCTAAACTCACCAAACAAAGAAGAACATACTGTATAAGTCTGAGTCATAGGACTCAATATCTTCCTACCTACATCAGCCTTTCCTAGATGATAATCGATCTTGCAGTCATAGTCCTTTATCAACTCTAACCATTTTCTTTGCCTTAGGTTCAACTATTTCTGATAAAAAATACACTTTAAGCTTTTATGATATAACTAACATCTCTCACCATACAAGTAATGTCTCCAAATCTTCAAGGCTAGAACAACTACAGTTAACTCTAAGTCATGTGTAGGATAACTCAACTCATGTATCTTCAGTTGTGTTGAAGTATATGCTATAACCTTCCCATCCTGCATCAAAACACAACCAAGACCCTGATGTAAAATATCACTATATATCATTAGGAGACGAAAGGGTAAGAACTGGAGCTAACACTAATCGAATCTTCAATTCGAGGAAACTTCTTTTACAATCTTCATTCCAAATAAATTTAGCATCCTTTTTCTAGTCAAGCTGGTCAAAGGAAAAGCAATTTTGGAAAATCCCTCTACAAAATGATGGTAATAACCTGTGAAACCAAGAAACTTCGTATTTCTGTTACATCAGTAGGCTTTCCCATTTTACCACCACCTCAGTTTTCTGCCGGTCAACATAAATTCCTTTTGCTGATATGACATGTCCTAAAAATACAATTCTATTAAGCCAGAATCCACATTTACTGAACTTAGCATACAATTGCTTATCACATAGAGTTTGCAAAATGATTTTGAGATACTTTGTGTGCTCATCATGATCTCGAGAGTATACTAAAATATCATCGATGACCACAATCATAAATCTATCTAAATATGGGTGAAATACTCTATTCATCATATCCATAAACGCTGTTAGTGTGTTGGTCAACCCAAATGGTATCAGAAGAAATTCATAATGACCATACCTTATCCTGAAAGCAGGCTTCAGCACATCACTATCCCTAGTTTTAAGTTGACGATATCTAGAACACAAATCAATCTTTGAGAATACTGCAGCACCCATCAATACGTGGCAAGGGATATTTATTGCAAAGTGTCAATTTGTTCAGCAGTCTGTAATCTATGCACAGTCGCATGGTGCCATGTTTCTTCTTCACAAATAGGATTGATGCTCCCATGGAGATACGCTAGGTCTAATAAAACCCTTGTCTATTAATTCTTGCAACTAAATCTTTAGCTCTTTCAATTCTGTTGGAGCCATTCTATATGGTGCCCGTAAAATAGGGAATTAGATCTATAGTGAACTCAATATCCCTGTTTGATGGTAACACTGGTAGTTCTTCTGAAAATACATCAAGAAAGTCTTTGACCATCGAGATGTCTTTGAGTTTTAGTTTGCTAGCATCCGTATCAATCATATGAGCTAAATGTACATGGCAGCCTTTGTTGAGTAATCTTCTAGCATCGGTAGCAGAAATGACACTAGATGGTAAAATTTTGTGCTATCCATTGAATATAACTTCAGGCTGTCCTGGCTGTCAAAACACAACCTCATTTAAAAAATAATCAACTGAAGCTTGATTTGTAGCTAGAAAATCCATACCCAAGATAGCATCAAAATCATGTATGTCAAGAGGTATCAAATTTGTCTTGAGCTCGTGCTCTCTTACCTTAATCCCACAATCTCGATATATACTATTTGCTAATAGTGATTCTCCTACTAGCGTACTCATTACCAAACGACTGCCCAAAAGTTCTAGCTTTTGATTTGCATATAGAGCAAATGTAAATGATATAAAAGAATGTGTAGATCCAGGATCAATCAACATACGACCATTTCTATAAAAAATAGACAACATACCCATGATAACATCTGGTGACTCCTCTGCCGCCTGTTGAGTCATAGCAAAAATTTTTCCCTAGGTCTTCGATCGTCCTGCCTGGCCTTTTGATTTTGCACCTCTGTTTGCAATATTAGACTAGGCCACACTATTTGCACATACTTTGTTAGCTAAATCATCTTTCTGAGTCTGATTTTATCTTGTACTATCAGCACTCTGCTGAGAAAACATCCTCTGTGCCACTCTCCTGGAATACAACTAGACAGTTCCTTTTCGGGTGTCTTTCTTGGCCATAGCGATCTCAAACAACAACTCCTTTGAACTTTAAACACTCTCTAGGATGAGATCTTCTACATAACTGGCAATAAGGGAATCCGGCACTGACCCTGTCTCGGAGTAAATAATCTCTAGAAAGAACCTTGAGTATGAGTACGGCTGGCTAATGGTTGCTGCACTGTATTGGGACTGAATTTAGAACCCTGACTTTCATGTGCTCTAGGCTTGAATTGGCCTGAACTAGACACACCAGGTTACTGTCCTTCTGTGGTGTTCTATAGTTAGAAGCACTCACCATTTGTCTGACTACTGCTTGCTCTGAACACTTTCTATTCTCTACCACTTTACCTATCAAAAATGCTCTTTTCTACTCTCAAAGCTGATTCCACCAATTTACCAAATTCATTCCAGCCTACGGCTATTACTACTGATCGAATTTCTTCTCTTAACGCATTTTCAAACCATCTACATTTATCGATTTTATTGCTCACTAGAACTTGGGAATACTTTGAAAGTTCCATAAATTTCACCTGATATTATGCAATAGTCATCTGCCTTTGTACTAGCTTCAAAAATTCCTCTTGCTTTGCATCTTTATAGGACTGAAGATAATAAGCATCATAAAAGATACGCTTAAAATCTGCCCAAATGATGATATAAAGGTCTCGATATGTGCTCTGTACTGACTGTCACCAATCATATGCACCCTCATCTAATAAGAAAGTGGCAAGACATAACTTTCGATCACCTGGGCAACCCATAACATCAAATACCCTATCTATCTTAGTTATCCATGCCTGAGCAACTGTAGGATGGGCTATGCCAGTAAAAACTTTAGCCCTTAATTTTGTAGCCCTCTCAGTACTGAAATCTCTGTTAATATTACGCATAGAAGAGGCAACAACAATAGCAATTCTTTCAACAGCCATAGGATCAGGTCCAATCACATTTCCCTGTTCCCGTTGTTCAGGAAGTTGGTTAACTAATTTATCTACTCTCTCAGGCTCTCTCAGTTCATCTCTATAAGGACAATGTGAGACTGGGACAACATATCTTGGAGCCTTCGAGTTTTGCCATCACGAGGCATGATTCACCTACAGTTATGAATGATATGCTAAACATTAGAATGTATGTATGTATAGTTACCTATAGACTCTAATGCATGCTCTGATACCAAACTGACATACCCCGCCCCGTGTAACACTGCTGGACTTAAAACTTGGCATGATCAGCCGGACTTACCATCAACGCTACTACAAATACAATATACAATTTTTTTATAAATTATTTTTAATAGAATCTCCCCTGTAAATAAGACTAACCAATCTGTAATCCACTATACACAAATTCCAAAATATAATGCAACACAATAGAGATATGCCGAAATCTCAACTTTTAAGAATAAAATAACATGAAATGTAAATATAGAAGCAAACTGCGAGTTAGCCTAATAACTATTTCCAAGTGATACAAAATCACATCCAAACATGAACATGTGTTCCAAAACACTGACTACATGCTCTATGGAGTGAGTCATACTAGCAAACTCTATCGTGTGGCTCGACTCCAAAATCAAATGCTCAACTCCAAAAGATGCCCAGTTACTCAACTGTTACCTGATAAGAAAAATGATGACAAAATATATGATTTGATAGCTCAATGAGTGGAGAAGTTCGAAAATAAATATAATTCTTCATTTATGCATTCTTACCTAGATCAAGTTTACAGCAATTAATAGATCACAACTTGCATATAATCATGATAATTAAAATGGTAGACATCCTCATAATGCTGAAATATATAATCTCATAGTCATGATATAATCTTCAACTCAAACTCATAAAATCGCCTCATCACACCACCTGCAATCCACCAAAAAATGTACCCTCTGTCCCTCATGGGGTGGCCGAGTTGGTGGAGTAGGTGAGCGTGGAGGCCTTTGGTCACGAGTTCGATTCTCCCTACCAACACTTTCTCGATCGAGCATATTGCACAGGACTTGCCCAGTACGATTTACCTAACTGACGTGATTTGCAGGTTATTGCGTCGGGTCGAGGGTTTACCCAGTGCGCACCCGAAGGGTAGTGATTGCGGGTTCCCCCATCATAAAAAAACTAATATATCCTCTAACTGAATATATAATCCACTCCTCAAGCTAAGAACTTTCGCCACGGGCTTGTGGCCCCCTTCCTGAACGAAAATCGATCTTAAGATCTCTGGTAATCAATTCTAAAATACGGCCAAAATCTCTCTATGAACTATATGTACACGGTCAAGACCAATGTCCGGTGAAGCCCCTTTCGCCTAGAATAGAACACTGTCAACGCCCCTGTGTGAACTAGAAGAAATATATAATCACGGGTGCTTTTCTGGTCGATCTCAATATCACATGTCACATTCCAATTCATAAGTAATGCATATACAACTTTAATGATCAAGTATATCATAATGAAAAAACCTTTCATAATAATCATGTAATTGTACAAGAAATTCACATAACTGCACATCATGTAATAGTATAATTACGACATTGATTTTTAAAAATATATAAGTTTTTCCACTCATAGAGCTATGTATGTAAAATCAACTCGGTTGGTAAGTTGTCTCAATATCCGTATCGTCGCTTGAAATATAATATAATGTTTAGATGAACAACTAACTAGTTCAAGTAATTTCAATAATTAAATATGCGGATACTCAAAACTTAATCCCTTCATGTTTAAGCAATTTCTATAATTTCTTTCATCCTTTAAGCTAATTTTTTTCATTTAACTCAATTACACAGCTCATTATACTTAATTCAATAATCTTCTTTTAATAAAATTGAATTTAAACTAACAATTCGACAACTCTATGATTTAACATAACTTTTTAATAAGTAACTTTTTACTTACCTTTGAATTTGAAGAATTCAAGCCTAATAGTAGAAAAACTTATTTCCTAACACGTTAGTGAAATTTTTCTTCCCCTTTTCTCTTTGCTCTCAACCTCTCTGCATGTATTGTGTGTGCAATTGAATGGATTTGGAGCTTGGGTGGATTGACATAAATCAATCCACTGCCTCCCTTTCTTTTTTTTTTTTTTTTGCTTTTAATATATATATATATATATATATATATATATATAT
>NC_036252.1:19856606-19867994 GCF_002742605.1 Olea europaea var. sylvestris | reverse complement strand
CCCCCCCTCCCCCTTTTTTTTTTTTTTTTTTTTTTTTTTATATATATATATATATATATATATATATATATATTAAGGTATTACGCTCCTTTCCTTTCCTTCTCTTTTTCCTTCCTTTCTTTCTCTTGTCTTCCCTTTTTCCCTTGGTTTTTCTCTCCTCTGCATTTTCTCCCTCTTTGCAAGTTCTATTATGTTTGTGTGTGTGTTTTAAGGCCTTGTTCCACATTATTTCAAAAAATATATTTTTAAATAGTGATTTGATATGACTTCAACCATACATTCTTCAATTAAATAATATTACACGATATTTCAAATCTTTTCCTTATTTTTCAACCACACTTTTTCATCAATACACTATTAAAAAATACATTCTCATGAAAATAATGTAACTCAAATAGGGGCTAAGAGAAAAATGGGTCAATTGTTGTAATATAAAGGTCCACCTACTCTATATTGCAAGGAAAGTCCCTCTTCTTTAATCGAATATAAAGTTAAATCCTAAATTTCCACAAATATATAAGTAGGTCCCAAAATTTTTATTTTGTCCAACTTAAACCTTCAAAATATTTTCCATAATAAATTTAGTCCCAATTAAAACAATTTATTTCATTTTAGTCCCTATTTGACTTTGAATTTGACAATTCAACTTTTGATTTTTGACTAGTATAATTTGGGGTGTAACAATTTACGTATTTGACTTAACGGTCTATCACGAAGGATTTAACATAGAAATCGACCATAAGGCCTTAAAGTATTTCATGTTAAAATTTATATAAACATCAAGAATATAAGAATTTACCATTTGTGCACTATACATTTTTACCTTAATTTGATACCAAATAAATCTGAAAATGTGACGGTAGAATAATAGTAAAGGAAATTATTTCCAACAGAGTATGTGGGTGTCAATTTGTAAAAAGTGAAGTTTTTTTGGTTCTTGAAAAAAAACTCTAACCTGACTATATACATATATATAATTCTGACACGCATACTTGTAACTCTACTTTTCAGGTTTAATAATTAAATACCAAATGCGTTTGAGGTCAATTAAGAGCTTATGAGATTAGTTAAATTAATTATTATCAAAATTAATGAACTAATTATGTTTAATTTATTAAATTATAATACCCCTTTCCAAATTCCGAGTAACCGAACATGAATTGAAATGAAAATTTCGTTTTATTATTTTATTATTTTTATTATTAAAATATAGGATAAAATACTTTTCTTTATATCAAAATAACTCGGATATAAATGTTCAAAATTATTTTTTCTTGAGCCAAATTTATGTTATTTAACACGAGCTACAAAATCAGTATAATATTGATATATATTATATTAACTTCTATAATATTTAAATACTTGACCCCAAATAAAAGTTATGATAAATTCTATAAAAATATGCATAAGAAAATAAATCATTTATACAAATAGGTGGATTAAATTCATCACATTAACCCTTGGACTTTAGTATGATGACAAGGCTATACATTGACTATTTCATTTGCTAAATAACCAATATTAAATTTAGGCTCATATGAAAATAGTAAGAAAATTTAGGGTGCTACATCATTTCTCCCTTAAAATAATTTCGTCCTCGAAGTCATCTTATTTAGTTGAAAAGTTCTAGATACTTGACTTTTATTTTATTTTCCTTTTCCCAAGCAGCCTCTTACTCCATGATTTTTCCATCAAACTTTAACCAATACAACTTCATTATTTTTTAATGCATGCACTTTCCTTTCGATAATCTCCAAAAGAGCATCTTTATGCATTAGATATTTTTGTATTTCCAATGAACCGTGGCTTATCACATGCTCAGGATATGCACATACTTTCTAAGCATTGATACATGTAATATATTATGTACTAACAATAATCCAGGTGGTAGTGCTAGAAAGTACTCTACATTCCCAATTCTATTTACAATTTTGAAAGGACCTATAAATTGAGGTCTCAACTTTCCCTTATTGTAAAATTTAAGAACCTCTTTTATTGGTGCAATTTTTAGTAACACTTTCTCACCAAGTTCAAATTCTATCGACTTTTTTCGTTGGTCTGCATAGCTTTTCTATCTATCTTGAGACGATTTTATTTTATCTCAAATTTTATCAATTACTCGTACTATACTTGCAATAATTTTTGGACCTAGAATTCAAATTTTTTTTCAATGTCATCTTAGTGAATTGGGGATCTACACCTTCTACCATAGAGAGTTGCATAAGGAGCTATCCCAATAGTAACCTGGAAGATATTATTGTATGCAAACTCTACCAACGATAGGTCTAACTCCCAACTAACTCTGAAACCCAATACACATGCCCGAAGTATGTTTTCTAAGATCTGAATAGTTCTTTCATACTGTCCATCAGATTAAGGATGATCGACGATTCTAAAATTTAACTTTGTGACCATAGCTCCTTGATCTTGTTCTTCCAAAATTTGGAAGTAAGCATGGGATCTCGATCTGAGACAATGGACGCTGGTACTCCATGTAACCTAACAATTTCCTTAACATATAATTGAGCAAAATGATCCATATTATAGTTCATCCTTATTGGAAGAAAATAAGTTGATTTTGTCAATCGGGCCACAATTGCCTAGATGACATCGAGTCCTTTCGCTGACTTTAGAAAACCTACAACAAAATCCATGGCTATTTGCTCCCATTTCCACTTTGGAATTTTCAATGGACTCAAAAACCTTTAATGTTCCGCTTTAACTTTCTAACATACTACAGTTTTGAACAAAAAAAAAAAAACCAATTCTCCTTTTCATATTTCTCCATCAAAATATATCCCAAAGGTCTCGATACATTTTCCTACCACTGGGATGTGCGGCATATGGGGCGGAATGAGCTTCTTCTAATATCTATTTTCTCATTCCTTCATTCTTTGGTACACATAACCTTCTCTCAAACATCAAAGTATTGTCATCTAGTATTGCAAAACCCTTTCTTTTAGTAGTACCAACTTCTGCCTTAATTTTCCTCAAAAAGGGTCATTGTCTTAGGCATCCTTGATTTGACCCTTGAGAATAGGTTAAATCTTCAATGCCACGATCTTTGCAAAAACACGAGTTTGTGGAATGATAACTTCTAATTTTCAATTTATCGAACTCATTTACCAACTGCACTTGAGTTGTGGATAAAACTGCTAGTTATTTCACTGTCTACCTACTAAGAGCATTTTACGACTACATTAGCCCTACTAGGATGGTAATAGAAAGTGCAATCATAATCCTTAACTAACCCCAACCATCTTCTCTACCTCATATTCAAGTCTTTTTGAGTGAAGAAGTATTTCAAGCTCTTATGATCCTTATAAATATTGCACTTTCTCCATAAAGGTAGTGATGCCATATTTTTAGAGCATGTACTGCCGTCGCCAAATCTAGATCATGCATAAGGGTAGATTTGCTCTTATTGTTTTAGTTGTCTTGAGGTATATGGGATTACCTTTCCAAATTGCATCAGTGCACATCCTAAACTCTGTTTGGATACATCACTATATATATAGAATTCGTCTGAACCCTCTGGTATAGCTAAAACTAGAGTTGTAGCCAATTTTTGTTTAAGTTCCTAAAAGCTCTACTCACACTTCTTAGTCCATTGAAATTTTATGCCAATCCTGATAAGCAGGGTCATCGGCCCAACTATTTTGGAGAATTCCTCAATGAATCTACGATAATAATTAGCTAGTCCCAATAAACTACAAACTTCACTTAAACTCATCAGTTTAGACTAGCTGGATACCGCCTCAACTTTAGTAGAGTATATTTAAATCACTTGCACTGTAACTGCAAAGCCAAGAAGAACTATACCATCAAGCTAAAATTCACATTTCTTGAATTTGGCATACAATTTGTCCCTTCGTAGTGTTTCCAACACTATCTTGAGTTGTACTTCATGTTGATCCTTATTCTTTAAATTTACCAAATTTCCATCGATGAAGACAATGATAAATTGATCTAAATACTATGGATTGCTCTATTAATCGAATCCATAAATACAGCAAGAAAATCTTTTAATCCAAAGGGTATTATAGTTAACTCATAATGACCATGGTGAGTTCTAAATGCTGTCTTTGAAATATTGGTTGCCTTCACTTTCAACTGAAGATAACCAAACCTCAAATTAATCTTAGAAAATACCGTTGCACCCTTCAACTGATTAAAGAGGTCATCTATCTAAGGAAGGGATATTTATTTTTGACATTCGATCGATGTATTTCTCTATAATCAATACATATCCTTATTGAACCATCATTTTTCTTCACAAACAAGACCGTTGCATCCCAAGGAAATATACTTGGTCAGATGTAACATTTATCCAACAATTTCTACAATTTTCCCTATCTTGTAGAGCTTTAGAAACTGGCACCGTTCTAGGTACGAGGTCAAATTTAAACTTCAATTACTTATTAGTGGTGCACCAAGTAAATACTTAGAGAATACATCAATGAAATTTTTTTACAATTGGTACATTACTAGCAGCGTGCTCCGATTGTTGAGTTCCAAAAATACTCATTAGAAATCTCTAGCAAGTTCTCTTATTAGAAATCTCTAGCAAGTTCTCTTATTTATCATCTTTTTTACCATTATGGCTAACACAAGATGAGGTAGAGACTTAACTCATGTAGCACAATATCGAAACTCTTTCTACCTAAATTTTTGAAAAATTAACTTCTTTTTGAAAACATCGAACGGTTGCATAGTTACTTCCCAACTAGTCCATTTGTAGAATAACAATGAAGTCTTTCATATTTAGAAGGTATAAATAAGCTTTTAATCTTTTTTTATCCATTTCTAACTTAATCTCTCCAGCAATCTGACCGGTGTTCAAAATTATACCTAATGGGATGGTAATTTCTAGAATGCTATTGATTTTTTCACATGCAATACATGATTTAACAATAAAAGCAATAGGGATAAATGAACGAGTATCTTTTGAATCTATAAAAATATACGCAGATAGTTCGGATATTAATAGAATACCTAACATTACGTTCGAATCCACTTTTACCTCTTTCTGGGTTAAAGCAAAAACATTGGCTATCACTTCTTCCCTTGCTCATAATCTTTCTTAGGTAGATATGCCTTATAGTCTGGGGCAAAATGGCCTTCTTGGGATTGATAACACATATTTTTCTCGAACAAGCACTCTCCTCCATAATCTTCGTTGCATTTAGGGCTCCATAACCCTCGTTGCATTTAGGGCATAGGGGAGTAACTTTATTTGGTTTGCTAAATTTTGATCCAAATCTCGATCCAATATTGGTCTTTTTAAATTGTCCAAATCATTTTCTTTATTTGACTCATTCTATTTTAATTTTCTATAGGATTCATTAACTTGCTCAGTCATTCAGTCTATTTCTATACGATCAAAAATTGATTAAGCCCGCTAAAGCACTTCACTATATGTAGTAGTATTGTGAGATGCCATGATTCCTCCAATCTTTAGAAGCAACCTTAGTTTGAACATCCTAACGTTCATTGGGTTGATGTCCACAAGGTGTGTGGCATACCTAGAAAGTTGTTCAAACTTTCTTACATAATCATCATGCGACATCTTTCCATATTTCAGCTGTAAGAACTCGGCCTCCCATCGATCCCTCAAGGATTGAAAAAAGTACTTTGTCCATGTCATAACACGTTATTGTGCTTCCGCTCTAGTGCACAAAACAGACTTCCACCAATGGCATGTTGCTTCAACTAACATAAATTCGACACATGACAATTTCGATGTGTCAATGCTGATTAAGTGTTTGTAAATTTGTTCTAACCCTCTTAACCACTCTTCAGCTGCTAAAGTGTCTACCTTTCCGTCAAAAGAAGAAGGCTTGAAACGATGAAACTGCTCCACAATTGAACTTGTGTTGTTGGTATTTACCTATCCATTCTGAGGAGATATTGGTATTAGTGTTGGTGCTGGTACTGGTACTGGTGCTGGTGTCGGTGCTAGTGCTAATGCGGGTGCTTAATTCCTAACTAGGTCATGCACCATCCTCATCAGATCCCTAAACATAGATGCTTGGTCTTATTGTCCTGTCTTTTCCTTTACATCGAGAAAAAAAATTTGTCTGAGAAATATTGGACATCAAAGTTGCTCAATATGTTCAGTGGAAATTAATTTTTTTTATTAATAATACTCCTTGAAATCAGGATATACAACATGAAAAATTTTTAATTTTCAGTAACATACTGGAGAGAAAAATTTATTACAGTACATAGGAAATAGAATCTAATCTTCTAATCCCTATGATCCTGCGAATCTTCTTTGTTGGGGTCTCGTCCTTCAAAAAGTCTTCTGACTCGGATCCGAACTCTATTTATTATTTTGACATGTGGTGCAGGTTATTGCTCATTATCCTTTAACTCCAACCCAAAGTCATCCTTATACTCCCATTCGGTATCTTCTTCTGGGTTCGATTTATATTTAGGATCGAGTTCGAGCTTGGCCTCATCTCCTATCTCATCTATAAACTAATCTTCTGGCTTCGGTTGGGGTTCTAGACTCTCACTCCACTTTTCTAAAGGGGTCTGACAATGTATGCCAAACTCAAACGTATTTGGATACTTTGGAGAGTTACCTTCTAATATCTTGTCCCTAAACACAACTCATATGTCTCCCCATTAAGGTGAAAGTGAGTGTATGAGGTTATTCACAGCTTCAATAAGCGTGATATGCAGTCCTGCATCCATAGTTGACATACATATCTAATAGTTATCTTGCATTGTTTGACAAGGGAACGAGTTGGTCAGTTGCGCAATTCTCATAAGACTGAATGATGGACTTATGTTTCAACGGTGCTCTACAAGTTATGGTTTTTCTAGCAGTCTGATAAGTTCTAACTATGTCTATCACATAAGTATCTAATCATGTTTTATCTTTGTTAGTGATATCAAATTATACATTATGCTCTTGGAATTTTATTATAATGGCTAATCATCATAATTTTTTGTATTAAAACAAAAAAAATAACATGCATAGCATATTTCATTTTAAACATCATAAGCTTTTCTTGAATTCAAGCTTAAATGATTCGTAAATCATGCTTGAAAGTAAGCTGAAACATAACATTTCATCCATGCCTTGGGTTCATCCGATAGTAGTAGATTGACAAGCGCTAAGTGCCAAGGGTCTTATTTTAATACTTGTTTAACAAAATCTCATAATATGTAAAAAATAAAAATAAAAAATTAAATAGACACTTATTGGCATATACAGAAAAAACAATTATTATTATTATTATTCTTTTTTTTTTTATAGAGATTACAATAAATCATACCAATCAAATTTCAATTTTTTTTTAACACTATCATCTAAAAAATCGCACATTGCATAATCATTACGAGGTATTTCCCAAATTCAAATTTAAGAACACCTCCATAGACTTTGGGCATGGGCAGTCCTTTTTTTCTTTTTTTCTTTTTTTTTGGTTAAGTATTTGGTTGTCGGACAATATATGTATAAAAAAACAAAAGGTTTTAAACAGATTCCTAGTTAAAAAAAATTTATACCGAATTTAGATTATAATGGGGTTGCATTATTTTCTCTTAGTAGATATTTTGAATCACCTCATAGTAAATTTTATAATGCAGTAAATAAACAACAATTAAAATTTACAATTAGATTGAAAATATACTTACGTTGATTAATCATGCAATTAAGCCTCTTTTAAAATATTAATTAAAACATTATTGAGAAATTAAATATTTCAATGATTTATCCTCAGTAAATTCAATTAATTTTCTTAATGTCATAATCATAAATATTTAACAGACTAGAAAATAATATATATACGAAAATGATTTCCTAAACACCGGTGTTTATCTTATGTTAAACACCGGTAACATAACACACCATTTAACTGGTGAATAATTCACATATATTAAATGATTCACCAATTAAATAATGTATCATGTCATCGGTGCTAAACACAAGCTAAGCACCAATGCTTAGGAGATTATTTTCGTATATATATGGAAATAAGTCTTCAAAATAAATTATTATTCGAAGAAAAATCATTACGCATATAAATCACATTTTCACATAACGATATTTACTCACAACGTAGGAAATATAATTATTTTTTTACTCCATCCATCTACAAAAAGGTAGACTTGGACTCTGATACCAAGTTATAACGTCCCGAAATCTATTTCATTTTTTTACTTTTTAATAAAAATAGACTTGAGATGTTACAAAAATTCTTCTTTATCTAATGTAAGCGGAAATTCACTTTTATTGAAATGTTGAGATTTGATCGATAAATTGATAATAATAAACCAACAATTTAAGTAAAAATTTTCTTAATGAATAAAATCTTAAAAATTTTCATAATAAATAAAATCTTAAAATATTATGATTTCAAACCATCAATTTAAATTTAACATAGAATGTCAAATGCTCGAGCACTAAAAAAAATACTAGATAACTTCCACAAAATTTAACATAAGATAAAGGAGAGAATGGAACTTGCCGAGCTTTCCAATTGAAGCCTCTTTATAGATGGCTCGTAACAGGCTCAAGATCAGAAGTGGTCTTTGTAAGCTTAGAAGGCCACAAATTTAATTGTCCGATGATGTTTGAATTTAAAGCCTCCAATAATATTGCTAAATATGAGGCCCTCTTTACTGCCCTCAAATTGGCTAAGTGAATTTCTTCTCATAAGTAACGATTCCCAGCATGTGGTAAGCCAAGTTAATTGTAACTTTACCGAAAGAGATAAAGGCATGGAAACATACCTTAAATAGCTTATGGACATCATTCTATCTTTTAAAAAGTTTGAGTTGGTGCAAATTTTGAGCCTTAAAAATGCTCATGTCGATGCACTATCCAAGTTAGCAAACAGTAAAGATTTAAATTTGCTCAAGAGGGTCCATTAAGCACCTCACCATACCTTAAATCTAAAGAAGAGAAGAAATGATGTGGATTGAAGGCATTCCATCATGAATTCAAACAATTATAGCCTTCATACCTAACGGAGAGGATGGGGCCCACAAGATTAGAAGAAGAGTTGTATACTTTATTCTCCAAGATGATGTGCTATACAAAAGAGACTTCTTATCTCCCCTTCTTCGATGCCCAGAAGGAGAAAGATGCGACACATATCCTCTAGAAATTAATGAAGGTATGCATGGCATACACACCGAGGGGACCCACACTCGCACAAAAGTGCTTAGGCAACGATATTACTGGCCTACCTCGAAAAAGGATGCTATCCACTTTGTCAAAAGTATGACAAGTGTCAATATTTCTCAACCGTGCAGAGGTTGCTATCCTAAGAACTTACAGTTGTTTCTAGCCCTTGGCTATTTGTCAAGTAGGGAATTTACCTCATAGGCCCCATACTAAATGGAAGGAACAACACATCTATACCATTGTCATCATTAAGTAATTCATACAATGGGTAGAAGTCAAACCACTGGCCAAAATCACAAAAGGATGGCACTTCTAAATTCTTTAGAAAAAATCATATGTCGATTTCGCATCCCTACTCAATTGTATCAGATAATGGATGATAATTTGACAACAAGAGTATCAGGGACCCATGTTAGGAGCTAGGAATCAAGCAAAACTTCTCACCTCACCAACAAAACAATCAACTATACCCTAAAAAGGAAGCTTGATGCCACAAGGAGCATAGGTTTATGAGCTTTCCCAAGAGCTATGGTCATTCGCACTACAAGCCAAACTGCCATTGAAAAGACCCCCTTTCTCTATGGCTTATGGAGCTGAAGCTATGAATTTGGTTGAATTAGGAGTGCCCTTACCTCGTCACTTACACTTCAAATGTAATCTCTAATGATGAGTTAAGAATGTGTGAAATTGATTTCCTTAAAAGAAAATGGGGATGATTCACAAATCAAGCACGCCTCTTATCAGCCCAAAATGACCCATTACTATAATGCCAAAGTGAAGAAGAGGTCATTTTACGTAGGTGACCTTGTATTGAGAAAATCTTCCTCTCTTCAAAAGGACTAGGCATAGGCACATTGGCCCAGTTTGGGAAGGCCATTAATACATCAAAGAAGAAATGTGACTTAGGACTTATAATTGAAGATCTGGATGAAAAGCCACAGCCCCATCCATGGAATATAGGGAACTTGCAAAGATATTATCAATCGGCAAGGCTTATCTGTTCAGCTAGATGGTCTTTCCTAGCCCTTGTACAAATTTCTTTATTAAATATATTAAATTTCAGCCCCAGGTATTCTATCATCTCACAAAGCCTTTCATAGATGAATCATCCACCATGGAATAAGCCCTTAGCGTGGATGAATTACTTACCATGCAAGGAAGTCAAATCACTTCAAAAGAAGATGAGTGATGCATCCTATAAGGTTCCCACCTTGATGCCTATGAAGTGAAGCATTCGATGGATAAACCATCCACCATGGAAGAAGTCTTTGGCATGGATAAACCCTTCACCATGTGAAGAAGACGAACAACTTCGAAAGGGGACATGTGAAGTATCCTACAATACTTACGAAGCGAAGCCTTCCATGGATAGACCATCCACCATGGAAGAAGCCCTTGGCATTGATGAACCAACCACCACTTAAGGTAGTCAAACTATTTCGAAAGGAGAGGTGTGAAGCACCACTTAAGGATCCCACCTTGATACCTATGAAGCGAAGTCTTCCAAGGATGAACCATCCACCATTTAAGGAACTCAAACAACTTCGAAATGAGATGTAGGAAGTATCTCATAAGGGTCCCACAACTTATGCAGCGGAGTTTTCCATGGATGGATCATACACCATGGTAGAAACCTTTATCATGGGTGAACTATCTACCATGCAATGAAGTCAAATCACTAAGGAACGAGGTGTTTGAAGCACCTTAAGGGGTCTTACTTAGATACCTATAAAGCAATGCATTCTCTAGATAAACTATACATCATGGAAGAAGCCCTTGAATGAATTGGTCTCCTCGTAAAAAAGAATCTATGTTTGGAGACCCCCACAGTTGTTCAAAAATTTTGCTTATTTAGCTCAGTCGAACCCTATGATGATGAACCACTTATGTCCAAGTTATTAAGGATTACCAAAGCCAATTGATCGCTAAGGTTAGGACTACTTTTGCTTAAGGATCAGATTATGTCATTTAGTCGAGCCTACTACACTTGGAAATTTTTTCAAGTTAAAATTCCTAAGCTATCTTGGTCAAACCTAAATGAAAAGTCTGTTTGAAAGAAGTGATTAAGTTCAATTTATTGTTGGGTTCAGTTGACATTATTTTACTAGGCATTTATACTTATACACATAAATAAGTTGTTTTTGAAAGCAGAAGCTGATAACACAAAGCATTTCATCTATTACAAAAAAATTAAAAGGGAAAGGCGTAGTACCACAAAAAGTACAAATAAAGAGAAAAAAAAA
>NC_036252.1:19769900-19855916 GCF_002742605.1 Olea europaea var. sylvestris | reverse complement strand
GGCCCAGTTTGGGAAGGCCATTAATACATCAAAGAAGAAATGTGACTTAGGACTTATAATTGAAGATCTGGATGAAAAGCCACAGCCCCATCCATGGAATATAGGGAACTTGCAAAGATATTATCAATCGGCAAGGCTTATCTGTTCAGCTAGATGGTCTTTCCTAGCCCTTGTACAAATTTCTTTATTAAATATATTAAATTTCAGCCCCAGGTATTCTATCATCTCACAAAGCCTTTCATAGATGAATCATCCACCATGGAATAAGCCCTTAGCGTGGATGAATTACTTACCATGCAAGGAAGTCAAATCACTTCAAAAGAAGATGAGTGATGCATCCTATAAGGTTCCCACCTTGATGCCTATGAAGTGAAGCATTCGATGGATAAACCATCCACCATGGAAGAAGTCTTTGGCATGGATAAACCCTTCACCATGTGAAGAAGACGAACAACTTCGAAAGGGGACATGTGAAGTATCCTACAATACTTACGAAGCGAAGCCTTCCATGGATAGACCATCCACCATGGAAGAAGCCCTTGGCATTGATGAACCAACCACCACTTAAGGTAGTCAAACTATTTCGAAAGGAGAGGTGTGAAGCACCACTTAAGGATCCCACCTTGATACCTATGAAGCGAAGTCTTCCAAGGATGAACCATCCACCATTTAAGGAACTCAAACAACTTCGAAATGAGATGTAGGAAGTATCTCATAAGGGTCCCACAACTTATGCAGCGGAGTTTTCCATGGATGGATCATACACCATGGTAGAAACCTTTATCATGGGTGAACTATCTACCATGCAATGAAGTCAAATCACTAAGGAACGAGGTGTTTGAAGCACCTTAAGGGGTCTTACTTAGATACCTATAAAGCAATGCATTCTCTAGATAAACTATACATCATGGAAGAAGCCCTTGAATGAATTGGTCTCCTCGTAAAAAAGAATCTATGTTTGGAGACCCCCACAGTTGTTCAAAAATTTTGCTTATTTAGCTCAGTCGAACCCTATGATGATGAACCACTTATGTCCAAGTTATTAAGGATTACCAAAGCCAATTGATCGCTAAGGTTAGGACTACTTTTGCTTAAGGATCAGATTATGTCATTTAGTCGAGCCTACTACACTTGGAAATTTTTTCAAGTTAAAATTCCTAAGCTATCTTGGTCAAACCTAAATGAAAAGTCTGTTTGAAAGAAGTGATTAAGTTCAATTTATTGTTGGGTTCAGTTGACATTATTTTACTAGGCATTTATACTTATACACATAAATAAGTTGTTTTTGAAAGCAGAAGCTGATAACACAAAGCATTTCATCTATTACAAAAAAATTAAAAGGGAAAGGCGTAGTACCACAAAAAGTACAAATAAAGAGAAAAAAAAAGCCTAAGCCCTAGGTGGTAGTGTCATCTAGCAAGGTCTGCTAGTTATCAACATCCAAATCTACAACTGAGTCGAGTGGCATGCTCTTTTGGAAGGAACTTCTGTTTGACGAGTCCATTTCAAGGTGTGGTTCAATCATTCTCTTCAAGTCCTCATCGTATACAACCTTCCTCTAGTAAAATTTGAGGCCATCATACTCAGCCATTCATAAAAATGATCCAAGTACTCACTGACTGCTGCTTTCCCAACTCTATTTTAATTATTGCCTAAGACACGTAACCTCAACATTAAGCCTCTCCTCCCCATTTGGGACTTTAGCTCTCCTTTCTACTTGTTAGCAGCTTCTAAGGCCTTAGAAGTCATCCTCTAAAGATTATAAGAGGTATCCACCCACTTCGTTAAAGCAATAACCTTAAACTTGAAGAGGTGGACTTTCATTTCAAATTCTCATTTTCTCTAGTAGGGAATTCTACCTCGGACTTTATCTCAACCTACTTTACCTTAGCAACTTCAACCACCTCATCAAACTTTGAGGCCTAAGATTTCAATTTTTTCATCTCCATCTCAGCATCTTCGTTTCAGAGGGCATCTCCTGCTGAGACTCAACCTCTTTCTTTTTCTTTCTTATCATCAGAAGGGGCATGGGTGCAACTTGGAAATTCGGAAGGGCTTATCCTGTTGATGGTGGAAGGTAAAGCTATTAGTGTTGAAGATGCAACCCCTTTGGCCAAGCTTCCTCAAATGAAACATGTCAAGCTTCACATATTCTTTATTTTCATATTGATCGACAATGAAGATACGAGGCATTAATACTTAGTAAAAATTTCATGAAGAAAAACATGTGGTCTATGCACATGGGTCCAATAGCTTAGGAATCCATCAGTCCGTGCTTCACAAAGAAGATTCGTTTGGCTACAGCATTCTTGAAATTATGCTTCTAAATTGAGAGCTTGTATACGGCATAAATCATTGCCCGCTCAACAGGTTCTAACTCGAACCTTTCTACTCAGCTACGGAAAAAGAAGTTAGTCAAAAACTTTCTAAAGATTAAATAAAATAATAATAAACTTCATATCAGAGCTTATTATACTCATGATATTAGGTCGACACATTCATCTCAGGGATTACATTGCCCTTCGCCGTATGCCACTTCCCTCTAGCCCAAAATGGGATACCCTTCTAGTTTTTATAGAGGTGAGGTTCTCCAGATGAAGAGCGAATGTGGACCTCATGGATTCATGTAGTACTAACCTTCAATGTCTTTTCCCTACTATAGACCCCGCGTTAAAAGTGGGCCTGCAAAACATTGATCAACATGTCCTTACCAAGAGCGACCTCCTTCCAGAGAATGAAAGCCCCTATCAATTGGCTCCATGCATTTGGTAAAAGTTGGGTGGGGCTATCTTCTATTGCCTAATTATATATCTAAAAAATGGATGTAGAGACATTCACATCCCATATAAAGAATCGCCATGTTGATGACGATACAGCCTCTCTAAGAAAATAGGTCTGTTCATAGGATAAGGTACGAACAATCTATGTCATTCGGGATCCTAAAGAGGTCTCTAAACTTAAACTACTTAGCCGCCACCTCCTCTGTCACCTTATAGGGTACTTTGGCTTCCTCTTTGTTAATTCTATAATCTATAGGCCTCTCTTGCATCATCTAGGCACTATTGTAACACCTATCGCCTCTCTTATACTATCAATAGGAATGACATCTAGGAAATCCTCCTTAATACTGATCATCCTCATGCTTGCCTCCTAGAACCCCAGCACTCGTGTTTTTAGACGTCGAGGTCATTCCACCAGTTTGGGATTTTTCTTATAAGTTTGAAGAATAATTCAAAAGAGATGAAAAAAAAGCTCCTAAGTCACAAAAATTACCTAAAGAATGGAAGTCTTTTGTATTGGTTCACCAGAATATCAATTGAAACTCATTGAAAATTACAAAGATAATTGGTTAGAGAATTTTTAGATTTTATAAAATTGAAAAAAGGATGAAAATGGCTAAGGACCCCCTCCTTTATAGGCGGAGTGGATGAACTATAGCCATTAGATCAAAATAAGTTAATTTAGGATGTCCACGTATGCCTAATCTAAACCATTGAAGGCAAAGAGGCACCACTCCAAATTTAAATGGAAGGCTAAGATCGAGGCGTAAAGCATACCCACATGCCAAGGCGCATCACCTTAAACAATTGTAATTGTAGCTCATCATTACACATCTAATGCGCACGCAATGCATTTCTTGAAAACATAAAATGACTTATTGCCATTTTTATGCAATATTTTAATCATTGTCATGCGTCCCATCAATTGTCTTATCTTGTCAATGCCTGACCTCTATGCTACTATGTCCTACCATTATCAATTCTTAACCGACAGGCTTATCCCTCTTGCAAGTGCCTAGCCTAAGTTAGTCTCAGCCATAGCAAACGTTTCATCTTCACCAACAAGTCTGCCCCTTAGGCAAGGGCTTCAGCTTACTTTAACTTTAATCTTCTCAAAGGCTACTTTTTCACTAACAGACTCACCATCATACATGGGAACACTCCATGCCAAGGACCCCTTCTTTAGAAATAGAACTAAACAACATACTTCGACTTAAGACATCAATACATAATATAAATATTCGTACATGGACTTGGGAGACGATTATTATGCCTCTTTCAACAGGCTTCAAGAACAGCCACGTAGTCAGTGAACTCAGCCCACACTCCATGTCACCCTACCTATGTGGCAATTTTTGCTTAACTCTTATGAGAGACTAAACTCATATGCAAGTGACAAACCCAAATGACGGGACCAAACCCTCATAGACGAGGTGAGGCAATATGAGGCGCTACAAGGGATTTTTTGTACAAGATCTTTTATGATTGATTGATGTGATCACCCACTACAACAGCTACTCCACTAAGTCAAAATATCAAGTATAGTCCCTACATGTCAGCCTAGGACTACAAAGAGTCATAACATTAATTACACCTGAGCCTAGGATTGATAGAATGACGCTATGACAATACATCTAGACTGTGAGGATGAGGCCACATTTATCTGCATACGATTAGCATTTACTCTCATCTAACATTAAAGCTTAAACATTGTGCTATATTAAGGTAAAAGGAAAAAGAAAAAAAAAATTATACACTCAAGCTATAAGTTTGCTCTCATCTTTCTCTTTACATACGCTCTCGAATCCGAATCCATTTTACTTAATGTCTCATGTCTTTAGCCTTGCCCACATTTAAATATTCACTCATGGACTAACTTGATAGTCGGAGTGCTCGTGGACACTTCCTAAGAAGGCCATATGCTATAATGGTTTGTTCAAGTATTCAGGAAGAAGCTAAATGCACGTGAGAGAAGCAGGGATCATTAACAAGTAATAAAGTGAATTTTGAATCTGAATATCATCCCGAAGATTGATTTAGTTCAATTTCTATTACCGTGATCTAACCGAAACAATAAAAATTAGAGCATTTGTTGTGATGCGAATTATAACTGAACTTAATTACATATGCAGTTAGAAGTGTTTTAACTAACTAAATGCAAGTTGTGTTTAAATGCAAGTTAAAATGTTCTACTGAATAATAAACGTACTAGGAATATGAATCCCCATGCAATATTTCCTTTTAAAGTTAGTTTTGCCCTTTGACAACACGGTTAAATTTTGATGAATCAATGTTCCTATTTTATTCAATAATTTCTCTCGAGTAATATTGAACATATTCTTATATATGACCCGAACTATATTTCTATGACGGATGTGAATATACAAGAATTCTTGAATTTTTATGAACATTTAAAGATTTACATAGAGTATAGCGGTATATTTTTATCCTTTATCGGACCCTACGATGATTTATACCTTGTTAAGCCTATTTTCCTTCTTTCGAATGCATAAAACAAGCCGCCAAATTTACACAATTATGTGCACAATAAATGTGGAGAAAATAAATTCATATAAACAATTCAAATTCCATAAATGTTTTTTAATGTCAAGAATATAAGATTAAAGATTAAAAAATTCATATCACATAGTTCATCGTTCTCCTAATACAAACAAATCTAGCCTAATATGATGAAAAGAAGAAAACAAACTAAATAATAAAGAAAAGATATCACAAATTTAAATCTTGAATTGAATCATTGCGTCTTGATATCAATCTTCATGTTCTTGCCTTGTTCTCCCCTATAAAAACGCTTAACAATGTGTTATAATGCGTCCTCCCCACATATGGACAACCGTAAAGCTATAGAAGATGTCTCAAGATTGGTTTCCCTAAGAATTTTAATAAAAAAAATGAAGTCAGATTTTTCGCATCGAAAATGAACTATGCTATAGCATATACAAATCAATGTTATAACATAGTTTAATGGAAATCAGCCTTGAAAGTTTCTGTAATAGACCATACGATCACATGGGGATTCATACTATGTGACCGCATATTAGTGACAAAATTTCAAAAGTTGCATTTTAGTCCCCAAACTCCGTTTTCTCATTTTTTGACCTCTTTTCTAATTTCTTCTTCTTTCAATACTCCATATTTTCACTAAATTGGTCCTTGACTCTTTCACATCTTCGTTCCTACTTTTGGATCATCGTNGTGAGTTATCTCAGATGTCTATTAGGCTGTATGGAAACGGAGACAGAAATGGAAAACCAAACACAACAAGTGGAAATAATGATCATTTTATTTTATTAATATTTAATTTTTGAAAAGGATAATTCACATTCAAAGCAATTTTCTTTATTCCGGACACATGCCTAATATCCAAACTCTTCATAAGTTTCAAGAAAATTTCAGACTTCGAGAAATTATTTTTTTATTTTTATTTTTTAAATAGGATTCATAATTCAAAATCAACCTTTAATTTGAATCTTGGACTTACGTTGAACTTTGACTAAGAATACACTGATAGTTTCTAAAAAATTTCCATTTAATTGGAATTTCGTCAATGATATTATGAAAAAAGGACCATGCTTCTCTGTCAGAAAATACATGACAGAAGGGCTGACCTACACACATCTGGGGGTAAAATCACTTCTTCCTCCCAATTGTTTATTCATACAGGCATGAGGGTTGTGAAAGGGTGTCAATCCCTTTGTCATCCTTTTTTATGGCCGATGAGCATTTTCCTATCAAAAAATAAATTAAATGATATAATATTCAAATAATCAGAGTGTACTTTTAAAAAGGTAATTATAATATTTAAGGATTAAACCATAGTGTTTGATTCACCAAATAATCATTACATTATATAGCCCATGTTTGGCCCCCATTACGGGGAAAATTTAATGTATAGAATAGTGTTTTTTGAAAAATGAGTGGTTGAAAAAGAAAGAAATTTTTTTTTCGATTTACGTGTAATATTATTTTATGGAAGATTGTGTGGTTGAAAATAGGAGAGAGAAAAATAGAATGTAATGTAATGTAATTAAAATCAAACAAGGGCATACTCTTCATATCATATATGTAGGGCAGCTCTAATTTTATTTTTAACATTTTTGGAATGTAAACAGCTAAACTAATTAGAAATTCCCTCTTGACAGTGTTAAATATCATATGTCTGAATCTTAGATTTGAAATATATACAATTCGTCTGTAAAAACATATAAGAAAACAAAAAAGAAAAGAATAGGCTTGGTGAAAATTAAAAAATAGAACCAATTAAATAGAAATAATGAGTTCCAATTCAAATTCAATGGAGTACATTATATAATGTAATGTAGATGGATATTTTATCGAGTTAAAATATTATATTTCCAATTATGTGATTTTTATATTTGACCTATTTTGAAATCGAAATACCTAACATAATTAATAGATATTTCTTCTGACAATGAATCGATAGTATATATTTATATTCCTTTTTGACAATAATATATAACTATGTAAATCCTGGATGTGAAAATATGCGCAATTCGTCAGTGGAAGTTATAAAAAACAAAAAGAATATGCTAGGTTTATGCAATAAAATAAGAACCGATGAGATAGAAATACTTAGTTCGAATTTACTATTTCGATAGTATAGATGTGATTTTCTATTTCCAGTTTTGAGCCAGTGATTGGTGAAATTTCCTGAAAACTTGTTTACAGTTGCGCTGCCTTGTGTTGCTGCTGTGTGTTGGACGCATGTTTCTGAGAAGTGTGACTCATTGTCTAGTTGCCCTCTATGAAAAGGCCGCACAAAAATTGTTTAATTCGAATTATTTATTTACATATCAGTGATTTGTTTCCTGGAATAAGCACTTTCTGACTTTCTTCTCTTGTTGATTTTATTTTATTTTTATTTTTATTTTTTGGTTGTCGTCATAGTGTCTAAAATCTAGTAACATTGCCTTTTATTTTCATTTAATGTAAATGGTGCAAGCATACTTTGCTTGGTTCAGTTCTCATGTAAATTTACGTTCCGTGATAATTTTGTTTTTCTTTTGTGAATACTAGTATGTGTGAACGTGGGGTTAGCAATGTTAAAAAATGGATATGAGTCAACTTTGAATTATATTTTTGTGGGACCCAAACTCCAAATTTAAACGGATCGAACATATTCATGTTTTATATCACGAGATGATTAGCATAATATATTTATTTGTTGAGAACTATTAAATTTCAAATAAATATTTTGATTGAAAATAATTCACTTTAAACTTGAAATCTTCCTGTTAAAGGATAAATAAAGTATTTTGTTTATAAAAGTTTCAAGTTGTTAACTTTTTACATGGGCTTATTCTAATTGCGATTTGACATATATGACTTGAAATTAACATATGTTTGTCACGTGTAGCAGATGTCATGACTGATTATGACCAAATGTAATTGTTTAATAGACACCCTTACTATTTGAAAGGTGATTTGAATGGGTTATGATATTAAGCGTGTGTTTGAGATCCATTTTGACTAGATTTTTAATAGATTTTTGACCACTTTTGCAATAATTATATTTTTTATCGATAAATGTGAATTATATTAATTAAAAATGATTTACATTTACACCAAACATACCAAGGGTAAGATGTCCCATCAAGTCCGCATACAATTACATCGAGCATTCCTGTGCGAAACAAACAAAATACAAATGAGGCACAACCAATATAGCTAATGACCCATGGCTAATGACTCATATTGAAACAAAACATTCAGATACAAAGAAAACATGATTTTGTATACGTGTGTTTTCATTCTTTGAACAATACTATCAATACGTGGTTTGAGATTTTAAAAAATCTTTCTATTCCTTGCCATCCAAAGGTGGTAGACGGTAGTAGTAAGTGCAATACGCTTTGTTTTGCTATGCCAAGATGTCCCCGACTTTCCTTTTTTTTTATCCATTTTAGTGCACTAGGCAATATAGACATAGACCTTTGAAGACCCACCCAAGCACGAACTTTCTCCCAAAATGTACAGCTAAACGGGTAGCGAAAGAATAAATGACCAGCCGTATCATCCACATGTTAACAGAAACAGTGTTTGCAGTCAATCTGTCCTTTGTAAGCAATTTAGATTTGGTTACCAACCACACGATAAAAACATGCTTTGGCATTACATATGCATTCCAAACTGATTTAGCCCAAATCATCTTTGTCTCCTTCGGCCTGAAAAACTCTTACGCAGCAAAAATATTGAATCTGTCATCACAAGTCCAGCTGGACAGCTGATGAACAGCCGCCTGTTCATTGTGTTTAGCCCTCAAAATGAAATCTCAGATCTCCAGCAATTTTTTAATAAGAGGTGAATCATCTTTCCTTGGCAAAACATTCCAAATGCTTGCCCCCCTTAAGATAAAACTGATTGACCCAACGTATCCAAAGAGTGTCCTTCTTTTGATGAATGTTCCAAAGTGTTTTTGCAAGTAGTGTTGAATTCCAGCTTTTCATGTCTCTTAAACCAAGGCTACCTTCATCTTTCAGTAGGCAAACATCCCTCCAAGCTACTAATGGCTTCTTGGATCCCCAAAGAAAATTACAACATAGACTAATTATCCTTGAGATGATTGTTGTCGGGATAGGAAAAATAGAAAGCCAAAAACATTCAACACCTTGAAGCATCGCCCTAGTTAACTCTGCCTTTCCTGCATAAGAAAAAGAGGAGCGAGTCCAAGCACCAATATAAGTTGCAATTTTATCTAAAAATGGGGCATAGCAACTAACTTTAAGCTTCACGGATGCAAGCGGAATACCCAAATACCAGAATGGCATAGTACCCTTCGAGATATTAGTGAGTGCTTGAATTTCTTCAAGTTCTTGCACATGAATTAGAGTTGTAAAAAAGCTGGATTTTAAAGTGTTCATCCTCAAACTCGATGCATTTTCGAAGTTGGATAGGCAATCCATTAAGATTTGCACCAACATGACATCTCCCCTTGTAAAAAGCATTAAATCATCCGCAATTACTGGATGCATAATCTTTAAAGGGCCAGATTTTGGGTGATAATCGAATTCACTATCATTGGTGGCAGTCTTAATCATTCTCGAAAAATATTCAAGAAATAAGACAAACAAGAAGGGTGAAAGAGGGTCACCTTGTCGGAGGCCTTTCCTTCCCTTAAAGAAGCCATGTGCTCCCATTCAAAGCAACAGAGTATGTTGGTGTAGTAACACATTCCATAACCCATTGTACAAATCTACTCGAAAAACATAACCCTTCAAGAACTTTTTTAAGGAAATCCCAATTTACCGAATCATAAGCTTTCTTTAGATCAATCTTTAAAAGACATCTCGGAACAAGTCTCTTTCTATTAATTGTCTCATAACTTGTAGAACTCCAAATAATTCTAGACACCTTAGTAGCACTAAGACATGAATATTGGATGACTAAAGTATACTTCAGATTTTTAGTCTCATTTGAGACCCATTTTCGACATAGGAAACATTCGATTTGAAAAATAATATCTACATAAAAGTTGTTGCTCTTTGAGTTAGCTTTCCAATGCGCTTTGAATTACCTGAATCGGATATTGGGAGAAGAAGTTATGATAGAAACACTGAAAGCCGTGCAGTGTCAACCGAACTACAACCGGTCGACCGAAACTGCCTTGAATGAAAATTCTCGTTTTTCTTTGGAATTTAAATATTTATTTTCATCAATTATTTTCTCAAAGGGTCACCCACATTTTTGGCAATAAAAATCCCACTAAATTGAAGCATTTAACCTCAAACTTAAATGGCACCCATGTTTTCTCTCTTAAATGAAATTTGATCATTCATTTGCTTTAAACTATGGAATATTTACCTATAAATAGAGATCTCATTTCACTTATTTTTTCTCACACCAAAAGCAAGCGTTTTTACATACTAAAGAAAGAGTTTCCAAGAGAGAAAAAGAGAGGGAGGAAAATTAGTTTTCCTAAAAGTTTAAGAAGTGTTTTCAAGTATCAATTCTCAACGATTTTCAAACATCCAATGAGTGCATTTCTTTTAACGTCCAAGTTTCATCGAAGTTTTCAATCCAAGTTTTCAAAGTTTCAAAAGCATCAATCAACGTAGGTAGAGGTGCAATGTGTTTAATCGTGTTAAGTTATAAGTTTCGATTCATGTTAATGTTTGTATGTCAAATGGTACTCCGGTACGGCATATCCCTCTATGTTAATGGTTGTATGTCAAATGGTACTCCGGTACGGCATACCCCTCTATGTTGAAGAAATGTTCGTATGTCAAATAGTGTCCTCGGGTACAGTATACCCTTTCATGTCAATGGTGCCTCCGGGTACAGCACGTATGAAAAGTTATAAAGTTAATGTTTTGAAATATATAGCTTGATCACGAATGCACCTATGACACCTATTGAGTTTTTCAACTCATGGATTTGATCCCATCTCTACAAATTGAAGGAATTTTACCTCGGGCATGGATAGAGGAGCAGATGGAGAGTGATGCAACGAGCCCATGGAAATCCGGTGAATAAATGATTTGAATTTATTTTTATGAAATATTTTCCAATGTTATTTCTTTAAAGTTTTGAATAACGCAGAATGCGAGAACAAGTTATATTTTCTTCAAATAAATTACATTTGTTTGTTTTGAAAAATGATTCAGTGTTTTTGTTTAAAGTATTTGAAGTATTATTATTTAAATTATTATTCGAAGATGTAAATTTCCGCTAAAACGTATACACTTGTTACTAAACCACCGGTTAAACTAAGTAAAGTAAGTAGCGTTCCGATCCACTAGGGGTCGGGGCATTACAGCGTGGTATCAGAGCAAGGTTTAGCCGGTTCTGTAGACCAAGTATGTTTTTTTTAAAAACAAAAGGAAAATGAAAAGTTTAAGGTATTCCATGACATCGTGCATCCATCCATCAATCTCATCCTATGGCCCAGGTATGTTCATGTTTAAAGTTAATGATTATGTTTATATTATGATGCTTTGATATGATTTAGAGATGTGTCATTTAAAGATATGTAATGGACTTGGGTAAAAGCTAAGGGCTTAAAGAGAATTGCATGATATGAAAGTTTAAATATTTGCATGTTTTCTTTAAGCAAAGAAAAAGTATGATGTATGTGAAAATGCAACAGATATGACTCGTAGAACGGCTAGGGCATATAGAGAAGCATTGAACCGTAGAATTGCTATTCATTCCTATGAAAACTATGTAACTGACCCGACCCGACCGCTTAGCGAACATGTGTATGACATCTATGAGAGATGCATGACGGCGGTTAATGCTGGTATGGAGATCACGCATATTGAGGCCATAAATAACCTCATACACTCCCTCCCACCTCAATGGGGAGATATGGAAGTCACGGTTAGAGATGAAATGTTAGAAGGCAACCCAAACCTGTTCGAGTTTGAGAGGTATTGCCATGTCTTGATTAATTTGTGGGATGATGTAATCCATGAGGAGCCTGAACCTTTGGCTGAAGAAGAAGATCCCGAAGAAGAACCGGAGGATGATTTAGAGAATGATCCTGAGCCTGAGCCACAGGTTGAGATGGACATAGAGTCCGGACTTGAGGCGGAAGACTCCTCTGAAGATGAAGCTCCACCAAAGAAGATCCGTAGAACTTATAGGGATTAGATTTATTGTGCCCTGTTCTAAGTGTGGAAGGACACATCGTGGCAAGTGCTTAAAAGGGAAAAATGTTTGTTTCCGATGTGGCAAGCCAGGACATATCATTAGGGATTGTCCCACACATACCCAGAAGAAGGATGATAATAGTGACCAGAACCAGAAAGGGAAAGTACGAGTTTTTGCATTAACTCAACAGGATGCAGAGGAAAACTCTAATATCATAGCAGGTACTCTACTGATAGCCAATATACCTGCTTATGTATTGTTCGATTCAGGAGCTACACACTCCTTTGCTTCAACAACTTTTATGGCTAAATCTAGTATTACCTGTGATAAGTCGGAAGGTACATTAGAAGTTAGTATTCCTTCGGGCAACCCTTTGAATACTAATAGAATAGCCAAGTCAGTAAGTATCAAAGTTGAGGGAAAACCAATGGAAGCGAACCTATACATGATAGAAATGAAAGATTTTGATGTAATACTGGCATGGATTGGTTAGGTTGTAATTACGCCACCATCCAATGTAAGAAAATGGAAGTATCATTTTAGAAACCAGGAAAGGAACCATTTTCGTTCTTTAGAATGAAGACGAAATCCCTTATTCGACTAGTATCGGCTTTACAAGTTGAGAAGATGCTGAGAAAAGAAACATGTCAAGGATATCTAGTAAGTATCTCAGGAGGGAAACAAGAAACGATAAGGGTTGAAGATGTACCAGTAGTATGGGAATTCGTAGATGAGTTTCCAGAAGATCTATCTAGTATTCCACCCAATAGATAAGTGGAATTCACCATAGACCTAATTCCTAGGGCGACACCAGTATCTAAGGCCACATAACGAATGGCTCCAAAGGAACTACAAGAGTTAAAGAAGCAGTTGCAAGAACTCCTAGATATGGGCTTCATATGACCAAGCGTATCTCCATGGGGTGTGCCGGTGTTGTTTGTAAAGAAGAAAGATGGAAGCATGAGGATGTGCATCGATTATAGGGAGATAAATCGATTAATCATCAAGAATAAGTACCCACTCTCGAGGATCGATGATTTATTAGATCAACTGACAGGAGCTAAGGTATTTTCCAAGATCGACTTATGATCGAGATACCATCAACTGAAAGTAGAGACAAAGGATATACCTAAGATAGCTTTTAGAACTCGATATAGACACTACGAGTTTACGGTGATGCCATTTGGGCTAACCAATGCACCTGCAGTGTTCATGGACCTGATGAATCGAGTGTTTCATCAATACTTGGATAAGTTTGTCATAGTCTTCATCGATGACATTCTGATATATCCCAAGAGTAAGGAGCAACATGAAGAGCACTTGAGAATAGCCTTAGAGGTATTACACAAGGAGAAGCTGTATGCCAAATTCAAGAAGTGCGAGTTTTAGCTTGAACGAGTTTGATTTCTTGGACATATAGTTACTGCCCAAAGGATTGAAGTAGATCCAGCAAAAGTAGAAGCAGTAACCAACTGGAAGGCACCAACAAATGCTGGCGAAGTACGGAGTTTTCTAGGTTTGGCTGGATATTATAGGAGATTCATAGAAGGATTCTGCAAAATAGCTAGACTAATGACGCAGCTTACAAGGAAGGGAGTAAAATTCCAATGGAAGGAAAAATACG
The DNA here is from genome assembly GCF_002742605.1 of Olea europaea var. sylvestris. Taxonomy (NCBI): domain Eukaryota; kingdom Viridiplantae; phylum Streptophyta; class Magnoliopsida; order Lamiales; family Oleaceae; genus Olea; species Olea europaea. The sequence goes on along the minus strand of NC_036252.1, from coordinate 19,841,879 downwards.
AACAAAGTTTCCAAGAACTTAAGCAGAAGTTGATATGAGCACCTGTATTAACAATACCTGAAGGTACGGAAGGGTTTGTTATATACAGGGATGCATCCAAACGAGGATTGGGATGTGTACTAATACAGAATGGAAAAGTGATAGCCTATGCTTCAAGACAATTAAAGAAACATGACTAGAGCTACGCGACGCATATTTAGAACTTGCAGCGGTAGTACACGCTTTGAAGATATGGCGACACTACTTGTATGGACGGAGGTGTGATAGCTACACAAATAACAAAAGTCTCAAGTATTTCTTCACACAAAAGGAATTGAATATGCGACAAAGACGATGGTTGGAATTGGTGAACGATTACGACTGCACTATTCACTACCATCCGGGTAAGGCTAATGGTGTAGCCGACGCTCTAAGTAGAAAATCAATGGGACAATTGACGTCACTACTAACCTCTCAAGTGGAGTTAGTCAAGGACTTGGAAAAGTTGCAGATAGAAGTGGTTACCACATCAGGACAAGTCACTGCTCGTCTAGCAGCTTTAATAATTCGACCTACTCTTAGAGATCGAATTATAGGAGCACAAAATAAAAACTCATTCTTGCAGAAGATTAAGAATGAAGTTGGTACCGATAAGAAAAAGGACTTTGGAATAACTGAGGATCAGGCACTGATATATAGAGGAAGAATTTGCGTGCCTATGGATGAAGCCTTGAAAAATGAGATATTAAAAAAAGCTCATTCCACCCCGTACATTGCACATCCCGGTGGTACGAAAATGTATCGAGATCTTCAAGATACATTTTGGTGGAGAAATATGAAAAGAAGTATAGGGCTGTACGTACAGAAGTGCATGGTATGTCAACAGGTTAAGGCAGAACACCAAAAACCAACTGGATTGTTAAATCCACTAGATATACTTGAATGGAAATGGGAAAATATCACGATGGACTTTGTGGTTGGATTCCCGAAGTCAGCAAGAGGAAATAATGTTATATGGGTAGTAGTGAATCGACTAACAAAGTCAGCTCATTTTTTTCGAGTGAAAATGACATTTAGTTTAGACCAATTGGCATAGTTGTACATTAAAGGAGTTGTGAGATTACAAAGTGTATCTGTATCCATTGTGTCTGACAGAGACCCAAGGTTCACGTCCAAATTTTGGAAAAGTCTACAAGGTGCAATGGGAATGAAGCTGAACTTTAGTATAGCATATCACCCTCAGTCCGATGGTCAGTCTGAAAGGACCATCCAAACTTTGGAAGACATGCTGAGAACATGTGTTTTGGATCTAGGAGGTAATTGGGAGTCATACTTACCTCTAGTAGAGTTCGCTTATAATAACAGTTTCCAAGCAACTATTGGAATGGCACCATACGAAGCTCTCTATGGTAAAAGATGTAGATCCCCTGTTCATTGGAATGAAGTCGGAGAGAAGAGAGTTTTAGGACCAGAAATAGTTGAAAGGACAGTCGAGGTAATCGATAAGATCCGTGCAAGAATAAAGGTAGCACAGGATCGACAAAAGAGCTATGCAGATACAAGGAGGAAGGATTTAGAATTTCAAGTTGGGGATAAAGTGTTTTTGAAAGTAGTACCGATGAAAGGTGTACTTAGATTTGGAAAGAAAGGAAAGCTATTACCCCGGTATATCGAAACTTTCGAGATACTTGATAGAGTCGAAAATGTGGCTTACCGACTAGCTTTGCCACCTGAATTATCGACAGTGCACAATGTGTTCCATGTATCGATGATAAAGAAGTATGTACATGATCCTAATCATATAGTGAGTTATCAAACCTTGGAAGTACAGAAAGATTTATCGTACGAGGAACTACCGATTTAGATATTGGATCGAAAAGTGCATAAACTAAGGAATAAAGAGATTCAGTTGGTTAAGATATAGTGGAATCATCACGACGTAGAAGAAGCTACTTGGGAAAAAGAAGAAGAAGCCAAAGACAAGTATCCAACACTATTCGCCCAATCAGAAAGTAAATTTTGAGGACGAAATGTTAATTAAGGTGTAGGGATATAGAACCCCAAATAATTCTAGACACCTTAGTGGCACTAAGACATGAATATTAGATGACTAAAATATACTTCAGATTTTTAGTCTCATTTGAGACCCATTTTCGACATAGGAAACATTTGATTTGGAAAATGATATCTAAATGAAAGTTGTAACTCTTTGAGTTAGCTTTCCAACGCACTTTGAATTACCTCAATCGGATATCGGGAGAAGAAGTTATGATAGAAACACTGAAAACTGTGCAGTGTTAACCGGACTACAACCGGTCGACCGAAACTGCCTAAAATGAAAATTCTCGTTTTTCTCTATAATTTAAATATTTATTTTCATCAATTATTTTCTCAAAGGGCCACCCACGTTTTAACCTCAAACTTAAGTGGCACTCATGTTTTCTCTCTTAAATGAAATTTGATCCTTCGTTTGCTTTAAGTTATTAAATATTTACCTATAAATAGAGACCTCATTTCACTCATTTTTTATCACCAAAAGTAAGAGTTTTTACATACTAAAGAAAGATTTTCCAAGAGAGAGAAAGAGAGGGAGGAAAACTATTTTTCCTAGAAATTTAAGAAGTGTTTTCAAGCATCAATTTTCAATGGTTTTCAAACATCCAAGGAGTGCATTTCTTTCAACATCCAAGTTTCATCGAAGTTTTCAATTCAAGTTTTCAAAGTTTCAAAAGCATCAATCAAGATAGGTAGAGGTGCAATATGTTTAATCATGTTAAGTTATAAGTTTCGATTCATGTTAATAATTGTATGTCAAATGGTGCTCCGGTAGGACATATTCCTCTATGTTAATGGTTGTATGTCAAATGGTACTCTGGTACGGCATACCCCTCTATGTTGAAGAAAATGTTTGTATGTCAAATGGTGCCATTGGGTACGGCATACCCCTTCATGTCAAATGGTGCCTCCGGGTACGACATGTATGAAAAGTTAATGTTTTGAAATGTATAGCTTGATCACGAATGCACCTATGACACCTATTGAGTTTTTCAACTCACGAGTTTGATCCCATCTCTACAAATTGAAGGAATTCTACCTTGGGCATGAATGGAGGAGAAGATGGAGAGTGATGCAATGAGCCCATGGAAATCCGGTGAATAAGTGATTTGGATTTATTTTTGTGAAATGTTTTCCAATGTTATTTCTTTAAAGTTTTGAATAACGCAGAATGCGAGAACAAGTTATGCTTTCATCAAATAAATTACATTTGTTTGTTTTGAAAAATGATTCAATGTTTTTGTTTAAATTATTTGAAGTATTGTTATTTAAATTATTATCCGAAGATGTAAGCTTCCGCTAAAACGTATACACTTGTTACTAAACCACCGGTTAAGCTAAGTAAAGTAAGTAGCGTTTCGGTCCACTAGAGGTCGAGGCGTTACATAAGTTCTTGGGCAAGATGGATATCCTCCACCATACTCCTACCTTCAATAAAAGCGGCTTGTGCTGGATCAACAATGGTCTCCAAAATAGGCCTCCACCTAGATACAAGGATCTTAGAGATCACATTGTAGATTTCATTGCAACAAGAGATAGGTCTATAATCCTCGACATTCGATGTATGATTAGACTTCGGCACCAAAGTAATGATCGTGTGATTGATTTGTTTGAGGAGCGATCTAGATGAGAAGAATTCTTTGATAGCCTCATCAACATCATCACCAACAATCCCCCAAGATTTCTTGAAAAAACAAGATGTGTGCCCATCCGGCCTGGGAGATTTATCATCTCCAACACCAAAGAGTGCTTCCTTGATTTCTTGGCTAGAAATGTCCCGAGTAAGTGAGTTACCTTGTTCCAACGAAACCAAAGGCCCATTCCTCAAAATGTCTAGCTCAACGGGATGAGCGGGGCAGCTTGTACCAAGCAAATTGTGGTAAAATAGGATAAATTCCTGAGTAACCTGATTTTCAGAAGTGGTGTATGTCCCATCCTCCTTAATTATGGTAGCAATAAAATTCCACCCTATGTTCCTCTTCACCAAGGAATGAAAAAATTCCGTACACTTATCACTTTCCTTAAGAAAAACACACTTTGCTTGTTGATAGTAAAAGCTCCTTTCCGCTTCACGTAACCCCATGGCATTCTTTCTCAATTGTGCCACCGTGAGTTGATAATGCACATTAGTAGGCTGATCATACAGCCTAAGTTGGGCAGCCTTCAACTCTCTTTTAGCATCATTTGCTCTAATAGAAATGTGTCCAAAGTGTTTAGCATTGAGCTCTTTCAATGCTCCTTTCAAGTTATGCAACTTCTTGAAAAGTACAAATTGTTTGGTTCCCACGACATCAAAATTCTAGCATGCTTGTACAAGTCCATGGAAATCCTCATGATTTGTCCACATGTTAAAAAATTTAAACGGCTTCCTTGTGCTCTTTCCTCTTTTAAAAATAGATACAACGCACGGAGAATGGCCGGAAAGTCATCCCAAAGGCAAAAATTCCCCTAGGCCATAGATACCCTTTTGTCCCCAAACATCATTCACCATAGCTCTATCAATTTTACTCCAAACTGAGTTATTACTCCATGTGAAAAGACAACCAACAAACCTCATATCCGTAAGACCAACATGTTGGCAACAATTAGCAAAGTCCTTAATTTCATAAGGGGTAACCTCCGCTCCATTACTCTTCTCATCAAATTTAAGTACGTTGTTAAAATCTCCAAGAATCATCCAAGGCAATGAAACATTAGTGCTAAAATCCATAATGTTACACCAAAGTGGCCTCCGGCTAACAATTGTATGGAAAGCATAAACAAAACTAGCACGAAAGGTATAGGAAGTTACCTTACAAGTAGCAGTACAATGGATGACTTGTGTGATGTAGTCTCCAACACTTCCAATTTGACTTTGGAAGGATTCCACAAAATCAATATCCACCCGGCTTTGTGAGTGAGAAAATTGTTCACTTGCATCAATCTGTCAAATTTATTCCGCATAACTCGGTTCAACTTTAGTTCCCCAAGTTTCGTCTCCAAAATACCCATAACATCTATATCATGTTGCTTCATGAAGTGACGAACCCCATTTTGTTTAAGGGGACAGTTCAAGCCCCTAATGTTCCAAGCTCCAATCTTCATGATGATGAAGCAAGGAGATATACCCTTCTTCATGTCTTTTATAGCTATAGTCTTTCTTTACTCCTCAAGCTTTCCTTTTAGTTTACTATTGCTAGTAGCCTTAGTAGTTGTGTCCTACAAAATTAATGAACAATCGTCTCCCATTTTAGCCACTTGATTTCCATCCTTTTCCATCTCCGGGGCAAGAGTAATCCTGCCTTGAATGTGTCCATGGTGCATTCCTTTTTTCTTATTGATCACCTCAATAAATGGGATTTCATTATAATCTGCTTGGTGACTATGCTGATTTGTACCCTTGTTAGCCCACTTTTCTTGTGGTCGATTATCACACTGCCGACCAGCAAGATCACCCACATCAACCTGAAGCATGCTGGTCCCAACAATCTGTCCAATCTGAGACGCACTGTCACTTGCAATCTGCCCATTTTTATCAACTTGATTTTTTTTTTTTGGGGATTGGCCTTAACAACCTGATTCTGTTTTCTAGCTTGGGCATTCAAGGAGCATGAAGTTGTCATGTGCCCAAACATCTTACATGTTCTGCAAAATTTAAGTTCGTGCTCAAAGAGGATTTCTTGCGCCCTTAATTTTCCACTAGGAAGCCTTATGTTAACTACCCTCACAAGGTCTATAGCTGCATCAACTTCAACAAGAGCTCTAGCATAGGATAGTCTTCCTCTAGTGGTAGTAATGTTATCAGTAGAGATAGGCTTACCCACCATTGATACAATTTAACCCAAAACATGTGTGTTCCAAAACTCCAAAGGCAGACCTGGTATGTTGATCCAAATCGGCATAGTGCTCACTTCTTTTTCATCAAACTCAAAATACCGCGGCATGACTTTAAGTATAAATGGTCTTCCAAAGACAAAATGGACCTCCATGTAACTCCATCTCAAATTTAAAGACCAACCATCCACTAGAGTGAACAAAATATTTATACTGAACCTTCCAAGAATCACACAATTGAAGTAAGGCGGCTTTCCCTAGGAATCTATCGACAAAGTACCCAACGAGCCCCAGTTCTCAAGCTGTCTCTACATTTTAAGCATCCATTTCACATAGAACCACTTTTTCCGATAGATTTTCAAATGCTTGCAACTTGACAACATCAACAAATTTTTTATTATCCTTGAAAAGGTTCACCCAAGGTGCTTTCTCACCTCTTTGTCCATCATTCACAGTATCATTAACCATTTGTTTTTTCTTCGATTCAACAATTTGTGTGATGCCTCATACCTTAAAATTAGTCATTAAATTAAAATTTAGGGCCTTATCACGTAGAGGGTATAGTCTAGGGACCTAATTGGTTAATGTATAACATTTTAGGAATTAAAGCACAAATATTTGAATCTCAAAGTGATAGAATTTCTGAGATATTTTGATAAGTTTAAATAAATAAATTCGATTAGATATTATGATTATTTTTAAATATTCAGCATTATTACAGACTGTGTTAGATATTACGATTATTTTTAAGTATTCAACATTATCCAAATTTTAGATATTATGGTTATTTTTAAATATTCAATATTATCATAAATTCTATTAGATATTATGACTATTTTTAATTATTCAAATTATGTTGGATATTATGATTATTCAACATTATCACAAATTTTGTTGGATATTAAGATTATCTTTAAGTATTTAAATTTATTTAAAAAAATTATGAGATTTATCCATGCGTCATCAGCATACTATAAATATGTTTATGATTTTCAAGAAATTCACACGTCACTTTTTCTCTTCTCTCTAATAACCCATCTTACACACAAGCATATTTCACATTACAAAATTTTTTAGTACTCACGTTGTTCAAGAAAACTTTAGAGTGGAAACCAAGCAAGCCAATTTCTTTGATTGCCTTTATTTTTCCACGCAATAGTAAGTATATACGTGTTGTTATTGATACGTTGTATATCACGTTCCAATTAATTTTTCTTACTTAACTTAAATATGTCGTTTTAAATAGTAATATAGCAAGTAAGAGTCATTTCCCGCAGAGAATTGATTCAATTATATCAATTGCGCACTAAAAAGTAAAATTAATAATAATAGACGAAATATATTAAATGGGAGGTTTGGTTTGTTGAACTAAGGAAAGCGATAAATTTAAACTAGAAAAGACTTGAAATCTGAAATAAACAAAGTGGTTCTTGATTCAATGCGAGAAAATGTGATTGGGGGATATTTTGTCATCACGAGAATGATTTTCACGTCCATTACAACAATAGATTTTCGTTCTCAAGATTAACAACAATTCAAGAATAATTACAAGCTCAATTACCTCAATCTCTTCTTACATGTTAGTCGAATAAAACAAGCTCTTCACTCAACCTTACTCAATAAACAACCTAGAATAAGCTCTATAGATTTAATTTAACAAACGCATTACGACAAAAGAGATGAATTGAATTAAGGGTAAACTCACAAGCTCGGTTTACAAACTTAAGTGTTAATCCACATACATTCAATTGAAATTTATTCATAATCTATCGAAATGTAATTGTTACTAGGTTTTAGAATCAATAGTTATTACGTACTACTAATTCCAAAATAGCATTATCGAAACAACTTAACCATTTAGTTGTACACCTAAGCAATCAAAAAGAACAAAATAAACATTTACACAATGGATTAAACACATTAATCAAGAGAATTATAAAGCACAAATTAATTGAAAATCATAACTCGGGTTTGAAATAATCCCCAATCACAAAATATAATTATTTATCCATGAAATATCCACAAATAACTAACAATTTCTTATAAAACATTGATGAAAAAAGTGAAAAGAAAAACTTATTGATAAAGAGAGAAATGGTTGAAAATCTTTCAATATCAATAGATTATCTTCTCCAAGCTAATGCACTATCTTTATGTTCCAATCTTCCCCAAAATATCTTAGAAAATAAAGGTGAAATGAAAAAGAAAGAAGAAGAAGAAGAAGAAGAACCAGCTGTCCCTCAAGTTCAAGAATGGAAATTTTGTGTTTGGTTGAATGTTTTAACCTAAAACCTAAAGAAAATTGTAGCATTGGTCCCTGGAACTTTGAAAATAATTAAAAACGGCCCGGGTGGCGCCTAGGCGCTGGAACATGAGCGCCTGGGCGCCACAAATTCTTTTTTTGGTCAGGCTGGGCGCCGCTCGATGAATTTTTTTTTTTAATCTTCTTTCGGCAGCGCCTTTGGCCGTCTTCTTCGTTTGCCTTCATCTTTAACTCGTTTCTCACATAAATTCCTTCAATTCATCGTTTAATCTCGAGTTTTCACCTGCAAAATAAAAATAAGAAAATTAAGTAATAAATCGCTAATAAAACTCGCGAATATCTAAGTTTAATGGTCCAAATAAGCGCAATAACCCGCATTTATCACACCTCCAAATTTAAATCTTTGTTAGTCCTCGAACAAAGTAATATAAACAGGCATACAAACACACACATTAAAACCAAACGATAATACTATAATAATAACAAACACTCCAATTGTTCGATATTTTGCCACTTTACTACAATTCTTACATTATGCAAATAACTTATGAAATGTTTACAAAAATGCTACAACAAACACTTTTAAACTTACACCATGCTTGACTCGTGTGTGTGTGTGTGTGTGGTCATTCCAATTCATCGCAATGCACAAGTTGGTGATTTTCCCAACCCTCAATGGTCAAACTTTCCTTTCTCACTTGTGGGATGCACACGCCCCCAAACTTGATATTTTCACTCTAACCCAAGGTATCAAAACCTTAAGGTTGCCCTCAAACCACTCAATCTTTCCGTCTCAAATTTGGTTGGTTTGAACAAAAAAAAAAAAGAAAGATCATCTAGTCATGTATTAATTCACCAAAAATTTTGAGTGCTTAGACCACAACTCATGTTAGGCAAATTACTCACAATCCATCAATTTTTCAACAAAATCATCCCTATATGCTTATAGCATCCCTCTTATTTTTCTTCATTTTTCCAATGTAGGTAGTTCTCCCTCTGGCCCCTAAGGATAGCCTTCTTCATTCATAGATCGTCTCCTACACATTGGTGATACATAGGGCCAGATTATTCTTAGGGTAGGAAAGTTTTTCGTACAATTTTTTTTTTTTGGAAAAATCAATAGATGGAAAACAACATCTAACTTTCATTTGAAGTCTAAGAACATTCCACAAAATCAATCACTGAGTCGAGAATTAATACAATTCTAAATAATTTCTTTCACCTGTTCAACCACCCCCAAACTTATCCTTTCTTTGGTTGAGTAATTGAAGAATTTCTAATAGCATGGTCATTTAAGTTCGTTAACAACCTACAAGTGCAACCAACAAGTGCATGTGATGAATCTCATGACCCAAGTGCTCAATAAAGAGTCAATCATGGAATAAGTGGATAAAAATAAACAACACTTAGCATTCATGTTCCCAATTCATAAATCAATGCAATGCAATACTCAAAATGCAATTGGCAAAACTATCAAACAACACAAACAAGCATAAAAACAAGTGTTTAACCCGAATTTTTAAGTTTTTAGTGAGAACAAAATTATCACAAACCACAAAATTTCACAAAAAAATTATCACATATTACCTTACCCCCAAACTTAAATTGCACATTGTCCTCAATGTAAAAGCAAAAAGAAATAGAAAGTGTAAGAGGTTCAAATACTCCCCTAGTGGTGTTGACGGTGATAGTTGGGGACCATTGGCGACAAAAATTCACAAAAACAAAAATAAGTGCCTTCTTTCATGCTTCTTCGATTGGATCCTCCAATCCCATATCCTCCATGTTTTGTCGTACGAAGGGTTCAAAATAGGACTTTAATCGATGCCCATTCACCTTAAACTCTTTCTTAGTCTGAAGGCTTTTGATTTCTACTGCACCATGATGAAAGTCATTAGTAACAACAAAAGGGCCAATCCATCGAGAATGTAATTTACCTAGAAATAACTTGAGGCACGAGCGGAAAAGAAGAACTTTTTGTCCAACAACAAAAGCCTTTCTTGAAATCATTTTATCATGGTACACCTTAGTTTTATCCTTGTAAATTCTTGAACTTTCATAGGCGTCATTTCAAATTTCCTCAAGTTCATTGAGTTGAAACTTTCTTTGATCATTCTGCACCTAGGTTCATGTTGCATTGCTTGACTGTCCAAAATGCCTTGTGTTCGAGTTCAACTGGGAGATGACAAAGCTTACCATAAACTAACCAATAAGGGGACATGCCAATCGGTGTTTTGTATGTCGTCCTATAAGCCTAGAGTGCATCATTGAGGCGAAGACTCCAATCCTTTCTATTGGGATCATAATTTTTTTGAGAATGGATTTGACCCCTCAGTTAGACACTTCGACTTGCCCACTAGTTTGTAGATGGTAAGGTGTAGCCACTTTATGGGTGCTGTTGTATCTTTTCAATAGAGCCCAAAAGGAACGGCTTCAAAAATGTAGTCCTCCATCACTAATAATAGCTCTTGATGTTCCAAACCTTGCAAAAATGTTGGATTTAACAAAATCTACAACCACTTTAGAATCATTAGTTCGAGTGGCCCTTGCTTCCACCCATTTTGACACATAATCAACGGAAAGAATGATGTAAAGGTTATGATAAGATAAAGGGAAAGGCCCCATGAAATCAATACCCCAAACATCAAAAATTTCAACAAAAAGTATGGGTGTTTGTGGCATTTGATTTCGGGCTCCCAACGTACCTACCCTTTGACATCGATCACAAAAGAGGAATGCATCTTTGAATAGGGTGGGCCAATATAATCCACTTTCAAGCACCTTGAGAGCAGTCCTCTTTTCTCCAAAATGTCCACCACATGTATAATAGTGACAACTCATGCACGCACCTTCTTATCAATTGATCCAAACAATGTTTCCACAAGTATGGCTCGTCCCACACAAATACTTGGCCATCGCCTTGAGTTTTTCCCTTTGAGCAGTGGTCAAGTCACTTGAAATTTTCTTAGTGACTAAATAGTTCACTATATCTGCAAATCAAGGAGATGTGTCCATGACGAGAAGTAATTGTTCATCGGGGAAGCTTTCTTGCAATGGGAGAGTTTCTTTCTCATGGATAAGGCGACTAAGGTGGTCAGCCACAGAATTTTCACTCCCCTTTTTGTCTTTAATCTCATTGTCGAACTCTTGTAAGAGGAGTATCCATCTAATGAGCCTTGGTTTTGCCTCTTTCTTGGCAAACAAGTACCTAAGAGCTGCATGATCAGAAAAGACAATTACTTTAGTCCCAATAAGATATGAACGAAATTTCTCTAAGGTAAAAATAACTACTAAAAGCTCTTTTTCAGTAGTACCAATGCAAAGTCACTTGCATCACATATCAACTCAAATGGCTTGTTCCAATCTGGTGGTTGAATGATGGGTGCCGATGTCAAAAGTTCCTTCAAGCTTTCGAATGCCTTTTTACAATTTTCATCAAAGTGAAATGGCACCTCCTTTTACAACAGACTGCATAGTGGTCTTGCACATTTGAAAAAATCCTTGATAAACCTTCGATAAAATCCTGCATGTCCAAGAAAAGAACGAATCTCCCTCACACTTGTTGGAGGAAGTAAAGAACGAATTAGATCAATTTTAGATTTATCAACTTCTATTCCCTTGGAAGAAATGACATGGCCTAACACTATGCCTTGATCAACCATAAAATGACATTTTTCCCAATTAAGTACTAGGTTAGCATCCATACATCTCTTAAGCACAAGTGTGAGATTTTGCAGGCAACTATCAAAGGTATTACCATAAACACTAAAATCATCCTTAAAGACCTTAATGATGCTTTCAATATAATTGGAGAATATACTTATCATGCATCTTTGAAGGGTTGCGGGAGCATTGCAGAGGCCGAAGGGCATGTGTCTGTGAGCAAAAGTGCCAAATGGGCAAGTGAATGTTGTTTTCTCTTGATCCTCCGGAGCAATCACAATTTGGTTATAACTTGAATAACCATCAAGAAAACAATAATGAGAATGGCCTGCTAATCTTTCCAACATTTGATCAATAAAGGGTAAGGGAAAGTGATATTTTCGGGTTGCACAAATAAGTTTTCTATAATCAATACAAACCCTCCAACCCGTTTGGACCCGAGTTGGTACAAGCTCATTCTCTTCATTCATCACCATTACGATTCCAGACTTCTTTGGAACAACTTGGACTGAGCTTACCCACATGCTGTCGGAAATGGGAAAGATGACACCAACGTCTAGCAATTTCAAAATTTCTTTCTTCACAACCTCCATCATGGGAGGATTCAAGCGATGTTGTGCTTCTCTTGATGGCTTTGCTCCGTCTTCGAGCAATATCCGGTGCATGCACATAGAAGGGCTTATCCCTTTGATATCGGCTATTGTCCAACCAATAGCTATTTTGTGTTCCTTGAGCACACGAATAAGCCTATCTTCTTGAAGTGTTGTGAGATTCTTTGCAATGATCACTGGTAGTGTTTCCCTCTCTCCCAAATATACATACTTCAAATGCTCAGGAAGAGGTTTGAGTTTCAAAGTGAGGGCCTACATCACCGAAGGTAAAAGTTTCTCTTTAGATATCGGAAGAGTAATATAGGAGAGATCATACCTTAGTGAAATACTTGGTAGTGATTCAAGTGATGCCACGATTTCAACCACACCCTTGCACACTTGTAATTCTTGCTCAACCCAATGAGATTGTTAGCATCAATGCTTTTTATCAAAGTGGTATACAATGCATCTTCATTTGATAATTCAAAAACTTTTTGTACTAATGAACCTATTATATCAATTGAAAAACAAGCATGAACATCACTAGGATACATCATTGCTTCAAAGATGTTAAAGCAAATAATCTCACCATCAAACTCCATTGTCAATGTACTATCATGCACATCTATATTTGTACGTCCAACCCTCATAAATGGTCTTTCCAAGAGCAACGGTGGCAACAAAGATGTTGGTTCATCTTGCATGTCAAGAACGTAGAAATCTGTTGAAAAAATCAACTGATTTACCTGCACCAAAACATCCTCCAACACACCCTTTAGAAATGCATTAGATCTATTAGCAAGTTGAATAATAACACCGGTTTCTTTACGTGATCCTACATTTAAGGAAGTATAAATAGAATATGGCATGACATTAATAGATGCTCCTAAATCTAGCATTGCCTTTTCAAACCTAGTGTTACCAATAATGCAAGGGATGGTAAAACTTCCAGGGTCCTTACATTTTGGTGGAAGTTTCTTTTGCAAGACCACTGAGACATTTTCCCTTACACTTACCACTTCATTACCTTTCAATATATGCTTGTTAGTGCACAAATCCTTGAGGAACTTTGCATAATGAGGCACTTGATAAATTGCATCCAAAAGTGGTATGTTCACTTGAACTTTGTGAAAAGTTTCCAAAATTTCCTTCTCATGTTCTACCTTTTGGACTTTGCAAACCTGTCAGGAAATGGAGGAGAGGGAACATACGTAGGAATAAAACTTTTATGTTCTACCTTAAATCCCACAGTTGGAGTTGTAGCTTCATCTTTTTCACTTGCTAAGTTCTTCTCTTGTGTTAACTCCTCAACTTGATCTTTCATTTTTCTTGGTGTGTCTTCCAAATTCTTTCCACTTCTTAGTATCATGGCACTAGCGTTTTCTCTCGGGTTGATTGCTTAAGAAGGAAGTTTTCCCGATCCTTGAGCCTCTAATTTACCTACCGTGTTGGCCAATTGGCTCACTTGTGTTTCAAAATTCTTAATTGAGGTCTTTGTCTCTTGTTGAAATTATATTGTACTAGAAGCCAAGGACTTAACCATATCCTCAAGAGATATCTCTAAACTTTGAGGCGGAGTTTGTTGATGAGGTTGAGGGTGTTGTGGTTGCCTTTGTTGATTGAACCCGGGGGGATGATTAAATTGTGATTGTGGAGCTATGAAATGATTTCCTCCATAACTGAGATTAGGATGATCTCTAAATCCAGGATTATATGTGTTAGCATATAGATCATATCTCTGTCTCTGTTGCATTGGAAATCCCCTAATGGCATTCCCTTGCTATGAGGCTTTTTCTTGTAGTGTCGGGCATGCCTCAGTAGGATGTCCCACAATAGAACAAATCCCACACACTTTTTCTTGTTGCATTGTCCCAAGTGCCATTTGTTGCACAAGCGATGTAAGACCGGCTAACTGTTGTTCAATTTGAGAGGTTGCTCCTACCTCGCTTGTTTAACCGGTGCCACTTCTCTACTACCAAACTGTTGTGAGTTTACAGCCATGTTGGCTATCAAATCCCTAGCAACTGCCGGTGTTTTATCCATTAGAGCTCCTCCACTAGCCGCATCGATCATACTCCTCTCCATCGGGAGTAATCCTTCATAAAAGTATTGTAGAAGTAATTGCTCACTGATTTGGTGGTTTGGGCAACTAGCACATAGCCATTTGAATCTCTCCTAATACTCATAGAGATTTTTCCCTTGAGATTGTCGAATGCTACAGATTTCTTTCCTGATGTTAGTAGCCTTTGAAGCTGGGAAATACCTCTCCAAAAGAGCTTTTACATTTCATTCCACGTGGTAATAAGGCCGGCAAATAATAGAGTCATTCCTTAGCAGTGTCTGCAAGAGAGAAGGGGAATGCCCGTAATTTCACTTGCTCTTTTGATATACCCACATGTTTCATGCTTGAGCAAACCACATGAAACTCCTTCAAATGCTTATTTGGATCCTCTCCAGGGAATCCATGAAATGTGGGAAGTAGATGAATCATCTCGGACTTTAGTTCAAATCCTACCTCCACTTGAGGATATTGAATGCATAGAGGTTGTTGAACAAAAGTTGGAGCTGCAAGTTCCCTTAAGGTCTGATTTGCATATGCCATTTTGGGCTCTATGTGTTCGGAGTCACTTGAGGATTCAATGCTCAATCGCCTTAGATGTCTAGTCGGAGAAATGTCTTCTCCACTTTCCAATGTGTCGGTCTCTTTTCTTGATCTTAGATTGTAGTGTGTTATAGGTTTTTTGCTCATTTACAACCTAAATGACAAAGAAAATAACAAAAATAAATAGAAAAACAACAAAAAGAAAAATATTACAATTAACAAATTGATAGAATAATCCCCGGCGACATGGCGCCAAAATTGATATGTTGCATATCACGTTCTAATTAATTTTCCTTACTTAACTTAAATGTGTCATTTTAAATAGTAATATGGCAAGTAAGGGTCATTTCCCGCAGAGGATTGATTCAATTATGTCAATTGCGCAATAAAAAGTAAAATTAATAATAATAGACGAAATAAATTAAATGGGAGGTTTGGTTTGTTGAACTAAGGAAATCGATAAATTTAAATTAGAAAAGACTTGAAATCTGAAATAAACAAAGTGATTCTTGATTCAATGCGAGAAAATGTGATTGGGGGATATTTTGTCACCACAAGAATGATTTTCATGTCAATTACAACAATAGATTTTCGTTCTCAAGATTAACAACAATTCGAGAATAATTACAAACTCAATTACTTCAATCTCTTCTTACATGTTAGTCGAATAAAATAAGCTCTTTACTCAACCCTATTCATTAAACAATTTAGAACAAGCTCTCTAAATTTAATTTAACAAACGCATTACGACAAAAGAGATGAAATGAATTAAGGGTAAACTCGCAAGCTAGGTTTACAAACTTAAGTGTTAATCCACATACATTCAATTGAAATTTATACATAATCTATCGAAATGTAATTGCTACTAAGTTTTAGAATTAATAGCTATTAAATACTACTAATTCCAAAATAGCATTATCGAAACAACTTAACCATTTAGTTGTACACCTAAACAATCAAAAAGAACAAAATAAACATTTAACACAATGGATTAAACACATTAATCAAGAGGATTATAAAGCACAAATTAATTGAAAATCATAACTCGAATTTGAAATAATCCCCAATCACAAAATATAATTAGTTACCCATAAAATATCCACAAATAACTAACAATTTCTTACAAAACATTGATGGAAAAAGTGAAAAGAAAAATTTA
The DNA here is from genome assembly GCF_002742605.1 of Olea europaea var. sylvestris. Taxonomy (NCBI): domain Eukaryota; kingdom Viridiplantae; phylum Streptophyta; class Magnoliopsida; order Lamiales; family Oleaceae; genus Olea; species Olea europaea. Next base: position 19,825,755 of record NC_036252.1, on the reverse strand, counting down.
TTGATAAAGAGAGAAATGGTTGAAAATCTTTCAATATCAATGGGTCATATTCTCCAAGCTAATGCACCATCTCCATGTTCCAATCTTTCTCAAAATATCTTAGAAAATAAAGGTGAAAGGAAAACGGAAAAAGAAAGAAAACAAGAAGAAGAAGAACCAACTGCCCCTCAAGTTCAAGAATGAAAATCTTGTGTTTGGTTGAATGTTTTAACCTAAAACCTAAAGAAAATTGCAGCAATGGTCCCTGGAAGTTTGAAAATAATTAAAAACGGCCCGGGTGCAGTTTTTGTTTTTTGTTCGGGCTGGGCGCCTAGGCGCCCAATTAGCTCGCTGATTTTTTTTTTAAATCTTTTTTTGGTGGCGTCTTTTGTCATCTTCTTCGTTTGTCTTCATCTTTAGCTGGTTTTTTGCATAAATTCCTTCAATTCATCGTTTAATCTCGAGTTTTCACCTACAAAATAAAAATAATAAAATAAAGCAATAAATCACTAATAAAACTTGCAAATATCTAAGTTTAATGGTCTAAATAAGCGCAATAAACCCGCATTTATCAGTTATGATGCACTTTTGGAAGTATGTTTATGGGTCCATATGTTAGAATTTGTCATCCCCACTTATGGACGACCATGGGACTTTAAAAAAGATGTCCCAAGATTTGTTTTCGTAAGATTTTTAATAAAAAGAAGAAACCTGATTTTTCATGCTGGAAATGAACTATGCTATAGCACATACAAATCAATGATACAGCACAGTTCAATGGAAATCGGCCTTAAAAGTTTCTACAATAGGCCATTCGACCACATGGAAATTCATACTATGTGACCGCATAGTAGTGACAAACTTCCAAATGTTGCATTTTAGTCGTCCAAATCCGTTTTCTAGTTTCTTAACCACTTTTCTCATTTCTTCTTTTTTCAATACTCCATGTTCTCACTAAATTGGTCATTGACTCTTTCACATCTTCATTCCTACTTCAAGGTCATCTTTCAATTATTGGCACTTTGATCCCCGAACTTTTGTTTTATTTCATTTCGGCCCCTTTTCGCTTATTTTTTTCTCAATTCTGCCATATTCATCGATGCTGTCCCGCAAAACATAATTTATGTAGAATTAAGCCATATTTCACATATTTATCAATAATTATTCATGTTTCGTAGCATAAATAAGTGTGTAAAATGCACTTATCACAAACATTATTCTTTAATCAATGCATAATTTGATTTATGAATTCGGACCTACAAGGATATAAAAATGCATAAAATTATGATGATTCGCTATCAACGCACAAACCGTAATAATTACTCTATATGCATGTAGTCATCTGATTGACATTATGTTATAATTCCTAATATAATTTGAGCATCAAAGTGTCTTCACTGGTGAACCTGGCGCCATCTTAAGCATTTTTTTCTTAATTAGTCTATAAAAATCTTGAGTAATACTATTTAGCCCTTTTGGGATTACAATCCCAATCTAAGTACCGCTAGATGATAGATTGAATGAAAGGTGAAATTAAATGGCGCAGCGCTATCTAGATTCGGATTGCAACTCTACTAAAACTACATAGTATTATTCAGAAATTTTCCGGACAGAGATTCATGATTACTTTTATTGTTGGCCGATTTTGACACCAACATTTATATATAGCAGCACTCAAATTTGATGATTAACCAAATTTCATGTAACTGACAAAACTTGAATATGAAACTAGTTAATAGTCGAATATAATAGGCATTTATTCTTGTAATTATTATGAAATAAAGAGATTTATTATAAATAATATTTCGTAACGTGTCATAAAATAGAGAGATTTATCAAGTTTGTATTCCCTTTATAATGCATCAGTAACGGCCCATTGGGAAAAAAAAAAAAAAAAAAAACCGTAAATTGCAATATGTATAACTGAAAAAGCGAAAAATATTCTCCTTTTTATTCTCTTTAAAATAGAGAAAGTCAACAGAGTACACCAAATAACCCATGTGAAAGAAGATTACGCGTCGCGAATTTGATTCTCTAATTAATAAATATTGAATGTAAATCAAAGCAGTGGGAACTCTACGTTGTGCTTTCCTTTAAAGCCTCCCCCGTTTGGATTTTCCCATATCCTGCCTTCCCTTCCCTTCCCTTCCTTCAACGCGGTGTCTCCGCCCTTGTTACGTAATTTATTCAACAACTCAACCAGCTTCATCCTATATATACACACCCACCCGAGTTAACTCCTCACAGATTTTTGACATTTACATTATTTCGAGTCATTTTCTGAGCTTTTTTTGTGGAAAAAATGAGTAACTACAACCAGAATCAGCCCCAGGGTATCTGTGCATCTATTTTTTTTTTTTTAGTAATGTTTTCTTGAAAAAGGGTTTATAATTATGGTTTTTGATTGTTTGAATTTGTGGGTTTTTACCGCAGTATATCCTCCGCCAGGTACTGCAGAGCCACAGGGTGTTCCATATATGGCTCCACCACCGCCGGCCGGTTACCCCATGAAAGATGGTCATGGCCAACCACCAATTGATCCGGCACCGGCAGAAACTCAGTCGAGAGGTGATGGCTTCTGGAAGGGATGGTGAGTTATCTCAGATGTCTATTAGGCTGTATGGAAACGGAAACAGAAATGGAAAACCAAACATAACAAGTGGAAATAATGATTATTTTATTTTATTAATATTTAATTTTTGAAGAGGATAATTCACATTCAAAGCAATTTTCTTTATTCCGGACACATGCCTAATATCCAAACTCTTCATAAGTTTCAAGAAAATTTCAGACTTCGAGAAATTATTTTTTTTATTTTTATTTTGTAAATAGGATTCATAATTCAAAATCAACCTTTAATTTGAATCTTGGACTTACGTTGAACTTTGACTAAGAATACACTGATTGTTTCTAAAAAATTTCCATTTAATTGGAATTTCGTCAATGATATTATGAAAAAGGACCGTGCTCCTCTGTCAGAAAATACGTGATAGAAGGGTTGACCTACACACATTTGGGGGTAAAATCACTTCTTCCTCCCAATTGTTTATTCATATAGGCCCCTACGGTTGTGAAAGGGTGTTAAGTCCTCTATCAGCCTTTTTTTTTGCAGAGGAGCATTTTCCTACGAAAAAAGAAATTAAATGATATAATATTCAAATAATCAGAGTGTACTTTTAGAAAGTAATTATAATATTTAAGGATTAAACCATAGTGTTTGATTCACCAAATAATCATTACATTATATACTCTTAATATCATATATGTATGGCAGCTCTAATTTTATTTTTAACATTTTTGGAATGTATACATCTAACTTAATTATAAGAAATTCCCTCTTGACGGTGTTAAATATATTATATCTAAATCTTAGATTTGAAAATATATAGAATTCGTCCATAAAAACATATAAGAAAACAAAAAAGAAAAGAATAGGCTTGGTGAAAGTTAAAAAATAGAACCAATTAAATAGAAATAATGAGTTCCAATACAAATTCAATGGAGTACATTATATAATGTAATTTAGATGGATATTTTATCGAGTTAAAATATTATATTTCCAATTATGTGATTTTTATATTTGACCTATTTTGAAATCAAAATACCTAACATAATTAATAGATATTTCTTCTGACAATGAATCGATAGTATATATTTCTATTCCTTTTTGACAATAATATATAACTATGTAAATCCTGGATGTGAAAATATGCGCAATTCGTCCGTGGAAGTTATAAAAAAACAAAAAGAATATGCTAGGTTTATGCAATAAAATAAGAACCGATGAGATAGAAATACTTAGTTTGAATTTACTATTTCGATAGTATAGATGTGATTTTCTATTTCCAGTTTTGAGCCAGTGATTGATGAAATTTCCTGAAAACTTGTTTACAGTTGCGCTGCCTTGTGTTGCTGCTGTGTGTTGGACGCATGTTTCTGAGAAGTGTGACTCATTGTCTAGTTGCCCTCTATGAAAAGGCAGCACAAAAATTGTTTAATCCGATTTTTTTTTTTTTATTTACATATCAGTGATTTGTTTCCTGGAATAAGCACTTTCTGACTTTCTTCTCTTGTTGATTTTATTTTATTTTTATTTTTATTTTTTGGTTGTCGTCATAATGTCTAAAATCTAGTAACATTGCCTTTTATTTTCATTTAATGTAAATGGTGCGAGCATACTTTGCTTGGTTCAGTTCTCATGTAAATTTACGTTCCGTGATAATTTTGTTTTTCTTTTGTGAATACTAGTATGTGTGAACGTGGGGTTAGCAATGTTAAAAAATGGATATGAGTCAACTTTGAATTATATTTTTGTGGGACCCAAACTCCAAATTTAAACGGATCGAACATATTCATGTTTTATATCACGAGATGATTAGCATAATATATTTATTTGTTGAGAACTATTAAATTTCAAATAAATATTTTGATTGAAAATAATTCACTTTAAACTTGAAATCTTCCTGTTAAAGGATAAATAAAGTATTTTGTTTATAAAAGTTTCAAGTTGTTAACTTTTTACATGGGCTTATTCTAATTGCGATTTGACATATATGACTTGAAATTAACATATGTTTGTCACGTGTAGCAGATGTCATGACTGATTATGACCAAATGTAATTGTTTAATAGACACCCTTACTATTTGAAAGGTGATTTGAATGGGTTATGATATTAAGCGTGTGTTTGAGATCCATTTTGACTAGATTTTTAATAGATTTTTGACCACTTTTGCAATAATTTTTTTTTTATCGGTAAATGTGAATTATATTAATTAAAAATGATTTACATTTACACCAAACATACCAAGGGTAAGATGTCCCATCAAGTCCGCATACAATTACATCGAGCATTCATGAGCGAAACAAACAAAATACAAATGAGGCACAACCAATATAGCTAATGACCCATGGCTAATGACTCATATTGAATCAAAACATTCAGATACAAAGAAAACATGATTTTGTATACGTGTGTTTTCATTCTTTGAACAATACTATCAATACGTGGTTTGAGATTTTAAAAAATCTTTCTATTCCTTGCCATCCAAAGGTGGTAGACGGTAGTAGTAAGTGCAATACGCTTTGTTTTGCTATGCCAAGATGTTCCCCGACTTCCCTTTTTTTTTTTTTTTTTTTATCCATTTTAGTGCACTAGGCAATATAGACATAGACCTTTGAAGACCCACCCAAGCACGAACTTTCTCCCAAACTGTACAGCTAAACGGGTAGCCAAAGAATAAATGACCAGCCGTATCATCCACATGTTAACAGAAACAGTGTTTGCAGTCAATCTGTCCTTTGTAAGCAATTTAGATTTGGTTACCAACCACACGATAAAAACATGCTTTGGCATTACATATGCATTCCAAACTGATTTAGCCCAAATCATCTTTGTCTCCTTCGGCCTGAAAAACTCTTACGCAGCAAAAATATTGAATCTGTCATCACAAGTCCAGCTGGACAGCTGATGAACAGCCGCCTGTTCATTGTGTTTAGCCCTCAAAATGAAATCTCAGATCTCCAGCAATTTTTTAATAAGAGGTGAATCATCTTTCCTTGGCAAAACATTCCAAATGCTTGCCCCCCTTAAGATAAAACTGATTGACCCAACGTATCCAAAGAGTGTCCTTCTTTTGATGAATGTTCCAAAGTGTTTTTGCAAGTAGTGCTGAATTCCAGCTTTTCATGTCTCTTAAACCAAGGCTACCTTCATCTTTCAGTAGGCAAACATCCCTCCAAGCTACTAATGGCTTCTTGGATCCCCAAAGAAAATTACGACATAGACTAATTATCCTTGAGATGATTGTTGTCGGGATAGGAAAAATAGAAAGCCAAAAACATTCAACACCTTGAAGCACCGCCCTAGTTAACTCTGCCTTTCCTGCATAAGAAAAAGAGGAGCACTCCCAAGCACCAATATAAGTTACAATTTTATCTAAAAATGGGGCATAGCAACTAACTTTAAGCTTCACGGATGCAAGCGGAATACCCAAATACCAGAATGGCATAGTACCCTTCGAGATATTAGTGAGTGCTTGAATTTCTTCAAGTTCTTGCACATGAATTAGAGTTGTAAAAAAGCTGGATTTTAAAGTGTTCATCCTCAAACTCGTTGCATTTTCGAAGTTGGATAGGCAATCCATTAAGATTTGCAACAACATGACATCTCCCCTTGTAAAAAGCATTAAATCATCCACAATTACTGGATGCATAATCTTTAAAGGGCCGGATTTTGGGTGATAATCGAATTCACTATCATTGGTGGCAGTTTTAATCATTCTCAAAAAATATTCAAGAAATAAGATAAACAAGAAGGGTGAAAGAGGGTCACCTTGTTGGAGGCCTTTCCTTCCCTTAAAGAAGCCATGTGCTCCCATTCAAAGCAACATAGTATGAATGGTGTAGTAACACATTCCATAACCCATTGTACAAATCTACTCGGAAAACATAACCCTTCAAGAACTTTTTTAAGGAAATCCCAATTTACCGAATCATAAGCTTTCTTTAGATCAATCCTTAAAAGACATCTCGGAACAACTCTCTTTCTATTAATTGTCTCATAAGTTCTTGGGCAAGATGGATATTCTCCGCCATACTCCTACCTTCAATAAAAGCGGCTTGTGCTGGATCAACAATGGTCTCCAAAATAGGCCTCCACCTAGATGAAAGGATCTTAGAGATCACATTGTAGATTTCATTGCAACAAGAGATAGGACTATAATCCTCGACATTCGATGTATGATTAGACTTCGGCACCAAAGTAATGATCGTGTGATTGATTTGTTTGAGGAGCGATCTAGATGAGAAGAATTCTTTGATATCCTCCACAACATCATCACCAATAATCCCCCAAGATTTCTTGAAAAAATAAGATGTGTGACCATCCGGCCTGGGAGATTTATCATCTCTAATGCCAAAGAGTGCTTCCTTGATTTCTTGGCTAGAAATGTCCCGAGTAAGTGAGTTACCTTGTTCCAACGAAACCAAAGGCCCATTCCTCAAAATGTCTAGCTTGATGGGATGAACGGGGCAACTTGTGCCAAGCAAATTGCGGTAAAATAGGATAAATTTCTGAGCAACCTGATTTTGAGAAGTGGTGTATATCCCATCCTCCTTAATTATGGTAGCAATAAAATTCCTCCCTGTGTTCCTCTTCACAAACGAATGAAAAAATTTGGTACACTTATCACTTTCCTTAAGGAAAACACACTTTGCTTGTTATAGTAAAAGCTCCTTTCCGCTTCACGTCACCCCATGGCATTCTTTCTCAATTGTGCCATCGTGAGTTGATAATGCACATTAGCGGGCTGATCATGTAGCCTAAGTTGGGTAGCCTACAATCTCTTTTAGCATCATTTGCTCTAATAGAAATGTGTCCAAAGTGTTTAGCATTGAGCTCTTTCAATGCTCCTTTCAAGTTATGCAACTTCTTGAAAAGTACAAATTGTTTGGTTCCCACAACATCAAAATTCCAGCATGCTTGTGCAAGTCCATGGAAATCCTCATGATTTGTCCGCATGTTAAGAAATTTAAACGGCTTCCTTGTGCTCTCCCCTCTTTCAAAAATAGATACAACGCACGGAGAATGGTCGGAAAGGCATCCCAAAGGCAAAAATTCCCCTAGGCCATAGATACCCTTTTGTCCCCAAACATCATTCAACATAGCTCTATCAATTTTACTCCAAACCGAGTTATTAGTCCATGTGAAAACACAACCAACGAACCTCATATCCGTAAGACCAACATGTTGGCAACAATTAGCAAAGTCCTTAATTTCATAAGGGGTATCCTCCGCTCCATTACTCTTCTCATCAAATTTAAGTACGTTGTTAAAATCTCCAAGAATCATCCAAGGCAATGAAACATTAGTGCTAAAATCCATAATGTTACACCAAAGTGGCCTCTGGCTAACAATTGTATGGAAAGCATAAACAAAACTAGCACAAAAGGTATAGGAAGTTACCTTACAAGTAGCAGTACAATGGATGACTTGTGTGATGTAGTCTCCAACACTTCCAATTTGACTTTGGAAGGATTCCACAAAATCAATATCCACCCAGCTTTGTGAGTGAGAAAATTGATCACTTGCATCAATCCGTCAAATTTATTCCACATAACTTGGTTCAACTTTAGTTCCCTAAGTTTCATCTCCAAAATACCCATAACATCTATATCATGTTGCTTCATGAAGTGACGAACCCCTTTTTGTTTAAGGGGACAATTCAAGCCCCTAATGTTCCAAGCTTCAATCTTCATGATGATGAAGCAAGGGGATATACCCTTCTTCCTGTCTTTTATAGCTATAGTCTTTCTTTGCTCCTCAAGCTTCCCTTTGGTTTATCATTGCTAGTAGCCTTAGTAGTCGTGTCTTGCAAAATTAATGAACAATCGTCTCCCATTTTAGCCAGTTGATTTCCATCCTTTTCCATCTCCAGGGCAAGAGTAATCCTGCCTTGAATGTGTCCATGGTGCATTCCTTTTTTCTTATTGATCACCTCAGTAAATGGGATTTCATTATAATCTGCTTGGTGACTATGCTGATTTGTACCCTTGTTAGCCTACTTCTCTTGTGGTCGATTATCACACTGCCAACCAACAAGATCACCCACATCAACCTGAAGCATGCTGGTCCCAACAATCTGTCCAATCTGAGACGCACTGTCACTTGCAATCTGCCCATTTTTATCAACTTGATTTTTTTTTGGAATTGGCCTTAACAACCTGATTCTGTTTTCTAGTTTGGGCATTCAAGGAGCATGAAGTTGTCATGTGCCCAAACATCTTACATGTTCTACAAAATTTAGGTTCGTGCTCAAAGAGGATTTCTTACTCCCTTAATTTTCCACTAGGAAGCCTTATTTTAACTACCCTCACAAGGTCTATAGGTGCATCAACTTCAACAAGAGCTCTAGCATAGGATAGTCTTCCTCTAGTGGTAGTAATGTTATCAGTAGAAATAGGCTTACCCACCATAGATACAATTTTACCCAAAACATGTGTGTTCCAAAACTCCAAAGGCAGACCTGGTAGGTGTTGGGAATCTACTTATACATGCACAGCGGAATTTAAAATAATTTTCGATTCCCACCAAGAATCGCCTTTGTGTTTAGATAGAAATTGTGATAAGATTGTACCTTTTCAGATCTGCAATCTTTTTGCTTTTCTTTTCGTTCCATCAACCTTGATTCGTCACCACAACTGTCCAATTGTCCAGCCTCCAACGGTGATCCACACAGAGAATATGATTGCAACCTCTAGGGTTTTCTCTTGTGCCAGCAAGAATAATAAAAACCTTATGGACCTCAAACCCTAGTTATGTATTTATATAAACCCAAACAGGCTCGGCCCGGTCCGGTCCAATAATTAATTAATCCAATTAATTAAACCCGGTCCGTGAATTAATTAATCCAATTAATCAATTCGAAAATATAAATAACAAATCCAATTAATTAATTTATCTATCGATTGTTAAATTAACCAATTGGCAATTTACAATCTTCCAATTCTCTTTTGTGTGTAACCCATTAGGTTCCTGACCACGATGCCTAACGACGTGAAATATTATTTTGATCTAATCAAAATTGATAAATTAAAATACCCTTTTAATTTATCGTCAATTCACATTCGCCGTCCCTGATTGATATCTAGCAATGTGTCAGGGCAATACATGTGACGGGAAATGTCACGTGGTATGACAAAACCAAATTCGTTCGTTTACTGTGAAACTATAACCCCTTCGTTAATATGATCCGATCAATTATGAGATATGGAGTTGTGTCAATCTCGATCATCGATCATATCTTTTACTCCACTATTAAGTCAATATAAGTCGAAAACTCCTTTGCGACTTATGAGTACACCTTGGCCAAGGATTTCATCATCGACTTAATTGAATGAAACGCAGATCATAATCTCCTACTATCTAAGAGTAACGAATCCTTTATTGATCAATCACAACTTTCATATGATTCTTGACGTACTCGAACGATATCGTATTAGCGGCCCTTTTTAGAGCAACATCCAACACCGCCAAAGTATGACTGTCCTCATATAAGGTACTATGACGACCTCAAGTCAAAGGACCAATTCCACTACCGAACGTTAGAGATTAACCACTGACACTCAGATAGTTATCCATGTGGAATCTCTCGACGGGTCTCCAATATTTTGTTCTATAACAAAAACATCCACGTGTTCATTTAAGTGTCACCACACTTTAGCTTGTGAGATCAGCTACTTACTTCACAAGTAAGAAATGCCACACGTGATGGTCTATCCATAATAACGATATCCGTATCTCGTTATTACTTACGACCACGGATGATTTAAGATTCAATCAGATGTAATTTGTATCTCACAATCACAACTCCTTGTGATTAACAAATTACAAATATGTGAATCTACGGACTCTATTATTTATTTAATCGTCTATTAATTAAATAATAGATTTGCCATTTAATTGCATTAATTATATATAAAAGTATTTATGTCCAAAATTGATTGGACCTAGGGCATAATACTTACAAACTCCCACTTGCACTAGATCCAATCACTTATGTATCAAATATCATAAGTCTACATGACGATCATGTTTATACTACGACAACTCTTTGTCAGTGGATCTGCAAGATTATTAAATGTGGAAATTTGCTCTTCTATTTACGTCATTTCTATGTATTATCTCTTTGATGAGATTATACCGCCTTAATACATGTTTGGATTATTGATGAGACCTTAGTTCTTTTGCTTTCGCAATGGCTCTATTATTATCACAATACTATTGTATGTTATCAACAATAGCAGGAACTACTCCAAGTTCATTTATGAAGATCATGATCCATATTGCAACTCTTTGCTACTTATGAAGTATCCATGTATTAGGTTTCTACTATTGAATCAACGGCTGCTTCACGTTTGGAACCTTTCCAACAGACCACTTAAGAGTAAACCAGTTTCTCCATATAAAATCTTCTCACGATTTCATCTATGTAAATTGGGATGAGTTAAGCAATCTTCTAGATCTACCTCTATAGATCAAGTTGCTTATCCCATATCATTTATGAATAAATCTTTTAACAACCATTATTTCAACGATTGAAATATAGGGATGTCATTTTAGGAATACGAAAAATGCTCCCACTATTTTCTTGTAAACACACAATTCATTTTCAAATTTGATAAAATCAAACACTTTGACTTTTCATCAAATCTAAGATTTCAGCTCCAAGAGCCTTCTCTTAACCTATAGTCACGATATGCAACTGTTGCAAACAAAATCCGAATGGATTTAAGCAAGGCTACAGGAGAAATATTTCACCAAGGTCAACATTTAACCTTTGCTTGTAGCCTTGCTTTGTATATATGGATATTCATATCCATATCGACCTTTTCTTTTGTAAACTATTTACAAAAGCTTATGGGCTTTATTCCATTAGGAGGCTTGACTAAGGTCTAAACCTTGTTCATTTGCGTCGAGTCTCATTTCGAGTTTCATGGCCTCTTGCTGTCTCTTTTAAGTCAACACTTGACTTTATTTTGTTGCAACTAGCAGGTTCATTATCCTGGATCACTGATACCTGATTAATGAATTTGCACCTTCTTGAAGGTCGAATGATCCTACTAGATTCACATAGAGCTGTCATGTCCCCAGGAGTCTTTACTTCCTGATCCAAAGTATGTCACATATCAGATATGGGATCAAACTCGGATTTATCTACTTGGTTAACTATATCTGTGGACTTTTGAACTCTTTCAAAATTCTATTTTACTCCCACTGTCCTCTCCTAGAGTAAACATTTTCTCTAAGAAGACGATATGTCGTGAGACGAAGACTTTCTTCATGATAATAGAATTTATATTCAATTGTCTCCTTTGAATATCTCACAAATATGTATTTATCGGATTTAGTCTCAAACTTATCCGATTTAAGGCGCTTCAAATAAGCGTCATGGCCCCAATCTTTCATATAAGATAAATTGGGACTATTGTCTTTCCATAACTTGTATGGAGTTCTGTTAACCAATTTAGATGGGACATGGTTTAGTGTGTTGCACACTGCAATCAATGCGTGACCTCAAAACAATTTTGAGAAATTTACATGGCTTGTTATTAATCGCATTATATGTAATAATTAACGATTCCTTCTTTTAGATACACCACCTTGCTGCAGTGCATATGAAGGAGTCCACTACACGAGAATCTCATTCTCTCTTAGATAATCTAAATTTTATCTTTAAGATACTCTCACTTGATCGAATCTTAATGTGAAGGTATCTTTACCTCTTTGTTTCCCTAATTCTAGTGTGAATCCCTTGAACTTTTCAACAGTTTCATGTTTGAGTTTTCATCAAGTATACTTGATCATTGATGAAATAAGAGAAACATTACCTGACATTGATTGACATGAATCCATATGCATCACTATGCATTAGACCGGTAATTATGCTGACATTTCTTCTTTTCAAGCAAAAGAAGATTTAGTTATTGTGCTAGACATGCATAATTTGTACTTGTCAAAATGAATTAATCCCAAGTATACATCTTTATGTAACTTTGGAATTATATTTCATCTAAATGACAAAGTCTGCCATGCCAGATTTTGATAATAATTAGATTATAGTATTTATGCCTTATAATTTCTATACTTATTATAGAATCTTTAGTATTAAAGAATATAAATGTCGTTTTATAATTTACCATAGCCATTAGGATCTTTAACAAGATAAACAAGAACAACAATTGTCTTTAACATTAAAATAGTTCATGTCCGAACATGAAATTCATTTTAATGTTCCAGCTATAGTTGGCATAAAACGACATTTCTCTAATTTCAATACTAAACCAAAAGGCAATGGTAAGAAGTATATTCATACAGGTAATGTAGCAACTTTTGCTCATCTCCAACGTGTATGTCAACTTCTCCCTTTCGCAATGGTCTACTTCCTTTTAGTTTCTCCATATTTGTATAAATGCGATATTTACACCTGGTATCATATACCTAAGAAACTCGTGAAGTAGACGTAAGCCATACAATATTCCATCCAATGACCTTTCATTCTATAATGAAATCAAGGGTCATTAGATTTGGTATTTGTCCTTTCGCTTATACTGTCTTAATCATATTAGGTGCTTTCACAATGCCCGTTTAGACTTCCTCTTAATATCTTTAAAGGAATAATGGTTCGCCCACTACCAACTTCGATAAAGGGGTTAACAGTCCTAAGCATGTTAAGCAACTCAATATTTTTGCATTCGAGCTTATTCACGTTAAATTCATAATTAGTTGTGAATAGCTTTAGCTGACAGATATTACAGGACCAAATCACTACTTAGTTCATGGTTTATGATTGAATACAGTTGAGACATTTCTCAACGTCAATCATCTTTAGTGTCTAAGCATCGATTGAAGATTACTCTGTCATTTTGCACCGGTATAGTTGTTTGGAAGTCTCATACCCTTCCACACATGATTATTATCATATAACTCTTTGTAATGAAGAATTATGTGTTAACATCTATACTCTCAAGTTACTTTTGTAACTCAGTGACGTAGTTGCAAGTTCACATACGTTGCAGTACTATCATCATCACTTCGTTTACTACAGTAGTCACCTCTTCTTTAATCGAATCATCACCAGGTGTCTCTGAAAAGGGCTACTCGAGGACGTGACCAATTTTCTCATGTATAAGAACAATTCTCAAATTGCAGTGTCAATTAAGAAAAAATAGTTTGGTTGTTGGCATCTAGTATGCTATTCAAAACATATGGTCATTCAGATTCAATATAAATGTAAATGATGAAAAAGAAAGAATAATATATATAAAATGCATCAATTAATTTAATATGGTCTTTTATTAAATTAATTATGCTCACACTGTTTAAATAAAATTTATGATCCTCTCACATAAATTTATGGAGTCCATGCTTGACTCACAGTAGGTTGGGATCCCATCTATTATATTAAGACCTTGAGTGTACTCACAAGCCCTAATATTATATTTGGGTAGATACTATTATCAATTGTATCTCCATACAACTCCCAGATAATTAAGCTGACAACTCTTTGTTTTCACACATCTTATGTGTTAGCTTAACACGTCTCTAAAATTTATCTCCTTGAGTGTACTCAACAAAAGATAAATTTTAGTTAAGTCAAACCCATCATTCAGAAATATCAAATATTTCATAGTTTCAAACATATCCCTAATGGACCAGCTTGAGTGTACTCAACAAGCTGAGACGATTTGGGACTTTGATTTTTCACTATAATGATGGAAGACGATTACAAATGTGACTTAATATTTTATGGAGGGATTTTGCATTAATGAGTCTCATCAACAACAATACAATCATATATACTATTATTATACATATACTATGCAAATAAATATATATATATAATAGTGTGGACGATAATGGACTTTTACTATCTAGTCTTCCCGAGCCATAAGGAAGACTAGTTGGTCAATTCCTAGGGGGTATAGCATTGAACAGTGTCAATGCACCATCTCCATGGTCTCCACCTCTTTTTATCTCTTCAATTAGTCCAATTCTAACATGTATCCTATACTAGTTGGCACACAGGCCTAAATGAAAATGGACTCGCAGGCCCATAATAACAATAATAATAATGGACTCGCAGGTCCAAAATAATAACAATAATAACGGGCTCGCAAGCCCAAAACAACTAAGAGCTCGCAGGCCCATAAAACGAAAAAATTAAAAATTAACCATTCAACACATCCATATGGTCGAGTCCATAATCGTCCACTAATAATACATTCATCACATAAATGTATACCTATATAATATCTAATATTATATGCAAATAAGTTTCAAATTTCTAGCAATTAAGTCGTCTAAACTCTTTTAGACAAATGGATCGAATTAATTAAATAATTAATTAATCATATTAATCGATTATTTAATTAGCGGGAATATTTAATTAAAGTCAAATTTTAATTAAATAACAAATTAGAGTCCAACTCTAATTCAAAAATTATATGGCGGGATTATTTAATTAAAATTAAATATCAAATTAGAGTCAAACTCTAATTTCAAAATGTAAGGCGGTTGAATTTAATTAAAATCAAATTTTAATTAAATGACAAAACTAGAGTCTAACTCTAATTCCAATATTTAAGGGTGAATGAATTTAATTAAAATCAAATTTTAATTAAATGACAAAACTAGAGTCTAACTCTAAATCTAAGATTTTAGGGCGAACATGTTTAATCAAAATCAAATTTTAATTAAACATCAAATTAGAGTCTAATTCTAATTGGAATAAATTATAGGGTAAACTGATTTAATTAAAATCTAATTTTAATTAAATAGCAAATTAGAATCAAACTATAATTCCAAGAAGAAATTTAGGGCAAGGTAATTTAATTAAAATCAAATTTTAATTAAACGTCAAATTAGAATTTAATTAAAACTAAGTTTTAATTAAATAACAAAATTAGAGTCTAACTCTAATTCCAATATTTAGGACGGAATTATTTAATCAAAATCATATTTCAATTAAATACCAAATTAGAGTCCAACTCTAATTTCAAGAAGAAATTTAGGACGAGGCAATTTAATTAAAATCAAGTTTTAAATAAACATCAAATTAGAATCCAATTCTAATTTCTAAAATATCTTTAGGCGAATAATTTAATTAAAATCAAATTTTAATTAAACACTAAATTAGAATCCAATTCTAACTTAAATTGAATTAAGATTTTAATTTAGGATAAAACTCCTAAATAAAATAAAATTCAATTTAGGGTCAAAGTTTAATATTTAAGTGAAAATCCAATTTTAACGAAATTATAAAATGTCGTCGATTTTAAATAAAATTTTAATTTGGGTTAAAATTAGAAGTCTAGTCAAAATAGGTCAAAACCCATATAAAATAAAATTTAAAACCATTTTAAAGTCTAAATTCAAATCCCCTTTTGAAATTTACATTTTGGCCCATTTTAAAATTAAACTCAAGTCCTCTTAATTTCGTAAATTTCATGCAGGCCCTTCATATTTCGAAAATTTCAAAATAGGTCCTAGTTCAGAAATTGCAAAACTGACCCTTACTACTAAATTGCAGAGAAGGACCTCCGATTTCTCAAATTGCAGACATGCCCTTCCTTTTAAAATAACAACTTGAACCTTTAGAAAATAATTGCAGACAGGGTCCCACAATTACTTTAATTGCAGAGGAACCCCCCGCCTCCACCCGATTTCTGAAAACCCTAAAATTTTTTTTTTTTAAATCCGAAAATCAAATTTTCTAATTGTTAGAAACAAGAAAAATATGTACAATCAACATTTGATTATTCAATCATGCAAATCAATTCCTAACAAACACAAAGTAGGCTCTGATATCACTGTTGGAATCTACTTATACATGCACAACGAAATTTAAAATAATTTTCGATTCCCACCAAGAATCGCCTTTGTGTTTAGATAGAAATTGTGATAAGATTGTACCTTTTCAGATATGTAATCTTTTTGCTTTTCTTTTCGTTCCATCAACCTTGATTCACCACCAAAGCTGTCCAATTGTTCAGCCTCCAACGGTGATCCACACAGAGAATATGATTGCAGCCTCTAGGGTTTTCTCTTGTGCCAACAAGAATAATGAAAACATTATGGACCTCAAACCTTAGTTATGTATTTATATAAACCCAAACAGGCTCGGTCCGGTCCGGTCCAATAATTAATTAATCCAATTAATTAAACCCGGTCCGTGAATTAATTAATCCAATTAATCAATTCGAAAATATAAATAATAAATCCAATTAATTAATTTATCTAACGATCGTTAAATTAACCAATTGGCAATTTACAATCTTCCAATTCTCTTTTGTGTGTAACCCATTAGGTTCCCAACCACGATGCCTAACGACGTGAAATATTATTTTGATCTAATCAAAATTGATAAATTAAAACACCCTTTTAATTTATCGTCAATTCACATTCGCCGTCCCTGATTGACATCTAGCAATGTGTCAGGGCAATACATGTGACGGGAAATGTCACGTGGTATGACAAAACCAAATTCGTTCGTTTACCGTGAAACTATAATCCCTTCGTCAATATGATCCGATCAATTACGAGATATGGAGTTGTGTCAATCTCGATCATCGATCATATCTTTCACTCCACTATTAAGTCAATATAAGTCGAAAACTCCTTTTCGACTTATGAGTACACCTTGGCCAAGGATTTCATCATCGACTTAATTGAATGAAACGCAGATCATAATCTCCTACTATCTAAGAGTGACGAATCGTTTATTGATCAATCAAAACCTTCATACGATTCTTGACGTACCCGAACGGTATCGTATTAGCGGCCCTTTTCAGAGCAACATCCAACACCGCCAAAGTATAACTGTCCTCATATAAGGTACTATGACGACCTCAAGTCAAAGGACCAATTCCACTACCGAACGTTAGAGATTAACCACTGACACTCAGATAGTTATCCATGTGGAATCTCTCGACGGGTCTCCAATGTTTTGTTCTATAACAAAAACATTCACGTGTTCATTTAAGTGTCACCACACTTTAACTTGTGAGATCAGCTACTTACTTCACAAGTAAGAAATGCCACACGTGATGGTCTATCCGTAATAACGATATCCGTATCTCGTTATTACTTACGACCACGGATGATTTAAGATTCAATCAGATGTAATTTGTATCTCACAATCATAACTCCTTGTGATTAACAAATTACAAATATTTGAATCTGCGGACTTTATTATTTATTTAATCGTCTATTAATTAAATAATAGATCTACCATTTAATTGCATTAATTATATATAAAAGTATTTATGTCCAAAGTTGATTGGACCTAGGGCATAATACTTACAGTAGGTTGATCCAAACCGGCATAGTGTTCACTTCTTTTTCATTAAACTCAAAATACCGCGGCATGACTTTAAGCATAAATGGTCTTCCAAAGACAAAACGGACCTCCATGTAACACCGATAATCTTTCCACATCCGTCTCAAATTTAAAGACCAACCATCCACTAGAGTGAACAAATATTGATACTGAACCTTCCAAGAATCACACAATTGAAGTAAGGCGGCTTTCCCTGGAAATCTACAGACAAAGTACCCAATGAGCCCATGTTCTCAAGCTGTCTCTACATTTTGAGCATCCATTTCACATAGGACCACTTCTTTCGATTGATTTTCAAATGCTTGCAACTTGACAGCATCAAAAAATTTTCGAATATCCTTGAAAAGGTTCACCCAAGGTGCTTTCTCACCTCTTTGTC
The DNA here is from genome assembly GCF_002742605.1 of Olea europaea var. sylvestris. NCBI lineage: Eukaryota > Viridiplantae > Streptophyta > Magnoliopsida > Lamiales > Oleaceae > Olea > Olea europaea. The sequence goes on along the minus strand of NC_036252.1, from coordinate 19,807,499 downwards.
CATCATTCACAGTATCATTAACCACCTATTTTTTCTTCGATTCAATAGCTTGTGTGACACCTCATACCTCAAAATTAGTAATTATATTAAAATTTAGGGCCTTATCAGGTAGACTGTATAGTCTAGGGACCTAATTGGTTAATGTCTAACATTTTAGGAATTAAAGCACAAATTTGAATCTCAAAGTGATAGAATTTCTAAGATATTTTGATAAGTTTAAATAAATAAATTCGATTAGATATTACAGATCGTGTTAGATATTACGATTATTTTTAAATATTCAACATTATTACAGATCGTGTTAGATATTACGATTATTTTTAAGTATTCAACATTATCCAAATTTTAGATATTATGGTTAGTTTTAAATATTCAGTATTATCATAAATTCTATTAGATAATTTGACTATTTTTAATTATTCAAATTATGTTGGATATTATGATTATTCAACATTATCACAAATTTTGTTGGATATTAAGATTATCTTTTAGTATTTAAATTTATTTAAAAAAATTATGAGATTTATCCATGCATCAATAGCATACTATAAATATGTGCATGATTTTCAAGAAATTCACACCTCACTTTTTCTCTTCTCTCTAATAACTCATCTTACACACAAGCATATTTCACATTACAAAAATTTTTAGTACTCACGTTGTTCAAGAAAACTTTGGAGGGGAAACCAAGCAAGCCAATTTCTTTGATTGCCTTTATTTTTCCACACAACAGTAAGTATATATGTGTTGTTATTGATACGTTGCATATCACATTCCAATTAATTTTTCTTACTTAACTTAAATATGTCTTTTTAAATAGTAATATAGCAAGTAAGGGTCATTTTCCGCAGAGAATTGATTCAATTATGTCAATTGCGCACTAAAAAGTAAAATTAATAATAATAGACGAAATATATTAAATGGGAGGTTTGGTTTGTTGAACTAAGGAAAGCGATAAACTTAAAATAGAAAAGACTTGAAATCTGAAATAAACAAAGTGGTTCTTGATTGAATGCGAGAAAATGTCATTGGGGGATATTTTGTCATCACGAGAATGATTTTCATGTCAATTACAACAATAAATTTTCGTTCTAAAGATTAACAACAATTCAAGAATAATTACAAGCTCAATTACCACAATCTCTTCTTACTTTTTAGTCGAATAAAACAAGATCTTCACTCAACCCTATTCAATAAACAACCTTGAACAAGCTCTATAGATTTAATTTAACAAACGCATTACGACAAAAGAGATGAATTGAATTAAGGGTAAACTCGCAAGCTCGGTTTACAAACTTAAGTGTTAATCCACATACATTCAATTGAAATTTATTCATAATCTATCGAAATGTAATTGCTACTAGGTTTTAGAATCAATAGTTATTACGTACTATTAACTCCAAAATAGCATTATCGAAACAACTTATCCATTTAGTTGTACACCTAAACAATCAAAAAGAACAAAATAAACATTTACAAAATGGATTAAACACATTAATCAAGAGAATTATAAAGCACAAATTAATTGAAAATCATAACTCGGGTTTGAAATAATCCCCAATCACAAAATATAATTACTGACCCATGAAATATCCACAAATAACTAACAATTTCTTACAAAACATTGATGGAAAAAGTGAAAAGAAAAACTTATTGATAAAGAGAGAAATGGTTGAAAATCTTTCAATATCAATAGGTCATCTTCTCCAAGCTAATGCACTATCTCCATGTTCCAATCTTCCCCAAACTATCTTAGAAAATAAAGGTGAAAGGAAAAAGGAAAAAGAAAGAAGAACAAGAAGAATAACCAGCTGCACCTCAAGTTCAAGAATGGAAATCTTATGTTTGGTTGAACGTTTTAACCTTAAACCTAAAGGAAATTGCATCATTGGTCCCTGGAACTTTGAAAATAATTAAAAACGGCCTGGGTGGCGTCTAGGCACTGGAACGGTAGCGCATGGGTGCCACAGTTTCTGTTTTTTGTTGGGCTGGACGTCGCTCGCTGGATTTTTTTTATTTTTTTTAAATCTTCTTTCGATGGCGTCTTTGGTCGTCTTCTTCATTTGCCTTCATCTTTAGCTCGTTTCTCACATAAATTCCTTCAATTCATCGTTTGATCTCGAGTTTTCACCTGCAAAATAAAAATAAGAAAATTAAGTAATAAATCGCTAATAAAACTCGCAAATATCTAAGTTTAATGGTCCGAATAAGCACAATAAACCCGCATTTATAACACCCCCAAATTTAAATCTTTGTTAGTCCTCGAACAAAGTAATATAAACAAGCATACAAACACACAAATTAAAACCAAACGATAATACTATAATAATAACAAACACTCCAATTGTTCGATATTTTGAAACTTCGCTACAATTCTTACATTATGCAAATAACTTATGAAATGTTTACAAAAATGCTACAACAAATACTTTTAAATTTACACCATGCTTGGCTCGTGTGTGTGTGTGTGTGGTCATTCCAATTCATCGCAATGCACAAGTTGGTGATTTTCCCAACCCTCAATGGTCAAACTTTCCTTTCTCACTCGTGGGATGCACATGCCCTCAAACTTGATATTTTCACTCTAACCCAAGGTATCAAAAACTTAAGGTTGCCCTCAAATCACTCAATCTTTCCCTCTCAAATTTGGTTGGTTTGAACCACAAAAAATAGATCATCTAGTCATGTATTAATTCACCAAAAATTTTTGAGTGCTTAAACCACAACTCATGTTAGGCAAATTACTCACAATCCATCAATTCTTCAACAAAATCATCCCTAGATGCTTATAGCATCCCTCTTATTTTTCTTCATTTTTCCAATGTAGGTAGTTCTCGCTCTGGCCCCTAAGGGTAGCCTTCTTCATTCCTAGATCGTCTCCTACACATTGGTGATGCATAGGGCTAGATTATTCTTAGGGTAGGCAACTTTTTCCTACAGATTTTTTTTTTTTGGAAATATCAATAGATGGAAAACAATATCTAACTTTCATTTGAAGTCTAAGAACATTCCACAACATCAATCACTGAGTCGGGAATTAATACAATTCTAAATAATTTCTTTCACCAGTTCAACCACCCCCAAACTTATCATTTCATTGGTTGAGTAATTGAAGAATTTCTAATAGCATGGTCATTTAAGTTCATTAACAACCTACAAGTGCATGTGATGAATTTCATGACCCAAGTGCTCAATAAAGAGTCAATCATGAAATAAGTGAATGAAATAAACAACACTTAGCATTCATGTTCCCAATTCATAAATCAATGCAATGCAATACTCAAAATGCAATTGGCAAAACCATCAAACAACATAAACAAGCATAAAAACAAGTGTTTAACCCGAATTTTTAAGTTTTTAGTGAGAACAAAATTAGCACAAACCACAAAATTCCACAAAAAAATTATCACATACCACCTCACCCCCAAACTTAAATTGCACATTGTCCTCAATGTAAAAGCAAAAAGAAATAGAAAGTGCGAGAGGTTCAAATACTCCCCTAGTGGTGTTGATGGTGATAGTTGTGATGATGGTTGGGGACCATTGGCGACAAAAATTCACAAAAACAAAAATAAGTGCCTTCTTTCATGCTTCTTCGATTGGATCCTCCAATCGCATATCCTCCATGTTTTGTCGTACGAAGGGTTCAAAATATGACTTTAATCGATGCCCATTCACCTTAAACTCTTTCTCAATCTAAAGGCTTTTGATTTCTACTACACCATGATAAAAGACATTAGTAACAACAAAAGGGCCAATCCATCGAGAACGTAATTTACCTGGAAATAACTTGAGGCACGAGTGAAAAAGAAGAACTTTTGTCCAACAAAAAAAGCCTTTCTTGAAATCATTTTATCATGGTACGCCTTAGTTTTATCCTTGTAAATTCTTGAACTTTCATAGGCATCATTTCGAATTTCCTCAAGTTCATTGTGTTGAAGCTTTCTTTGATCACTCGCTGCACCTAGGTTCATGTTGCATTGCTTGACTGTCCAAAATGCCTTGTGTTTACGTTCAACTGGGAGATGACAAGGCTTACCATAAACTAAACGATAAGGGGACATGCCAATCGGTGTTTTGTATGGCGTCCAATAAGCCTAGAGTGCATCATTGAGGCGAAGACTCCAATCCTTTCTATTGGGATTCACAACTTTTTCGAGAATGCATTTGACCTCTCAGTTAGACACTTCGACTTGCCCACTAGTTTGTAGATGGTAAGGTGTAGCCACTTTATGGGTGATGTTGTATCTTTTCAATATGGCCCAAAAGGAACGACTGCCAAAATGTAGTCCTCCATCACTAATAGTAGCTCTTGGTGTTCCAAACCTTGCAAAAATGTTGGATTTAACAAAATCTACAACCACTTTAGAATCATTAGTTCGAGCGGCCCTTGCTTCCACCCATTTTGACACATAATCAACGGAAAGAATGATGTAAAGGTTATGATAAGATAAAGGGAAAGGTCCCATGAAATCAATACCCCAAACATGAAAAATTTCAACAAAAAGTATGGGTGTTTGTGGTATTTGATTTTGGGCTCCCAACGTACCTACCCTTTGACATCGATCACAAGATTTGCAAAAGAGGAATGCATCTTTGAATAGGGTGGGCCAATAGAATCCACTTTCAAGCACCTTGAGAGCAGTCCTCTTTGCTCTAAAATGTCCACCACATGTATGAGAGTGACAAAAGGTAAATTTTGAATGAAATTCATTCTCATGCACGCACCTTCTTATCAATTGATCCGGACAGTGTTTCCACAAGTACGGCTCATCCCACACAAAATATTTGGCCATCGCCTTGAGTTTTTGCCTTTGAGAAGTGGTTAAGTCACTTGAAATTTTCTTAGTGACTAAATAGTTCACTATATCTGCAAATCAAGGAGATGTATCCATGACGAGAAGCAATTGTTCATTGGGGAAGCTTTCTTGCAATGGGAGAGTTTCTTTCTCATGGATAAGGCGACTGAGGTGGTCAGTTACAAGATTTTCACTCTCCTTTTTATCTTTAATCTCAAGGTCGAACTCTTGTAAGAGGAGTATCCATCTAATGAGCCTTGGTTTTGTCTCTTTCTTGGCAAGCAAGTACCTAAGAGCTGCATGATCAGAAAAGACAGTTACTTTAGTCCTAATAAGATATGAACGAAATTTCTCTAAGGCAAAAATAACTGCTAAAAGCTCTTTTTCAGTAGTACCAATGCAAAGTCACTTGCATCACACATAAACTCAAATGGCTTGTTCAAATCTGGTGGTTGAATGATGGGTGCCGATGTCAAAAGTTCCTTCAAGCTTTCGAATGACTTTTTACAATTTTCATCAAAGTGAAAAGTCACCTCCTTTTGCAACAGTCTGCATAGTGGTCTTGTACATTTGGAAAAATCCTTGATAAACCTTCGATAAAATCCTGCATGTCCAAGAAAAGAACGAATCTCCCTCACACTTGTTGGAGGAAGTATAGAACGAATTAGATCAATTTTAGATTTATCAACTTCTATCCCCTTGGAAGAAATGACATGGCCTAACACTATGCCTTGATCAACCATAAAATGACATTTTTCCCAATTAAGTACTAGGTTAGCATCCATACATCTCTTAAGCACAAGTGTGAGATTTTGCAGGCAACTATCAAAGGTATTACCATAAACACTAAAATCATCCTTAAAGACCTCAATGATGCTTTCAATATAACCGGAGAATATACTTATCATGCATCTTTGAAAGGTTGTGGGAACATTGCAGAGGCCGAAGGGCATGCGTCGGTAAGCAAAGGTGCCAAACGGGCAAGTGAATGTTGTTTTCTCTTGATCCTCCGGAGCAATCACAATTTGGTTATAACCTGAATAACCATCAAGAAAATAACAATGAGAATGTCCTACTAATCTTTCCAACATTTGATCAATAAAGGGTAAAGGAAAGTGTTCTTTTCGGGTTGCACAATTAAGTTTTCTATAATCAATACAAACCCTCCAACCCATTTAGACCCGAGTTGGTACAAGCTCATTAGTGATTCAAGACTTTTTTTGGAACAACATGGACCGAACTTACCCACTTGCTATCGGGAATGGGAAAGATGACACCAACGTCTAGCAATTTCAAAATTTCTTACTTCACAACCTCCATCATGGGAAGATTCAAGCGAAGTTGTGCTTCTCTTGATGGCTTTGCTCCATCTTCGAGCAATATCCAGTGCATGCACATAGAAGGGCTTATCCCCTTGATATCGGCTATTGTCCAACCAATAGCTATTTTATGTTCCTTGAGCACACGGATAAGCCTATCTTCTTGAAGAGTCGTGAGATTCTTTGCAATGATCACTGGTAGTGTTTCCCCCTCTCCCAAATATACATACTTCAAATGCTCAGGAAGAGGTTTGAGTTTCAAAGTGAGGGCCTGGATTACCAAAGGTAAAAGTTTCTCTTTAGATATCAGAAGAGTAATATAAGAGAGATCATACCTCAGTGGAATACTTGGTAGTGATTCAAGTGATGCCACGATTTCAACAACATCCTTGCACAATTGTAAATTCTTGCTCAACCCGATGAGATTGTTAGCATCAATGCTTTTTATCAAAGTGGTATCCAATGCATCTTCATTTGATCATTCAAAAACTTTTTGTATTAATGAACCTATTATATCAATTGAAAAACAAGCATGAACATCACTAGGATACATCATTGCTTCAAAGATGTTAAAGCAAATAATCTCACCATCAAAATCCATTGTTAATGTACTATCATGCACATCTATCTTTGTAAGTCCAGTCCTCATAAATGGTCTTTCCAAGAGCATCGGTGGCAACAAAGATGTTTGTTCATCTTGCATGTCAAGAACGTAGAAATCTGTCAAAAAAATCAACTGATTTACCTACACCAAAACATTCTCCAACACACCCTTTGGAAATGCATTAGATCTATTAGCAAGTTGAATAATAACACCGGTTTCTTTAAGTGATCCTAGATTTAAGGAAGTATAAATAGAATATGGCATGACATTAATAGATGCTCCTAAATCTAGCATTGCCTTTTCAAACCTAGTGTTACCAATAATGTAAGGGATGGTCAAACTTCCAGGGTCCTTACGTTTTGGTGGAAGTTTCTTTTGCAAGACCGCTGAGACATTTTCCCTTACACTTACCACTTCATTACCTTTCTATATATGCTTGTTAGTGCACAAATCCTTGAGGAACTTTGCAAAACGAGGAACTTGATAAATTGCATCCAAAAGTGGTATGTTCACTTGAACCTTGTGAAAAGTTTCCAAAATTTCCTTCTCATGTTCTACCTTTTTGGACTTTGCAAACCTATCATGAAATGGAGGGGAGGGAACATAAGTAGGAATAAAACTTTTAGGTTCTACCTTAGATCCTACAGTTGGAGTTGTAGCTTCATCTTTTTCACATGCTAAGCTCTTCTCTTGTGTTAACTCCTCAACTTGATCTTTCATTTTCCTTGGTGTGTCTTCCAATTTGTTTCCACTTCTTAGTATCACGGCACCGGCACTTTCTCTCCAGTTGATTGCTTGAGAAGGAAGTTTTCTCGATCCTTGAGCCTCCAATTTACCTACTGTTCCGCCCGACATTCAGTGCACCACCATCCGAACAGTACTTATCACCAAAGCAGGCTCCTACACGCAGGCGAGACCCCTCTCCAACGAGCGAGCCAGACATCGCAGACTACTATGATCCAGAAATATTTCAAACCAGACGCATGACCCGATCAATGTCTATGTACTACCACCCGAAGATTTACCCTCGAAATACCCATGAGTACCTTTCATTAGTTTTTGTTCGTGTCTTGTTTACTGTGATTGCATTTTATCTTCAGATATTTGTTACAATTTACATTTGCTGGAGGTCAGGTCCATGCCCCCCTCCTCTTTTTGTTTTCCCGCTTTTCATTATATAAAATAAACCACACTAGTGGCATTTGCTTAAAAAAAAAAAAAATTTACCTACTGTTCACGAAATAATTCTTTCGATTTAAAATTACCGCAAGTGTACGGTTCGTAATAAGTAATAAAGTGAATTTTTAAAAGTCCGAATATCGTCCCTCAGAGATTGAGTAGTTCAATTCTATATAATCTAGCCTTAACTGAATCTAATTGAGTGAAAATATGATCTAAATGCAAAAAGCCCTAATTTCAATTAAAAACCCTAATTTCAAATAAAAACCCTAATTTCAATTGAAAACCATAATTTCTCAATTAGAAACCCTAATTTCGAAATTTCTCTAATTAAATGACTCAAACACTCAAGTAAATGAAATTATGCAAATTCAAAAGCTAATTTATGGAAATTAATCAAACTAAACTCACTAGGATCACGAATCCCCAATTGAAATTATAAAAACCCTAATTTCATAAAATTAATGATTCGATGAAAATTTGTCAATTCAATGTTCCTAATTCTATCCAATATACTCTCTCGATATATATTAGACCTATTCTTGTACACCACTAGCCTATATCTCTATGGATGATGCAAACATACAAGAATGCATGTATTTTTGTGAACAATTTAAGAATTGCATAGAGTATAGGAGTATATCTCTATCCCCTATTGGACCCTATGTTAATTTACACCTTATCAAACCTATTCCACTTCTTTCGAATGTAAGAAATAAGTCATCAACACTCACACAATCATTGGCCACTAATTGCGGAAGAAAGTTAATGCATGTAAATCAATCAAATTATCCAAACGAATCTTTATATTAAGTTCATGAAATATAGAATTAAAATAACAAACAACGGCTCATCGATCACCTAATAATTGAAAACCTAGCCTAGAAGATTCATAATTATAGAAAACAAAATGAAATTAATGAATAGAAAGAATAACACCCGTATGAAAGTTCTTGAAATATGAAATCTTGAATAAAACCTTGAAAACCCCTTTGAATCCTTGTGAAATCGGCTTCAAGTTCGTGTTCCTTGCTTCCAAAAGTTGTATTATTCTTCTCCCTGAACGTTCTACCCTAATTTTGATGAATTTTGGCTTTTATATCATGTCCTTATGGAGCCCCAAAAGAGTTTCAATTAAAAACGAAAAGTCTGATTTTTTTCCAAAATTAAGGCCATGCGGCCGCATGGTTCAATTTTTTTTCCAATTAAAACCCTGCAGCACTATGTGGGGCCACATGGTTTGGTTGCATGGGGCCGCAAGGTTGTAAAAGTTACAACCTTGTCATTTTAGTCATTGAACTCCGTTTTCTCTTTTCTTGATCTCTTTTCTTTCTTTCCTTTGTTCCATTATCACATATTGACCCCTAATTGATGTTTGGGTCAATAAATTCTTTGATCATTTGCTCGGCTCATCTTTTGATTAATTGCAATTTAGTCCTTCATCTTTCACTTTTCTTCAATTCAGTCCATTGTTACTTCTTTCTTCCTCCAATCGTCTTGTAACGTCCTCAATCTCATATTTGGTATATTTTCATTCTAATGCTGCACTTTAGCTCAACTTTCCAATATTTGCACCTTTGGTCCCCGAACTATCGCTTTGTTCCGTTTTGGTCCTTTCTCTGCTTTTTTCTTCTGAATTCCATCTTTTCCATAGAAACACCTACATTGCATGAATTTAACAAGATTAAGTCACAATTCAACTACTTCTTCCATGTTTAAGTCATGTTTGTAAGCTAAATAAGTGTGTAAAAACCTACTTATCAAATCCCCCAAACTTAAACTATTATTTGTCCTCAAATAATGTAGTGACTTAATGCTAAACAAACATGGCTTAATAACTTGTCGTGTCTCAGGATTGGACTTAGTAATAATAATAAAAACAATATCAGGAGTGCGAGAAGTGAATCAACCTTTACTCATCAAATGCAATACTCAATATGTGTGTGTGAACTCATGCCAACATATCAAGCTTATGATTAGTTTATTCCAGACACATAGTGGTCAAATTTATCCTTACGTTACTCGAGAGATACACAATCCCCAAATGTATTCTTTTCACACAATTTCTCCAGGGTGTATTCTAAGGTTAGGAGTTTAAACAATTCTAATCCTTACCCTCTCTTAATTTGGATAGATTTTACCATTACAAGTTCACATATCAACAAGTAGAGACTCTCCTTATTTTTTACTGCTTCAACCTTTAGGATTAAACTAAGCTACTTGCTTCGCGTTGAGGTTATAGTTCTATCAATCAAATGTCCAACGAAGGCTTTTATTTTATTTATTTATTATTTATTTATTTTTTTGTGTCATCTTCTCATTTGCTTTCTATATAACTCATGTAACGAGCTTTAGGCGATAACTCCCAAACCAGTTGGCTTTAGGGCACCGAGTTTTAAACCCTCGCAGTCTTATTCACTCGAGTTATAAAGGCTCGATAAGATGACGTTTTATCAACTCTCCTTTTTTCTTACTTTCTATATGACCTATATAACGAGCTTTAGGCCGATGACTCCCAAACCAGTTGGTATTAGGGCATCAGGTTTTAAACCCTTACAAACTTACTTGCTCGAGTCGTAAAGGCTTTTTGAGAGAAGTGATAATTTTCCAGTTTTTACTTTATGCCCCTTCTTTGTTTTTCTAGACATTTGACTTCTAAAACTATCCTCACTTATAGCTTTCACCTATTTCTCACCTTCTGGGTTTAAACAATCCACACATTATAATTTTATGCACGGAGCCTCCACTTATCTCCATGTTTTCCTACAATGGCTCAATCATCTCCAAACTATCTTAAAGTGATATTACGGGTTAATGTTATAGAGGGTTATTCTAGGTTTCTCCTAATTTATTCTAAAATTCCAATAAATAACTTAACACGTGACATGAGTGGCGTGCAAAAGAGTGTCAAGCATTGCATCAACAGGTATTAGCAAATTAAATCTTGCACTAAATCCACAGTTTCTAGCTTATACATGTCCAATAATCACATCATAGCCGGCAAGGCTACCAAACCCACACAAGCATGCAAACGTTCATAAAGATCACTCATCAAGCATGCATCATGCAAAAACTTGTCAAAATTAACGATGGATTGTGAATATGCAAAATAATTACATGCAAAATATTTGTTTGAAATTATGCTACCATCCCCCAAACTTATACAATACATTGTTCTCAATGTAAAATGTAAAGTTAAAATGGCAGAATTTAAAATATGGACACAACTTGGCAATAAGAGACTAACAAAACTCACCTGATCAATGCGGTGGCTGTGGTGTGAAGCTGGGACCCACAGTATCATCTTCAGGAGGAGGTGGGAGGCGAGATAGGACTTGTCTCAGCAACTCGGACTGCTGTGCTTGCTCGGCCTGAATAGCTTGAAGAGTACTTTCCATATTTCCCAAGCAATCCCAAGTCTCGCTCACACGCCACTGTATGCCATCCATTCTCCCAGTGTACATGTTCAACCTACCATTCATAGTCTCTACTTCCCTTCTCGCAGTTGTGGCTTCATTTAAAGCACCTCTTGTATAGTCTCGAGAGAAGTAGAGGTCTCTCTGCACTTTTTCAATAGTGGTGGTCATTGTCTCGAACCTCTGATGGAGGTTTTGTATGTCTCTGCTAGTTCCAGTAGCTGTGGCAAATATCTGTCGAAGTAGCTGTGAATCCATCTCAACTGGTTGTGGCGGGGCTTGTGGTAAGTGTAAATCTTCAGCAGCTTGTCCTTCTTCCTGCGCATTTTGTCTTTGTTGCTCAAGTCTTTCTTGTTCTCTCTTCCTTACCCTAGCTCGTTCCTGAGCTTCAAATGTGGTGAGCTTTATCGATGGGCTTGATTTCTCAGGCATCTCCCCTTCCTCAACTGTAACACCAACAGCAAGACATATCCCGCTAATTAGACTAAGGAAAATCATCGAAGACTGCCTATCTTCCTAGGTTCCCAAATTGTGTATCTGGTCAAAAATAAGAGTAGCCAAATCAACTTTGCATCCCCGGACTAAATGATATATGAACCCAGCAGTTTGATCCGTGAAAGTTGTCCGATGTGATGTGGGTTCGATGTTATGGCACATGAAGACCCAAAGGATGGCTATGGAGGGAGTAAGCTCAATTTGATGCCACTTTGCAATGGGTAGGGGCCAAGCATTCTCTCTTCCCAAGAGAACCTCCGCCACTTCATTCCAATTGAATTGAGCGGGAATCGGGACCACATTGTCCAAATTAAGATTGTAGAAGTCATGAATGATGGTTGGGGAGAACATTATCCACTTACCTCGCACCCATGTCTGGTATAAGTGTTCAGAACCCGGAGTCTCAATTTCACTATTGAAGTTTGCATAAAATTCACGGACTAAACTTTCATTAATCGGGTGTGACTTTTCTACAATCTTCTCCCATCCACAAATTTGTATCAGATTTGGCAACTCAAAACCACGAAAATCATCTAACCGGACTTGTCTCTCTGGTATCATGCCCCAATGGCGTATTATGTTCTCATATCGAGCTAATGTTTCGGCATCACGAAATCCTCGCACACCTCCTACTAGCTCTCTGGTACGGGCTATGCCAGAGGTTGAACCAACCTTTTCTTTACCTTTTGATGTTCTCTTCGGCGGCATCCTACACAAATAAGGAACGAAGTGCATCAAGTTCGTGAAATAAGGAAACAATGAAGAATATCAGTGTCAAGCACAAATCCCCCAAACTTTCTTCAAAATGTGTGCAATATTCAATGCATGGAAGTTAATGTAACATCAATATTGCATTAATGGGAAAAACTCAAAACTATGGCTCTAACATGCATTTTTTGAAAATTCGACCCATGATCAAGTGACCAACTTCAGCCCCGAGCATCATCAAGAAATATTAAAATTTCCCCGGACAAGGTCCGGGCATATGAAAGTACGCATTGTGGTTTAGCATATATCCAAATTTCACTACAATCGGAGGTCGTTTGGTTAGGAAAATACATGGACGAAGTTAGTGACGTGAGTTGACATGGCTTAGCAATTTATGTGGTTATGTGCACATATATGTGAGGTTAACATTTTCCAATGAAATTCCATGAGATTTTTCATCTAGTATGCCTCACATTAACAATGTAGATCATCACACAAATGAAAAGTTCAAAATTTAGAATCATATGTCTCATTGACATTTAATCGAACACGTTGTGTGCATTTGAAATTTCCTTCACTTTGCTTTTGATTTACACTTAGGGCTAGTCCACAATTCACAATGCAATCACAACTTAAAACTTACCCAATTTGAAAATGGCAATACATCAAAGAAAAGCTTCATACTTTGCATAGAAAGTAAATTTCTTACCTTGGAGATGAACTTGGAGAGAGTGCTTCAAAATTTCTTGATATCAATTGCAATGACAAGTTAAATGCGGTTCTAGGGTGAAGATTTTATGTTTAGTTAATGATTTTGATCGTGTGAAGTTGGAATTGTGGGGAAAATATATGTTTGTGTTTGGGGGGGGGGGAGAAAAATGAAAAAAATTGAGCTGTTTCTCAAGTGACGGGTTAATAACCCGTCACTTATACACCATGTGGCCTTGTGGTGTTACACCATGCGACCGCATGGTGTAATGTTGTTGGCCCCTCTTGTTTTCGGTGAGGCGCATGGACCCTTTGTCCATGCGGCCGTATGGACAATTTTTTTTTTTTAAAAAAAAACTTATAATTTTAACCCCCAACACACCATTAATTTTAAAAATCCCCCTACATTGGTTTTCAAATTCAAAGCTGACTCGACTCTTCATATTAAAATTTTTTTTTAAAACATCTCGAAAAATAAAACGAACAACTTTGAACCCCGAAATTCTTTTCTTCACACTTAAACACCCAAAACATTTTCTTTAACCCCGACTCATGCAACTACAAACGTGTAGTGCCTAGACTATCATGCATGAATGATCGATGACCTAATAAAACATACGAAATGTAAACAAATTCCAAAACAAATGCAATAAAATAAATTGAAGGATACAGTAGGTTGCCTCCCACCCAGCGCTAGTTTATAGTCGATAGCTCGACTTTCCTGCATCTTCTTCATGTTGGGTTGTTGAGTTGCACAGTGGACTTCTGTTTAGGGAAATTACAGCCCCAATAGTGTTTCAGTCTTTGCCCATTGATGATGAAAGTACCTTTGGTCTCGTGACTCACTTCAATAGCCCCATATTGCATCACCTTAGTTATGGTATAGGGACTCGATCACCTTGTTCTTAGCTTTCCTGGGAAGAGTTTAAGTCTAGAATTGTACAATAACACTTTCTGGCCAACTTCAAACTCTCGCCTCTGAATATTTATATCATGCCATCTTTTGGTGCGCTCCTTGATCAACTTTGAGTTCTCATAAGCTTCCATTCTCATCTCATCCAATTTGTTAAGTTGCAGCAGTCGTTTTTCACCAGCAGCCTTGAGATCCATATTCAACTGTTTCATAGCCCAATATGCTCGATGCTCCAACTCCAATGGTAGATGACATGTTTTCCCAAAAACCAGGTGGTATGGAGACATTCCTATTGGTGTCTTAAACGCTGTTCTGTATGCCCACAGTGCATTGTCAAGCTTCTTAGACCAATCTTTTCGGGATGAGTTCACTGTAACTTCCAGTATTCTCTTTAACTGCCTGTTCGAAACTTCAACTTGCCCATTGGTTTGTGGATGGTATGGAGTTGCTACTTTATGTTTCACCCCATATTTGTTCAACAGCTGCTCTAATTGACGATTTATGAACTGTTTGCCCCCATCACATATTATTGCCCTTGGTGTACCATATCTTGTAAATATGTACTTTTTCAAGAACTCTATCACCACTTTCGCGTCGTTAGTAGGCAATGCAACAGCTTCCACCCACTTAGAGACATAGTCAACGGCCACCAAGATATATTGATTTGAGTACGATGGGGGAAAAGGTCCCACGAAGACTATGCCCCATACATCAAATATTTCAACCTCCAAGATGTAATTTAGTGGCATTTCATTTCTTCATGAGATATTTTCGGTTCATTGACATTTATCGTATCTCTTCACATACTCAAATGTGTCTCTAAATAAAGTAGGCCAATCGAAACCTGACTGTAGTATCTTTGCAGCAGTCTTTGAAGCTCCAAAATGCCCAGCATATGCAGAAGAGTGACAATGTTCTAGAATCTCAGGTACTTCATCTTCAGGAATACATCTTCTGATTATCTGATCTGCACCTCTTCTGTAGAGAATGGGATCCTCCCAAAAGTAATACTTCAGCTCTGCGAAGAACTTCTTTCTTTGATGGCTAGAATAGTCTGGTGGTGGGATGGACTTAGCAAGGTAGTTAACGATATCAGCGTACCATGGGACCATTTCTACTCCAAAAATTTGCTCATCTGGAAAGATTTCATTGATGTCAACTGACATCTCAGGTTCATCCCGTTCCAATCTTGATAGGTGGTCGGCTACCACATTTTCACTGCCCTTCTTATCCTTGATCAAAATATCGAACTCTTGCAACAACAATATCCAATAGATCAATCTCGGCTTAGCATCCTTCTTTGTCATAAGATACTTCAGAGCGGCATGATCTGTGTAGACGATAACCTTAGACCTAGCAAGATACGATCTAAACTTGTCGAATGCATAAACCACAGCTAGCAATTCCTTCTCGGTTGTCGCATAGTTGATTTGGGTGTCGTTCAAAGTTCTACTTGCATAATATATCACATGAAAGATTTTATTCTTTCTTTGTCCCAATACCGCACCAACTGCATGATCACTCGCATCAAACATTAGCTCAAAGGGCAAATCCCAATCAGGTAACACAATCACAGGCGCTGTTGTGAGTTTTTCCTTCAAAGTATTGAACGCTATCAAACATTTTTCATCAAACTCAAAAGATACCTCTTTCATTAGCAAGTTGGACAGGGGCTTGGTGATTTTGGAGAAGTCCTTTATAAACCTCCTGTAAAACCCTGCATGACCAAGGAAACTTCGAACTCCTTTTATTGATGTTGGTGGTGGTAATTTCTCAATAACCTGAATTTTTGCCTTATCCACCTCTATCCCCTTTGACGATACTCTATGTCCCAAGATTATTCCCTCTTGAACCATGAAATGACATTTCTCCTAGTTCAATACTAAGTTCGTTTATCTATATCTTTGCAAAACCAAATTTAAGTGATCCAAGCACTCATCAAATGAGGTCCCAAAGACCGAGAAGTCATCCATAAAGATTTCAATGAATTTCTCTACCATATCTGAGAAAATTACCATCATGCATCGCTGAAATGTGGTAGGAGCGTTGCAAAGTCCAAATGGCATTCTTCGGTATGCAAAGGTACCATAGGGGCATGCGAAGGTGGTCTTCTCTTGATCATCCGGTGCCACTGGTATCTGATTATAACCCGAATACCCATCCAGAAAGCAGTAGTGGAAATGGCTTACCAATCTCTCCAACATTTGATCTATAAACGGAAGAGAGAAATGATCTTTCCTTGTAGCGGTATTTAGTTTGTGGTAATCAATGCAAACTCTCCACCCTGTTACCGTCCTTGTCGGAATCAACTCATTCTTTTCATTCTGAACCACTGTAATTCCTCCTTTCTTGGGTACAACTTGCACTAGACTAGTCCATTTACTACTGATATCGGGTAGATTATTCCAGCATCCAGAAGTTTGATCATCTCAGCTCTTACTACCTCCTTCATGTTCGGGTTTAGCCTTCTTTGACTTTCAACCGTTGGTCGAAAATTCTCCCCCATGAGAATTTTATGCATACATAAGGAAGGGTTGATCTCTTTGATATCAGCTATGGTCCACCCAATTGCTTGCTTGTTATCTCGAAGCACCCTAAGAAGTTTTTCCTCCTCCACTTCACTAACCATGTTTGAAATTATAACTGGAAGTGTATTGGACTCCCCCAAATATGCATATCTTAAGTGTGGGGGCAGCTGTTTATGTTCCAACTTTGGTGACTTCAGAATAGATGGCTGTGATTTCTCTGGCCTGTCCCAAGCTCCTCAAAGTATCGTTTCCGCGTGTAAGGTGGGTTGGACTCCAAAAATCTTGCACACATTTCTATGTCTTCAGAATCAGAATTCGTGGATTTAGAATATGCAATGCAGGCCTCCAATGCATCTGATGGGTTTTGCAGTGTAAATGACTCTTCAATCATTTTATCAATCATGTCAACCCTGAAACATCTGTCAGTCTCTATTGGCAGTTTCATGGCCTTGAAGACATTGAATGGAACATGTTCTTCTCCCAATCTCAGTATCAACTGCCCATTTTGAACGTCGATCAAAGCTCTGCCTGTGGCTAAGAATGGTCTATCCAGTATTAAAGGAACATCTTTATCTTCTTCCATATCCAGAATCAGAAAGTCTGTTGAGAATATGAACTTCTCCACTTTAACCAACACGTCTTCAATTATTCCTCATGGATGTGTTAATGATCTGTCAGTCAGCTGTAAGGTCACCGTGGTAGCTTTAGCTTCTCCCAATCCTAATTTCCTGAAAACAAACAATGGCATTAAGTTAATATTTGCACCAAGATCACATAAAGCTTTATCAAAATAAAATTCACCAATGGTACAAGGGACAGTGAAACTCCTTGGATCTTTCAATTTTGGTGGGAGCTTTCTCTGAATCCTGGCACTGCACTTCTCTGTTAGCATAACTGTCTCGTGATCTCCTAGCTTCCTTTTGTTTGATAAAATGTCTTTTCGGAATTTTGCATAGCTAGGCATCTGAACCAGTGCTTCAGTGAATGCGATGTTGATATGGAGCTTTTTGAAGACCTCGAGAAACTTCTTGTATTAGTGTTCTATCTTTTGCATCTTCAGCCTCTGTGGGAACGGTATGGGTGGCTCATAGGGGTTCACAGCTATAGTTTCTTTATCCCTTGAGTTTCCTTTATTTGCCCTCGGTGTTGGCTCTTTTGTCTGTTCTTCTTGCTCTAAATTCTCTTCTACTTCAGGAGACACCTCTTCTCTGTTTGCCAAGGGATTATTCACTTGTCTCTCAGGCAATTCCACCCCACTTCTCGTTGTTATAGCCTTTGCATGCTCTTTCGGATTGACTTCTGTGTTACTTGGCAGGCTGCCTGGTGCTCTACCTGTTAATGCAACTGTCATCTGTTCCATTTGAGTTTCCAAATTCTTAATGGCTGTATTCTGGTCCTAAAGAGTGGCTTCTGTCTTCTTCATGAATTGGTTGTTCGCCTCCATATATTGGTTGGTCTATTCCATGAATTTTCCAAACATTTCTTCCAATTGAGGCTTCTTCTCTTGCTGTAGGTATTGCCCTTGTGGCCTGTTCTGATTTTGGTTGCTCCAAGAAAAGTTGGGGTGCTTTTTCCAGCTTGGGTTGAAGGTCTCTCCATACACGTTATTCTGCTGTCGTTGTCCCCATTGAGCAAAATCTGCTTGCTCTTTTCCTTGTGTAAAAATTGGGCATTCTGCTGTCACATGCTCAGCTCCACATTCCTCACAATTTGCCTTCTTTGCCTGCGCTGCGTTAGTTGACTAGGTAATGTTTTCTACCTTGTGAAATAAGGAATCAATCTTAGCAGATAACACTGAATATACATCCACTTCATAAACTCCTGGTGTCTTCTTTGGTACTGCTCGTTCCATGGTCCACATTGCTGAGGTTGTAGCCATTTTCTCATATAACTTCAATGCTTTATCAATTATTTTTGTGGACAATGACCCATTAGCTGAAGAGTCAACCATGCTCTTGAAAGCTAGAAGTAGCGCTGCATAAAAATATTGGACCTGAAGTCCCTTGCTAATCCCATGGTGTGGACACTTCCTTAGTAGATTTATGAATCTGTTCCAAGCCTCATCAAAATTTTCAGATTCACCTTGTCTGAAGATAGATATGTCGTGCTTTAGCTTTGCAATCTTGGCCAGTGGGAAGAACTTAGTACAAAACTTCTGAGCTAGGTCATTCCAGGTAGTAATGTTGGCTATCGGCTGAGAATCAAGCCATTCAATCGCATTGTCTCACAGAGTATGTGGAAACAGTCTTAATCTTATGGCGTCGTCAGTGATTCCTTGATATCTGAAGTGCTGGCTCATCTCTAAGAAGCGCGAGACATGCGTGTGCGGGTTCTCTTCAACTCTTCCATAAAACTGATATTTGTTCTGGAACAGTTGTTTCACATTTGTCTTCAACTGGAAATTTGGCTACCTGAACGGTGGATACACAATGCTGGACTGGCTTTGAATGATTTGAGGGGTCATGAACTCTCCAACGAGCATGTTTCCTTCGTCTTCTTCCCCTCTTTCATTGGCTTGTACAACAGGATTGTGTTGTATGTTCTCCATTTGATTTCTCGCTGCTCTGTTTTCTCTCTGCCTTCTTCTGAAGTTTCGTTCGATCTCTGGGTCGGCTGGAAGTAGATCTCCTTCAGCAGATCTTGGCATGCACTTCTGTAATAGAATTCAATTTAAGGGTTTAAGTAACTAAAATATGCATTTATGTAATAAAACTAACTAGTAATAAAATAAAATGAACTAAAATAAATAAAAAAATAAAAAAATTCGAATTAGTGCCAAATTGAATAAAATTAAACGAATACTCAATCCCCGGCAACGGCACCAAAAACTTGTTCACGGAATAATTCTTTCGATTTAAAATTACCGCAAGTGTACGGTTCGTAACAAGTAATAAAGTGAATTTTTAAAAGTCCGAATATCGTCCCTCAGAGATTGAGTAGTTCAATTCTATATAATCTAGCCTTAACTGAATCTAATTGAGTGAAAATATGGTCTAAATGCAAAAAGCCCTAATTTCAATTAAAAACCCTGATTTCAATTGAAAACCATAATTTCTCAATTAGAAACCCTAATTTCGAAATTTCTCTAATTAAATGACTCAAACACTCAAGTAAATGAAATTATGCAAATTCAAAAGCTAATTTATGGAAATTAATCAAACTAAACTCACTAGAATCACGAATCCCCAATTGAAATTATAAAAACCCTAATTTCATAAAATTAATGATTTGATGAAAATTTGCCAATTCAATATTCCTAATTCTATCCAATATAATCTCTCGATATATATTAGACCTATTCTTGCACACCACTAGCCTATATCTCTATGGATGATGCAAACATACAAGAATGCATGTATTTTTGTGAACAATTTAAGAATTACATAAAGCATAGGAGTATATCTCTATCCCCTATCGGACCCTATGTTAATTTACACCTTATCGAACCTATTCCACTTTTCTCGAATGTAAGAAATAAGTCATCAACACTCACACAATCATTGGCCACTAATTGCGGAAGAAAGTTAATGCATGTAAATCAATCAAATTATCCAAACGAATCTTTATATTAAGTTCATGAAATATAGAATTAAAATAACAAACAACGGCTCATCGATTACCTAGTAATTGAAAACCTAGCCTAGAAGATTCATAATTATAGAAAACAAAACGAAATTAATGAATAGAAAGAATAACACCCGTATGAAAGTTCTTGAAATCTGAAATCTTGAATAAAACCTTGAAAACCCCTTTGAATCCTTGTGAAACCGGCTTCAAGTTCATGTTCCTTGCCTCCAAAAGTTGTATTCTTCTTCTCCCTGGACGTTCTACCCTAATTTTGATGAATTTTGGCTTTTATATCATATCCTTACGGAGCCCCGAAAGAGTTTCAATTAAAAACGGAAAGTCAGATTTTTTTCCAAAATTAAGGCCATACGGCCGCATGGTTCAATTTTTTTTTCCAATTAAAACCCTACAGCACCATGTGCGGCCCATGGTTTAGTTGCATGCGGCCACAAGGTTGTAAAAGTTACAATCTTGTCATTTTGGTCCTTGAACTCCGTTTTCTCTTTTCTTGATTTCTTTTCTTTCTTTCCTTTTTTCCATTATCACATATTGACCCCTAATTGATGTTTGGGTCAATAAATTCCTTGATCATTTGTACGGCTCATCTTTTGATTAATTGCAATTTAGTCCTTCATCTTTCACTTTTCTTCAATTCAGTCCAATGTTACTTCTTTCTTCCTCCAATCGTCTTGTAACGTCCTCAATCTCATATTTCGTATATTTTCATTCTAATTCTGCACTTTAGCTCAACTTTCCAATATTTGCACCTTTGGTCCCTGAACTATCGCTTTGTTCCGTTTTGGTCCTTTTTCGGCTCTTTTCTTCTGAATTCCATCTTTTCCATAGAAACACCTACATTGCATGAATTTAACAAGATTAAGTCACAATTCAACTATTTTTTCCATATTTAAGTCATGTTTATGAGCTAAATAAGTGTGTAAAAACCCACTTATCACCTACCGTGTTGGCCAATTGGCTCACTTGTGTCTCGAAATTCTTAATTGAGGTCTTTGTCTCTTGTTGAAATTGTATTGTACTAGAAGCCAAGGACTTAACCATATCCTCAAGAGACATCTTTGAAATTTGAAGCGGAGTTTGTTGACGAGGTTGAGGGTGTTGTGGTTGCCTTTGTTGATTGAACCCTAGGGGATGATTAAATTGTGATTGTAGAGCTATGAAATGATTTCCTCCATAACTGAGATTAGGATGATCTCTAAATCCAGGATTATATGTGTTAGCATATGGATCATATCTCTGTCTCTGTTGCATTGGAAATCCCCTAATGACATTCCCTTGCTC
This sequence comes from Olea europaea var. sylvestris, assembly GCF_002742605.1. Taxonomy (NCBI): domain Eukaryota; kingdom Viridiplantae; phylum Streptophyta; class Magnoliopsida; order Lamiales; family Oleaceae; genus Olea; species Olea europaea. Next base: position 19,785,964 of record NC_036252.1, on the reverse strand, counting down.
TGAGGCTTTTTCTTGTAGTGTCGGGCATACCTCAGTGGGATGTCCCACAATAGAACAAATCCCATACACTTTTTCTTGTTGCATTGTCCCAAGTGCCATTTGTTGCACAAGTGATGTAAGACCGGCTAATTGTCGTTCAATTTGAGAGGTTGCTCCTACCTCACTTGCTTGTTTAATCAGTGCCACTTCTCTACTACCAAACTGTTGTGAGTTTGCGGCCATGTTGGCTATCAAATCCCTAGCAACTACCGGTGTTTTATTCATTAGAGCTCCTCCACTGGCCGCATCGATCATACTCCTCTCCATCGGAAATAATCCTTCATAAAAGTATTGTAGAAGTAATTGCTCACTGATTTGGTGGTTTGGACAACTAGCACATGGCTGTTTGAATCTCTCCTAATACTCATAGAGATTTTTCCCTTGAGATTGTCGAATGCTACATATTTCTTTCTTGATGTTAGTAGCCTTTGAAGTTGGGAAATACTTCTCCAAAAAGATCTTTTGCATTTCATTCCACGTGGTAATAAGACCAGCCGGCAAATAATAGAGTCATTCCTTAGCAGTGTCTGCAAGAGAGAAAGGGAATGCCCGTAATTTCACTTGCTCTTTTGATATACCCGCATGTTTCATGCTTGAGCAAACCACATGAAACTCCTTCAAATGCTTATTTGGATCCTCTCCGGCGAATCCATGAAATGTGGGAAGTAGATGAATCATCTCGGACTTTAGTTCAAATCCTACATCCACTTGAGGATATTGAATGCATAGAGGTTGTTGAACAAAAGTTGGAGCTGCAAGTTCCTTTAGGGTCTGATTTGCATCCGCCATTTCGAGCTCTATGTGTTCGGAGTCACTTGAGGATTCAATGCTCAATCGCCTCAGATGTCTAGTCGGAGAAATGTCTTCTCCACTTTCCAATGTGTCGGCCTCTTTTCTTGATCTTAGGTTGTAGTGTGTTATAGGCTTTTTGCTCATTCACAACCTAAATGACAAAGAAAATAACAAAAATAAATAGAAAAACAACAAAAAGAAAAATATTGCAATTAACAAATTGATAGAACAATCCCCGGCGACACGGCGCCAAAATTGATATGTTGCATATCACGTTCTAATTAATTTTCCTTACTTAACTTAAATGTGTCATTTTAAATAGTAATATGGCAAGTAAGGGTCATTTCCCGTAGAGGATTGATTCAATTATGTCAATTATGCACTAAAAAGTTAAATTAATAATAATAGACGAAATAGATTAAATGGGAGGTTTAGTTTGTTTAACTAAGGAAAGCGATAAATTTAAACTACAAAAGACTTGAAATATGAAATAAACAAAGTGGCTCTTGATTGAATGCGAGAAAATGTGATTGGGGGATATTTCGTCACCACAAGAATGATTTTCATGTCAATTACAACAGCAGATTTTTGTTCTCAAAATTAACAACAATTCGAGCATAATTACAAGCTCAATTACTCCAATATCTTCTTACATGTTAGTCGAATAAAACAAGCTCTTTACTCAACCCTATTCGTTAAACAACCTAGAACAAGCTCTCTAAATTTAATTTAACAAACACATTATGACAAGAGAGATTAATTGAATTAAGGCTAAACTCGCAAGCTAGGTTTAAAAACTTAAGTGTTAATCCACATACATTCAATTGAAAATTCTTCATAATCTATCGAAATGTAATTGCTACTAAGTTTTAGAATCAATAGCTATTAAATACTACTAATTCCAAAATAGCATTATCGAAACAACTTAACTATTTAGTTGTACACAATCAAAAAGAACAAAATAAACATTTAACACAATGGATTAAACACATTAATCAAGAGGATTATAAAGCACAAATTAATTGAAAATCATAACTCGGGTTTGAAATAATCCCCAATCAGAAAATATAATTAGTTACCCATGAAATATCCACAAATAACTAATAATTTCTTACCAAACATTGATGGAAAAAGTGAAAAGAAAAATTTATTGATAAAGAGAGAAATAGTTGAAAATCTTTCAATATAATGGGTCATCTTCTCCGAGCTAATGCACCATCTCCATGTTCCAATCTTCCTCAAAATATTTTAAAAAATAAAGGTGAAAGGAAAACGGAAGAAGAAGGAGAAGAAGAAGAAGAAGAAGAAGAACCAGCTGCCTCTCAAGTTCAAGAATGAAAATCTTGTGTTTGGTTGAATGTTTTAACGTAAAACCTAAAGGAAATTGCAGCAATGGTCCCTAGAAGTTTGAAAATAATTAAAAACAGCTCGGTTGCTGTTTCTGTTTTTTGTTCGGGCTGGGCGTCGAGGCGCCCAATTAGCTCGTTGAATTTTTTTTTTAAATCTTCTTTTGGCGGTGTCTTTTGTCATCTTCTTCGTTTGTCTTCATCTTTAGCTGGTTTTTTGCATAAATTCCTTCAATTCATTGTTTAACTCGAGTTTTCACCCAAAAAATAAAAATAATAAAATTAAGCAATAAATAGCTAATAAAACTTGCAAATATCTAAGTTTAATGGTCTAAATAAGCGCAATAAACCCGCATTTTTCAGTTATGCTGCACTTTTGGAAGTATGTTTATGGGTCCATATGTTATAATGTGTCATCCCCACTTAGGGATGACCATGGGACTTTAAAAGATGTCCCAAGATTTGTTTTCGTAAGATTTTTAATAAAAAAAGGAAACCTGATTTTTCATGCTGGAAATGAACTATGCTATAGCACATACAAATCAATTATATAGCATAGTTCAATGGAAATCGGCATTAAAAGTTTCTACAATAGGCCATGCGACCACATGGAAATTCATACTATGTGACCGCATAGTAGTGACAAACTTCCAAATGTTGCATTTTAGTCGTCCAAATCCGTTTTCTGGTTTCTTAACCTCTTTTCTCATTTCTTCTTTTTTCAATACTCCATGTTCTCACTAAATTGGTCATTGACTCTTTCACATCTTCATTCCTACTTCAGGGTCATCTTTCAATTATTGGCACTTTGATCCCTGAACTTTTGTTTTATTTCATTTTGTCCCCTTTTCGCTTATTTTTTTTCTCAATTCTGTCATATTCATCGATGCTGTCCTGCAAAATATAATTTATATAGAATTAAGCCATATTTCACATATTTATCAATAATTATTCATGTTTCGTAGCATAAATAAGTGTGTAAAATGCACTTATATGATTAGCTATCAACGCACAAACCGTAATAATTACTCTATATGCATGTAGTCATCTGATTGACATTATGTTATAATTCCTAATATAATTTGAGCATCAAAGTGTCTTCACTGGTGAACCTGGCGCCATCTTAGGCATTTTTTTTCTTAATTAGTCTCTAAAAATCATGAGTAATACTATTTAGCCCTATTGGAATTACAATCTCAATCTAAGTGCCGCTAGATGATAGATTGAATGAAAGGTGAAATTAAATGGTGTAGCACTATCTAGATTCGGATTGTAACCCTACTAAAACTACATAGCATTATTCAGAAATTTTCAGCACAGAGATTCATGATTACTTTTATTGTTGGCCGATTTTAACACCAACATTTATATGTAGCAGCACTCAAATTTGATGATTAAGCAAACTTCATGTAACTGACAAAATTTGAATATGAAACTAGTGGTCGAATATAAAAGGCATTTATTCTTGTAATTATTATGAAATAAAGAGATTTATTATAAATAATATTTCGTAACGTGTCATAAAATAGAGAGATTTATCAAGTTTGTATTCCCTTTATAATGCATCAGTAACGGCCCATTGGGAAAAAAAAAAAAAAAAAAAACCGTAAATTGCAATATGTATAACTGAAAAAGCGAAAAATATTCTCCTTTTTATTCTCTTTAAAATAGAGAAAGTCAACAGAGTACACCAAATAACCCATGTGAAAGAAGATTACGCGTCGCGAATTTGATTCTCTAATTAATAAATATTGAATGTAAATCAAAGCAGTGGGAACTCTACGTTGTGCTTTCCTTTAAAGCCTCCCCCCGTTTGGATTTTCCCATATCCTGCCTTCCCTTCCTTCAACGCGGTGTCTCCGCCCTTGTTACGTAATTTATTCAACAACTCCACTAGCTTCATCCTATATATATAGATACACACCCACCCGAATTAACTCCTCACAGATTTTTGACATTTACATTATTTCGAGTCATTTTCTGAGCTTTTTTTGTGGGAAAAATGAGTAACTACAACCAGAATCAGCCCCAGGGTATCTGTGTATCTATTTTTTTGAGTAATGTTTTCTTGAAAAAGGGTTTATAATTATGGGTTTTTGATGGTTTGAATTTGTGGGTTTTTACAGCAGTATATCCTCCGCCAAGCACTGCAGAGCCGCAGGGTGTTCCATATATGGCTCCACCACCGCCGGCCGGTTACCCCATGAAAGATGGTCATGACCAACCACCAATTGATCCGGCACCGGCAGAAACTCAGTCGAGAGGTGATGGCTTCTGGAAGGGATGGTGAGTAATCTCATATGTCTATTAGTCTATATGGAAACGGAGACAGAAATTGAAAACCAAACATAACAAGTGGAAATAATTATTATTATTTTATTAATATTTAATTTTTGAAAAGGATAATTCACATTCAAAGCAATTTTCTTTATTCCGGACACATTCCTAATATCCAAACTCTTCATAAGTTTCAAGAAAATTTCTCGGGAAAGCTTTTTTTTTTTTTTTTAAATATTTTTTTTTAATAGGATTCATAATTCAAAATCAACTTTTAATTTGAATCTTGGACTTACGTTGAACTTTGACTAAGAATACACTGATACAAAGCATCTAAAAAATTTCCAATTAATTGGAATTTCGCCAATGATATTATGAAAAAGAGAAATTAAATGATATAATATTCAAATAATCAGAGTGTACTTTTAAAAAACTAATTATAATATTTAAGGATTAAACCATAGTATTTGATTCACCAAATAATCATTACATTATATACTCTTCATATCATATATTTAGGGCAGCTTTAATTTTATTTTTAACATTTTTTAAAAATGTAAACAGCTAACTTAATTAGAAATTCCCTCTTGACAGTGTTAAATATCGTATATCTGAATCTTAATTTGAAAATATATAGAATTCCTCCGTAAAAACATATAAGAAAACAAAAAAGAAAAGATTAGGCTTGGTGAAAATTTAAAAATAGAAACAATTAAATAGAAAAATGAGTTCCAATTCGAATTCAATGGAGTACATTATATAATGTAATGTAGATGGATCTTTTATCAAGTTAAAATATTATATTTCCAATTACGTGATTTTTATGTTTTTGACCTATTTTGAAATCGAAATACCTATCATAATTAATAGATATTTCCTCTGACTATGAATCGATAGTATATATTTCTATTCCCTCTTGACAATAATATATAACTATGCAAATTCTAGATGTGAAAATATGCTCAATTCATCCGTGAAAGTTATGAAAAACAAAAAGAATATGCTAGGTTTATGCAATAAAATAAGAATCGATGAGATAGAAATAATTAGTTCAAATTTAATATTTTGATAGTATAGATGTGATTTTCTGTTTCCAGTTTTGAGCCAGTGATTGATGAAATTTCCTGTAAAAAAAAAAAAAAAAACTTGTTTACAGTTGCGCTGCCTTGTGTTGCTGCTGTGTGTTGGACGCATGTTTCTGAGAAGTGTGACGCATTGTCTACCTGCCCTCTATGAACAAGCAGCACAAAAATTGTTTTATCCGAAATTTTTCTTTTTTTATTTACATATCAGTGATTTGTTTCCTGGAATAAGCAGTTTCTGACTTTCTTCTCTTGTTGATTTTATTTTTACTTTTTGGTTGTCCTCATAGTGTCTAAAATCTAGTAACATTGCCTTTTATTTTCATTTACTATAAATGGTGCAAACATACTTTGCTTGGTTCAGTTATGTAAATTTACGTTCATGATAATTTTGTTTTTCTTTTGTAAATACCAGTATGTGTGACGTAGGGTTAGCAATGTTGGAAAATGGATTTGAGTCAAATTTGAGATCATATTTTTGTGGGACCCAAACTCCAAAATTAAATGGATCAAACATATTCATATTTTGTATTGCGAGATGATTAACGTAATATATTTATTTGTTGAGAACTATTAAATTTTAAATAAATATTTTGATTGAAAATAATTCACTTTAAATTTGAAATCTTCTGGTTAAAGGATAAATAGTGAAAGTATTTTGTTATAAAAGTTTCGAATTGTTTACTTTTTACATGGGCTTATTAAGCGTGTGTTTGGGATCCATGTTGACCAGATTTTTAATAGATTTTTTGACCACTTTTGCAATAATAATCGCACATATTGCACATTATCGAAATTGACATTTTTAAAAGGAGAATGAATTTTATATAGAGGGCACATTGGTAATTTTACTTAATTTTGTCAAAAATAATGATTCCCCTCTCAGACAAAACATTGTGTAACAACTTTATTTTGTCTGAAATTTGCTTCAAAATGGCTCGGAAAGGTTAAGGGTGCGGTTGGTTTGTGTTTCCATTTTCTATTTTCATTTTTGAAAATAGAAAACGTTTTCTGTTTTAAGGGACTATTTTCGAATTACAGAAATTGTGTTTGGTTTGTCATTTTGAAAAATGATTTCTGAAAACAAAAAAAAAAAAAAATTAGAAAATGAGTTTGATTTAAAATTTTTAGAAATTGTTTTGACATTTGTTCGATTAAATAATTTTTTGCTAATATATATTTTTAAACTCGGTGAATTTACTATTTTTCCTTGCAACAAAAATAAAATAATAAATAATGAATTCATAGACAAAATATAGAAATCTTTGTATAATATATCAAGTAATATTTTTTTTTTCAATTAATTTCATTTTTTTAGTAAAACATATCAATTTTATGCTAATATATGATGAAAAAAATATAATTTTAAAGTTGGTAAAAAAAGGAAATCATTGTATATCTCCAACAACCGCATCGAAATCATTCATACATAATAAATCATTGTCACTCATATCATTCATGTACTTACCATAATCATTTATAAAAATACTCCAATAAATATAAGTACTAAAATCTATATTGATTAGGCAAAATACTACATTATAAGTCCATAGTCAACATATAAAAACAACACAATCCTACATTACCAATTCAAAATACTACATTATAAGTTCATAGCCAACATATAAAAACAACACAATCCTACATTATAAGTTCAAAATACTCAATCCGACCAAGTAAGCGTATCAAAGAAGTTCTAAGATAGGTCCTCTTCTAATTTCTGGTATCATGACAAACGTCATCCTGAAGTTTGGATCCTTAAAAGCCTTTACTGCTTTCATATAAGCCTCGTTAGACACTCCTTCCATGTTATTTAGGATGTTCAAACACGCCATATTTGAATAAGGATCTGGACTAGTGACTTCACTAGTTCCCTCGTGATTGGATGATTTTTCTTGGATGCGTGCAAGCTTTTCTTTAAGGTATAGCATCCTGATTCTGTTTCCTCATTCCTCATACTAACAGTAGATGACCATTGTGCCATACATTCCTCAAGTTTTTCACCTTTACTGATTTTGAGTTCCTTACGTCGACGTTTGTTAGGTACAGTATCATCACGTCGACGAATATTTGAAACTTCATCATCATCATTATCCACGCGTACATGTATTCCCCCTCTCAAAAACTAATCTTCTAGCTGTCTTTCTTCCTCTGACGTTGGAGGAAGCTGAGTAGAAGCATGGCCTAGACCTCCAGTAGCTGTAGTCCCGCTAAAAATCTCTCCAAGCAATTCGTAATGTTTACATCCTTCCCTCCTAAATGTCTTGTAGTCGCTCTTGTTTATCTCCAATATAAAAAAAAAAAAAAAAAAAAAAAAAAAATGAGAGAGGAAAAAAAAAAACCTACATTAATAGTGAAGCAAAATGTTAAACAAAAAATGATACCATAAATAAGTAATGCTAAAAATTTTCTTTTACAGCACATAACGTAAAAAAATGTTGCCAAACTTCTTCTGTAGCATTCACTTGGTTAGTATTTGGATCCCATGTAACACCCGTATGCCCTAAAAGATCAGAGAACAAGCGATGCACCTTGCGCAAACGGTTCCACTTACCCTTCAATCTCTCTATCGGGTATTTTCATTGTAAAAGAAGAGTTCAAGCATCCAGGAATTGGGACCAAACCAGCTTCTATATTACCGATCTGCCACTAGTTCTTTGTACCGGTTTATCACATCACAAACTGATTTTCCAGGGATCATGGCAGCCAGCATAACCCATATATTGGGAGTACTTTCATCAAACACTGCAAGTGCACTCTCAAATTGCTCGTTTTCTTCTTTTGTCCATATTGTGTTTTTCCTTTGTTGCATCAACAAACTCGAATTTGATATGAATGAAGCTGGAAACAAAGTTTTAACAGCTTTTTCAATGAGATTACACAGCCCATTCATTGTTCTAATAGTCAATGCATGGTTGCAGACTATGTCCCAACATTAATCCTAAAGAGACAGCCAACATTAGCTACTATCTCATACCCATGTATGAATAATTCAATATAGAATAACGTGGACATTGGCCCTACCCTGCTACCCCAATATTTACATGAAGAGACATTAGAAAATTGGGAAATACCGTAAATCTAGAGGTATTATCTTCAATTACATGGGTAAACTCTCAGCAGTGAAATATCAACTGGGTTATTTTCAAGAATTATACACAGAACTAAATAAATACCCAATTGAAGAACCTCAAGAATTCTGCAGCGAGGAAGAAGATGCTCTAAAATACATGTTTTTATTTAAATTCACAGAACCATTCCATGATCTAGCAGCCATGTTTTTATTTAAATTAGATTATTACCAATAAAACCCAGCAAAATCAAGAAAATGTAAAAGCAAGAAGAAGATGCCCTAAAATACAAAAATAGAAACGGGTTTCCAAGCAAGCAGCGACCAAGATTACATACCTGCTCAGATTGAGTACTTCGTCGGAGTGGAGGATGTCGTCGTGTGGACTCGACGTCGACTGCGTCGAGGGAAGTGAGAGAGGAGAGGGCATGACTGCGTGAGAAGAGGGCAACAGAAGGGAGAGGAAAGGGCATGAGAAGAGGGCAATTGTTTTTAATATGAATTTACTGTACCTCCTTCCCCAGCACGTTTTGAGCGTTCTCAATGTTTTGAGCATTTTCAACTAAAAACATCCAAAACGAAAAAAAATTGTTTTCCATTTTCAGTTATATAATTTTTCTTATTTTCGAAAATGTATTTTCGGAAATGACGTACCCAAATGCGTTTTGGGCATTTTCGAAAACTAAAAGCAGAAAACGGCTAGAAAATGACAAAGAAAACGCCCCTAAGTGTCTTCAAGTTGTTAGAAAAGAGAATGTCAATACTCCGAAAAAGGCAAATATCCACCTTAAAGCAAAATTTTTTGATTTTTTGGTTTATTCATGCTTTCCTCTCTCCTCATTATTATTATTATTATTATTGGTGGGGTTTATCTTGTGATTTCATATAAAAAATGGCAAGTGATTTTAAAGTTTTTGCATGACAATATTCAAAAATGAATTTATTTATGGATTTTTTTAACACTAAGTTACATGATCAATATGATATTATTTGCATAAAATAATTGAGGAATAACGTGTATGTTCTTTAACATGTTTGTTCTTTCTCAGCTTCTAATGGTTATAGAGCTTTATACTGAAAATTAATTTGGTAAATGACATCGTGTGGATGTTGTAATTTGATGTTTAACTTATAATGACTAATATATGGAAAGATAATATATCCATATGGGTGTGTCGAACAAGTATGCAAACATCGAAAACAAAACGAGATGAAAAAACATAAGAGCTAAAATTTTGGCCTAGGCGAGTGTCCGAGCTTAAAGTTGGATGAGTGCCCAACCTTATTTTCAATAATTCGAGGGCAAAGCCTTGGCCTGGGTGAGTGCCTAACCTCGTTTTCAATAACTCGAGGCCAAAACCTTTCCCAAGCCAATTTTTGACCATTAGGTTTGAATTTTCTAGCTCGTTTTTAGCACTTTTCACGAAAATGCATCTTTTCATGAACCATTGAAGCCCTTTCATAGTGTCTGAATGAGAATATATATATATATAAGATAGATTTCATTCCTCAAAACTATAATTAACCACCAAAAATTGAGATCAATCCATATTGAAAGAGATTTACCAAAGTATCTTTACATATTCAAACATCTTTTGTGTCCTACAAATTTTGGAAGTAAAACATTAGTATATAAGTGTTTTTTCTTCAAGACTTGATCAATCCTAAAACACCATTTGTCGAGAGTCCCTTTAAACACCAATTAAATTCTAAAGAGAGCAAATATTGTTTGAAGACAATGATCTCACGTATAAGCCTTTCAACCATATTTTGGTGTTCTTGATTCTTTTTTTTTTTTTTTTTTTTTTTTTTTTTCTCTTCTCCACTCCCTTTAAAGGATAATATTCCAATAACCTTAAACTATATTTGATAGAGTATGAAACTACCATAACCATGGATCAAATTCATGAATCAAGACCTTGTTTGCTTGGATCGATTCTACGAAACAAATATCACTCGATGGCAAGACAAGTTAAAGTTCCATCATGTGGCATTGAAGATTTTCTACATCTTTGATCTGGAGTTGGCATGATTACCAAAACCAACAAATGGAGATACCAATGCTGTGAGAGCCAAAAGCAAAAGCGCCAAGAGGATGAATTGATTTGCAGCAGTCACATACTCAATGCATTATCCTACTTATATGATCTCTAAACCAAAACATCTTCGATGAAAGAGATATGGAAAAGTCAAAGAAGAAGGTACAAATAAATTCTGGATATCAAGATATTTCGATTTCATGTTCCTAGAAAATATTCTCCTTCTTCCCCAAGTGTATAATTGCAAGCGCTTGTCAACAAATTGAAGGCAGCCAAGATAGAGCTTTCGAAATCCTTTCCAAGTGGGAGCAATCATTGCAAAACTCTCGGGAACGTAGAAAGGATATTGGAAGAAGATTCTTCATAGTTTTGAAAATTACTCTTTGGAACAAATTCAGAAAATATATTTCGAATTAAGGAAGAATCAAGGGAAATAGATAAAAGTAAAAACTCTTATGAATGAACTTCAATGGTCAATGCCGTAGAAAAGACCAAATTAACAAATTCAACAAGTGAAACTCTTCTAACAAAAACTAGAAAAATAGTAAAAAGAAGCCCAAGGGAGATTGTTTTGTGTGTGAAAAATTCATACATTTTGCAAATGATTGCTGACATCGAAAACATAACAAGAAAAAGGGTAGAGTTCATTGAACTTCATTGATGAAGACAGCATCGTGACTACCATGAACAAAATAAATACTATCAAGGGAAAAGTTCCAGTTGGTAGTATGATACATGTACAACTATAAATGTATCATATGATAAGTCACTCTTTAAGGCTAACCATGAATCAAATGGAAATCAAGAAATTCAAATAGTTAATGAAGGTCGCTCCAAAGTGGTTGGAAAAGAAAATGTCGATATTATCTTTATTTTCGAAAAAATCATTACCTTAACATACGTACTTCGCGTTCCTGATATGAATAGGAACTCAATTAGTAGAAATCTCTTGGAAAAATGAGGCATAAAATGTGTTTACGTTTCTGAAAAACTTATATTATCTCGAAAAAAAAAATTTGTTAGAGAAGGCTATTCTTGAGAAAGAAAATGGTCAAATTGTGTACCGTTGACATTATTAATAATAATAAAGTTGATTTTCCTTACTTGGTTTTTTTTTTTTACATTATGGCATGCTAAATTAGGTCACATAGATGCTAGTGCCACTAAAAGAATGTTAAATTTTGACATAATTTCATATGATGTGAATAATGCCTATAAAGGTAAAACACATGTAGAATCTAAAACGGCTAGGAAGCTTTATATATGTGTGAATATGACTTCTCATTATAACTTATTCATTCAGACATATATGAACTAAATGGCATGTTAAGTAGAGGATGAAATATGTATCTTATTAACTTTGTAAATGATCACTCCAAGTACACTTATGTTTATTTAATGAAATATATATATGAAATATTTGATATATTTAAGACTTATAAAAATAAATATGAAAATCATTTAAATAAGAAAATAAAAAATTTAAGAAATGACAGAGGATGTAAATACTTTTCTATTGATTTTAACTTATTTTCTGAACAACAAGGCATGGTACATCAATATTTTGCATCTAGGACACCCGAATAACAAAATAGTTTGACTAAAAGAATGTATAAAACATTAGTTGAAATGATAAAAGCCATATTAACACATGCTAGGTTGTCATTTAATTTGTCGGGGTGAATCCTTGTTGAGTGCATGTAAAATATGAAATAGAATTCTTTCAAAATTTAGAAAATTTTCTCTTATGAAGTGTGAAAGGGAAAAAAACCAAACATTGGGTACTTCAAAGTGTGATGGTATTTTACATATTGTAAGAACACGACCCTAAAAGGACCAAGGTCCAAAAGGCATTAGATATGTCTTTCTTGTATATGCTAATCATAGCAAATCATATAAATTATTAAATTTGGAGACCAATGTGATAATTAAATCAAGTGACATAAATTCTTTGAGTATTCACTGTTATCGAATAATGAATTAAAGAAAACTCATAAAGAAATTCCTAGTTCTAGTGGAATGCAAGATGAAATTTCTTCTAAATAAAGATTAAGCTATTGATGAAGTGGTTTTCGTGCAGTGCGAGGAGTGGTTTCTGTGCAGTGGGGAAATTTTCGCTAGCTTGTATTTTTGAATTTATTAATGAAGATTAAGTTAGATTTTCATGTAAATAAATTTTATTATTAATGAATGATTTTTTTGAATAATTTTTACAGATGTCATTAGATTACTTATTGTCTCCAAACCAATGGTTTCTACTACTATTATTGAATTTCCAAATCACCACTATCTTAAAGATTTTGTGGAACTTGTAGATACGGAGGAAACAAGCTTCTTTAATGTGTAGTAATTTTTATGAACTTATTTATGAAACTATCTATTGAGCCGAAAAAGAACAATTTAGCAGTGAATTGGTACATGAGTTCATAATGAAACTTGTCAATTGTGGTAAAGATAATGAAGTTTTGGGTGCGGTTAGGTAACCATGTTGCTCGCTTTGGCATACAAGAATTTTGTCTCATCACTAGATTTCTGTGCCATGAAGTAGCTATTAATCTTAATTTTCGTAATGCTCGGATTAGAAATGAGTAGCTTAATGGTATGAAAAGAATTACTATGAAAAAGCTTTTTGAAGTATTCCACAAGTGTGAAGATCAAGAAGATAAATTTATGTTGGGATTGGTTTTGAGCATATTTTGAAACCAACTGGAAGATATATTAATTATAGAACTCTTGGAATGGTTGAGCAGTTTGATAACTTCCTTGTGTATTCATGGCGCTGTAAGGCATATTTTGTTTTATTAAATTCATTGTGAGAATCACAACTCAAAAGAGTACAAATGATGCAACAGAATGAGCAAACAGATTGTAAGTATTCATTACATGGATATCCACTTACATTCCAAATATTTTCTTTTATTTACTTATTATGTATAATTTATTTGTATAAGAATTTTAATATTTATTTTTACTTATATTGCAGTATTGGCTATAAGAAGCATTTCCTCCTATTAGACAAAAATTCGGATGTCGTAGACATAAAATATTACAAAATCCACAAATACACAAATGGAAGTCAAATAAAATATTGATGGAGAAAATGGTTAAGCAATCTTCAGCTACTGAAGAGGTATGATTTATTTTAATATACAATTACATGTGTATTTAATTATTTAAAAATAAATTCAAAAGAAATAATTATAATATTTCATCACAATTACAAATTGAAGTAATTGCAATGCTACATCCTATGGAAGAAAAATTAGAAACATTGTGGTATAGAACTCTTTCACTACCACTCGACAACCAGCATCGTATATTAGATGGTATTGTGAATTGGGAATTTGACAATGTAGCACAACAAATCCCAGCTGATAGCATGCATGTGCAAGAAACAACTCTTGGTTCTTCGAGGACCTATACTTCAGTTGGAGTTGGGCCTAGTTTGCTTCTAGTGGCTCGAACTATGTAACGAAAGAAGAAATGGATGAAATGTTGAGTATGTATAGGCAACATATAGTGTCAAATGTGATTAGTTTGTGTGACAGTTTAAAGGCACAAATTGTTGAAGAATTGAGAAAACAAGAAGCTCCCAATCATGATATTCTTGAGAATGAAAAACAACTATTTCAACAACATCAAAGATGGCAAGAAAATCATATACCTGGCATGCAATCTGGGATGCAATCTTATGTTGATATTTTAGGTTTGTGCGAAAGTTTGTTTAATGCACACATGACCGAGGAATAAAAAAGACAATAATAAGCTCATTACCAGATGATTCTTAACAGCCATAAACAATTCTTTGAACATCAACAAAAATGGCAACAAGATCACTTCCAGGGCATGCAATCTTATGTGAATACTATTTTTAATTCAGTAAAATTTTACATTGATGAACACAATAAGAATATGCTGAGCAAATTATCTAATGGGAATCAAACATGGAAGCGATTATAGTTCTATACAACAAGATGTTCCTACCCATACGAGTCCAATTGAATTCAAGTACCCTTCTAAATCTCAACAAATTGAAAGTATTTAAAAATTGGCGAAAGAAAAAAAAAAAAGATAAGGCAGAAAGCGACAAGTTATTCTTTAGACGACTATCTTATGGCGAGGTACATAAGAATTAGAGATTTGGTTATAAAAATTCCATCGGGGTAAGATATCTAATTTTACTTTATTAGCTTGAATATTATAATTTGTATTCAATTCATTAAACATTAGTTCTTTTTTCTTTTATCACTTAGGAGTCGTGTGAGATGAAAGTCTCATGCACGGTGAATGCGAGAAAGAAGTGAGGAATCCTCTTTTCGACTTTGATGAGAAGAAAAAAGTGTTAAGAGACCCTCGTGGCCCAACCCTAGACACTCTATGATCCTTTTTCAAACATGCTCCTACCGTGTGGAGGTAGAAGGCCCACGGATCGTGAACTTCTTTTCCCGAAGAAGAAGCAATGGCAAAATCTGGGTAATAAGCATCGTCTAACTCTGTGCCAGCAGTCATGGTAAGACAGAGGATGCTCCTCTGAAAGGAATGGTGGCAATTTGATTATTTTTCTATCTGGGTCTGATAGATTCTATTTTTCTCTTTCTTCAATGGAAGATAAGGGTCAATTTTATTGTAGAGCCATATGCAATGCACAATAGATAATGCCCATACAATTGTTTAATTCAATAAAACCAGTTGTTGCTGATACCTTCTTCTTGGTTCCTTCTTCCATAACCTAAGCTCGGAGAAGGAAGAGATAAGAGGGCCCTATGAAGAATGTGTTAGAAATCCATAATAGAGTAAATGCAATTTATGAGGAATCAATGAAAGGACATCAATTCAAATCCTCGATTTTCGAATTGAGAGAGATCAATAATTCTCACTATTTCTTATATTCATGGACCCAATTCAATTCAGTGGGATCTTTCACTCACATTTTTTTCCACCAAGAACTTTTTATTAGGCAGTGCATATTAGGATGATGAAACCGATTGCTTCTATGGAAGAGATATGTTAAAAAGTATAATGGATAAAACGAATGATATAAATATTATGGTAAGTAAAATTTAGTAATCATAATTAATTTTATTCCATTATTAATATATCTAATTTACATTCTTTTATTCTATTAGAATATTGATGTGGAATTAAGGCTATTGAGGTAGCTTGTTAATGACGGTTGTGCCCTGCTTTCTAAAGAATATGCCATTCTAGATTTTAGATTTGAAAATGACTAACGAGCAAATAAATGTACAACAAGGAATTGCCAGTTCTCTTGCTGATCTTAGTATGTTACAAGAGTACATAAATGGGAAATTGCCAATAGATGGTCGTCCGTAGATGGCGTGCAACTATTTATTAATTTCATGTTCATATCCAAGCAACACTTCATATATATATATATATATATTTTTTTTTTTTTTTT
>NC_036252.1:19741772-19769838 GCF_002742605.1 Olea europaea var. sylvestris | reverse complement strand
TTTTCATAACAAAACCAAGTTTAAGAAAAAAAAAAAAAAAAAAAAAAAAAAAAAAAATGGAGTTGGAGATCTATTGTATTTACCTTGTTCAAATAATGGGTGATCATTTAAATAGTTTGTTATTTACTATAATATTTGATTTTTAGTTTAATTTGATTTTAGATTTTTTTTATATTAATTTAATCTAATATAAAACTGTTTGTTTTATAGGCCAACTTGTGCAATATTTTTACTCAAATATATAGAATGCTTTGTTTATGATATCCAATAGAATCTATTTCATTAGATAGGACGGGTATATATAAATGGAAGATTGCAATAGACATTTGTTATAATGAATTTTTTGTATATCCTCGTCCATCTTGATTGTAATAGCATTAAGCTGAGCATTGTTAGAAAGAATGTTATTTATGTAAGAAGTATCAATAAAATTAAATTATATACTCATTTGTTGTTTTTTTTCCTTTATACGTTGTTGGTGTTTGCAAAAAAAAAAAAAAAAAATGCAATTTTTAATAACAAAAAAATTATATAATTTTCTTCAATATTAGTATTGAGCATTGAAGAGCTATATATGTCATAATAACTTGAAGAATTTTTATAATGCAAATAACTTCAGATTAATTTCCAAAAACTGAATAATTTTGTAAAATAGTATTATTAAATTAAAAATTTTCAGATAAACAAGAAATATGTGCTTTATGTTTATCTGTTGAGTTTAATCAAAAATTTTATATTTTTCTTTTCTTTTTGTTCTAGAAAATGCAACGTATAGTTGACCATGTCAAAAACAAGTTGAGGAAGATATAGTTTAATAATAGTTTTGAGTTTTTTTAATAATTACTGTAAAAGATAGAAATTTTTTGAATTTTGATATTGGATAAATCTAGCTAATAGAATAGTGGTTGAGAAGGGTTGAATGAGAATTGTCGTAAATGTATGTACCTTGTTAGAAAAATAAGTAGACAGTTGAAGAGAGAATTAACTGAGAAGTTGAAAATTTTATGCTAAAATTATACATATTTAATGATACAAATGATGAGTATTATAAGAACACTATTTTTTTATTTGATAGAAAAACAAGTTCGATACGTATTGGCAGTCATTGCACAAGTAGTATCTTGTGTGAGTTTAGAGTTTTTTGATTTGGAAGAAATAAAAAAGGTGATAACAAATTTACGGCAACTTGTGAAATTGAAAAATCTAATGGATTGTTGAGTCTTATTTCAATATTCAACTATCCGTTAGTTTTTTGTACTTATGTACAGCAAATTCTCTACAGTTAGAGAGACAAAAGATACAAACTAGACATTCTTGGATAGCCTATAGTTAAAAAAATAATAATAATAATAACATAAAAAATCATGAACTTTTCAATTGTCTTTTTCCTAGGCGGTGAGAAATTTCTCGTGTTCTTCGGATTCATAATTTTTATTTTTGTTCATCTTTTTGTTTGAGGAACTTCCAGTTTTTACATCTAGTATCTGGAAGAGAGCTCTCTTAACAGTTGTTTCCTCATTATTTGTTGAAACCTCAATGTCTATCTTGTAGACCTTACTTTTACCTTTTGAAGTTGCCTTTTTCCAGTATCATTCATACAAGAACTGTTGATGTCATGCATTGAAGGTGAAGAATCCAGCTCACTAATCCTATCAGAAGAATTCACATCAACAATTGCTCATGAAGAATCAAATATGAAAATTATTTCATATCGATACTCTGGCGGATTTTATCGTTTACGTGTCACTTTTAGGTAGAACATGACTTCTTCTTCAATCTCAATTTGTATGATTTCACTTAGCGGTGCATCTGAGTCATGTAATATGAAATTTGTAGTTTAGATTGATGCAAAAATTATAGTTGAGTATGGTATAGTGCATAGTTTTACCTTTTTGAAATAGTTCATGATTTCCTTTGCTTTAGCTTGCAATAGTGTTTCTGTTGTGTCACTAATAATGCTTGCATCTAAATCTCCTGATTTGTCTTTAAAGTGCACAAAAGCGTTTGCTCTGTAGAGGAGAGCACAACATATGAATGTTCTGCTTCTTTAAGTATATAAAATATATGTTTAGAAGTACATGATACCTCGGTACTACTTTCGCATGTTCAGATTTGCAAAAACGACATTTGTAGATTTCTCCTAAGTCTGCATTGGATGTCTTTTTGCAATTGCTGCTAAAATTTTTGCTACAACGATAGAATTATTCATTGGCTTTGACCCAGTAAATTTTTTCTGTAGAAAAGCAAGCATTCAAAATTTGGTATAAAATATAGTAATAGAAAATAGACAAATTATAAAGTAAAATAATTTTTTGTTTACTGCATATATATAATGAAGCCAGTGAAAACTTAGCCCCCATTTGGCCCCCTTTAAGACTCTTCAATTTAATTTAATTTTTTCTCTTTTCTACTTTCAACCACATAATTTTCAATAAAATAATATTACACTCAAATTCAAAACTTTTTAACCAAACAATATTCAAAAAAACACTATTCTCCCCATTATAAATTCAAATAATGGGGGCCAAACGGGGCCTTACTTCCAAGTATACTCCCAGTAAATTAGCAATTGATGTAAAAAAGTTTTTATTTGGAGGTGAAAGTTTTGGTGGTGTTACTACGACACGTGATTTGTTTCCTGTTAGCTTCTGAAGCTCTTCTACATTTTCTTTTTATGTAGGTAGAGAAGGTGTAAAATCGTGCTAGGTTTGTTTTACAACCATTCTTTATAATCTGCGACTGCCAAGATTCCACCTTAGTAGAAAGTGTTATACCTGATAAGATTATAACACATCATTTATGTTTTTCTTTTTCCTAATGTTACTATAAACAAATGTTATATTAATATTTAGTTTACCAATGAACGAAGCAACTTTGAGATTTATAGCCCATGTGATAGGTTTGTTTACAAAATTTTCAACGTTGTTTATGCACTCTCTTTCGACAAAAGCATCCCATATTGTTAATATTACAATATGAAAATGCTTATCCAATAGCACAATGTCTTGAAGACGTGCTTGTGTGCCGAAGTATGTTTGGATGATTATCTTCAGTTGCACTTCTATAGCAACACCCATAACACCCGCAAAACAAAAAAAATAAAAAATAAAAAATATTCTTGCTATGCATTTCGTACATTATAAAGTTGAATATGAATAGAGTAATTATTAAATAAATATTCACTCGAAGTTAGTGTATTGGAAACTTTACTTATGTCTACGTTAGTATCCATGTATATTTCTAGTTGGCTAAATGGGGTCAATTCATATTGTGAAAAGAGGAAGTTTAGATTATTCTCTTCCAGTTCTTCAATCTTCATTTTTCCTATAATGGTCCAAACTTTGTCTACAAGTGAACCTCTAAATTCGCTCATGTTGTCTTTCACCGTTGCATTTGACAGTACATATATTCCACCAAGTTTTATTTCATCAGCAAGGGCTGTAATATTAGCATCATAGAGTATAGCTGTAACCTTATTATCCTGTTAAAATATGCAAACAGTTAAGGATATTAAGAAAAAGTAAATACAAAATAAAAAAGTTATAGTGATGTAGTTAATATAATTATGTAGTTACCTGTAAATCCATTAAAACAAGATTTTGGAATCGATTTATGGCATTACGAGCTATTTTAGGTGCTTGTTTACCAGCAACTATCACCTTCGCAGAGCAATTCTTCTCAAAAGTAGAAATTTGTGGGATGAGTTTATAGAGTGTATTCATTTTTTATACCTACCATAGATAAGAAGTTAAAACTTATTATTGTAAGAAATAAAAGAGAGAAAAAACCACTTACGAATGGAACCTACTAACAATGGAAACGAGAGAAGGAAGAGAATGTTTGTAAGATGTTGGCTGATGTTAAAGAGTTACGTGATATGTATTTTTCAAGTTTGTGATGTTTATAGAAGTAAGTTTGAGCATTTATATAATATTCAGGAGAGAGTAATAGTTAAATGATTCTTTATAGTTTAACTATACACCTGTAGGAGAATGATTATAAAATACACGCATATATCTATATGTATTATAGCTGTAAAGAAAATATCTTGTGTAAAGAAACACTGATTGTAGACGTATAAGGCAATTATAGTAATAATAACTTTATATATATATAAAATATATGCAGTGGGAAAAGATAATTGTATGTGGAGTTGAAAAGTCTTCTATCGCATTAAATATTCTTGTACTAATTTGTCCATTTGTCAACTGTGAAATATCTATTTCACTGTACACAAGCTTTTTAAGTGTATTCAACTTTATATGAACTTAGTAACTGAATAAGAAATTGATAATAAGTTATGAAAAAGAACAAAATTCTCTAATGTTTTGTTTGCGTTTTCAATTTTGTAGGTCATGTGGTTAGAATGCTTTATTATTGATTAAATGCAATGAAATAAAACTAATTTTTTGTACATTACAATAAATAACACTGTATTTACTTTATTTATCTATTTGAAGCATACAGGCTTGAAAACTAAAGAAAGTGCAAAATTTGATACAATGTGAAAGTGTTCTTGCACAAAAGTACAAATTTACTGTAAATGTAAATGTACAAGAAGGATAAGTGACAGACGGCAATGTTTACTAAACAATAAAAAAAGAAAGAAAAAAAAGACCAAAGCAACTTCTTAACCTCTTAATTTCAAAAGTTTGTAATGTTATTCTTAGATTAGTTTTGTTACTTGACTATCATTCATGTTATTTTTCCAAGATCGAATCATTGGTGTGGTTGTTAGTTTGATAGCTTGAACTTTCTTTATTGGTTTCGAGTATAGTTTGCAATTGATGCAGTCATTTCTTTAGTGTTTTTGAAGTCTTCAATGGGATCATGCATCTCAAATTTGGCCATTTTAGCCATCGTTTGTTTCTCAACTCTTGCATACTAAGATTTTTGAAAGTATGATTGATTATTTTAGAAACTATGTGTTAAACTTTCACAAAAATATGAAAATATGAATATAACTTACTTTTTGTTGTTGCTCATCATGCAGAGTCGCTTGCCTTAATTCTTAGGATAAATGCTGCATCAATTTAAACCAAAGAGAAACACGAGTTTTCACATCTCGTCATTCAAATCATGAAAATGAAAACCTTGAAAGATAAATTGAAGAGAAAGGGAATGTTTGAATTTGATCATACAAGAATGTAGAATAGATGTAAGAGAAAATTGGGAAGAAAGAGAATATTAACGTTCAAATTCTTGTGGTCAAATTCTAACGATTGTAAATACGGGACTCCGTGCTATACAGAGACCTCTCCGCACAAGGTGGAGGTATTATCTCCTCTTGGAGTGGAGACTTTGTCCACGCAACGCGGAGGCACTATCTCCGCGCTACGTGAAGATCCCACTTAATTTAATCTTTATTAAATACAATTCTATGTATTCTTCTAATTTACAATTATACAGGCTAATACAATTGCTAAACAAAAACATTTTGTTAAATTCAAATGACAATTTATTTACAATATTAATGTAAACCAAAAAAATACGTATAATCTAACAACTAATAATTAATTAACTTTTCAGTTACAACTAAATATATACAATCTAATTTGACAAAAAGATCAGTAGTAATATTTATTTATAAAAATAATAAAGTAAACAAAATAAAAAAATTAAAAACTAAACAAAGAATAATATTCTATTCAACTCTATAAATTTAAAAATTTTGTACGTCAAACCACACTTGAATTTCATAATGCCTTGGGAACCAAATAATAAATCCCTACTTTGTTGTTATATTATAATTATTGGGAATTATTCTTAACGTAAATCACTAATTTACAAGACATAAAGACAAAACATCTGATCAAAATATGTAACTTACCCTTGTAAATCAGAAAAAAATTGATATTCTTCTAAGCAAATAAGAAGAGATGTGTATGCACCTGCAACCAAACCATAATGCCTGCTAAAAATGCAAGTGTGCGGAATATCTCATTTTTAGAATTCAGAGCAAAATGTAACAAAAAGTTTGTTAACATCTGAAGTGACAAAAGACAAAAATTGACAAAGTTCTTAAACAAATGAACAGTAAATCATACAAGAGAATTTACCTTTCAAATCCATGACAACATCCCAAAGTAAAGAATTGCAGAGTCCATAAATATAATCATAAGCTCATAAAGAAAATTGAAATAACTGGAATAAAAACCAACAAAAAAAACTTACACCATACATTAAAAACAATTAGAACAAAAATTAATAATAATCAACCTTTTATCAAAACTATAGGCACAAGATTTTTGGAACTTATCTTGGTTAATTGCTCTTATCAAAAGGTTTTGGAAGTAAATGTTGTCAAATTAAGCTAAGTGTATAACATATACACAAATATCTTAAAACTTGAAATGTTCCAAAGCTAAATTAATTGTAGAAAAGAGAAATAAACAACAGATATAGAATAGAAAATCAGCAATCTAATTATAAAAATGGACAACTAAAATATGTAAAGAATACTTATAAATCAATTAGAGTTTTACAAATGTATGAATGATAGAATTTCTCTGTAAACAACGTTTTCAGTACATGTACTGTGTAAATTTTCAGTGTTTGATGGCTTTAGCAAAACATTTAAACATTTACTTGTTTTAGCTTTTGACAATGCTACATAAAGTTGATCATGACAGAAAATTGGTTTAGGAAGCTACAAACCAAGGAAATTAAGTGTTTGACCTTGTGTTTTATTTATTATCATTGCAAAGCATGACTTAATCGAAAATTGAGTTCTTTTAAAATGAATTGAAGTTTGATCATTTTTCAAAGGTATAAAAGGAATTCTTGACAAGAAAACATGTTTTTCACAATATTTACCAGTTGTAATTTCAGCAAGATTTACATTCTTATGAAATTTTCTACAAGTAAGGCATGTTCCATATCATAATCCTTCTGAAGGATTAATGTTCTGCAATACATAGGACAGTTTATCTAAAGTTTCAATTCATGCTGTGGAATCCCATTTGAAATCAAAGTATTCAAAAAAATCTTCTTGTAAGCTTTGTTTAGATTTAACAATTGCTTCATCAAAACTATAATATGTGTACATTTCACTAGGAATCTGATTAAGTAAAATTTTGTTAATAAGATCAACACATTCATTTCCATGCGTAAGAATGAGTTGATTTCCTATCGTATCTAAATTATCATATATGGTTCTATATTTGGAAAAACATTATTTACTAAAGTTTTCAGAGATGTAATTTCATCCTCAAATGGTACAGTTATAATGTTTGGAAGTTGAATGTAGTCACAATTGTGTTCTCGTTCTATTCCATTTCCGATTCTAAGCAAATAATCACAAAATGTAGGATCCAGTTTTTCTCTCATGCTTTCAACCAATGGTAAATGTAAACACAAAGGACATAGGTCAAAGAAGACTAAGCTAGCTTTTATTATACCTTCTTTTTTTCTCTTGTTATCAATGGCAAATTTTTTCGAAAATCTCCTCCTAGAACGACCACTTCTCCACCAAAGGGCAAATTACAATCGGTAATAACTCTGAGCATTTTATTTACAGCTTCAACAGCACAATGATTCACCATAGGTGCTTTATCCCAAAGTATTAACTTTGACATTTTCAACGATGTCCCTAGAGTTGATTATTCACTAACAGAACAACTAATTTCACCAACTATTTTCAAAGAATCATAAATCTTGAATGAGTTATTTGACCTCCAGGTAAAAGAGATGCAAATACTCTAGAAAACGCCGTAGCTAAAGTAATTAAATTTTGAGACCTTACACTAGCTAGGAGAGCTTTATATAAAAATGTTTTACTTGTTCCCCCTGAGCGATCAATAAAATAGACTCCACTTGATTTAGAATTTACTTTCTCCAAAATTGTATTATACACAAATTGTTGCTCATTATTTAAACTTTCTGCACGATAATAAACCCCCTTCTATATCCAAATTTTTCGTCTCCTCTGTAATCATTCTTCTCAACCTTTCATTTTCATCTATATTTTATTGAACGGTACTATCTCATAGTCATTTATTTTTTTACCGGATAATTCTAAGATAAAACTAATGTCTTCTAAAACTTGTAGTTCATCAGCCCCTGAAAGTACATTTTCATGTACATTTTTATTGATTATATAAACTTTAAATTTATCCCACAACAACTTTGGATTATTAGGATTGCAAAGTATAAGAAGCGTAGCAAAAAGACGTCTTAAAAAAGAAGGCAATTCATAAAGAATAGCTTTAGATAGACATTCTTTACAATGATTGTCTCCACCTAACAAAACATGTAAAAGTGTTGCTTCTCGATGTTATTTCTGGGAATCCAAATTTTCTCAATTGAGTTCCAAACGAAATGTGTTGGAAAATCTCGATACAATAATATACGAGCAAATTCATTCACTTTATTTACTTCAAAAAACTATGATTTGACATTGTTCTTTTCGTATTTTTATTTTCAATAATAACAGATAAATCATCTTCGTCGTCATATCTTATTTGTTGATGATTTTCAATATGAAATTGTAAATAATATACAGTCAGATAAATTTTTGCCAAATTGAATGAGAAAATTCTTCACATAGCTTCAGGTGGAGATATCCATCTAGCAGATTGATATACTGAGATTTCGTTAATTTCTTTTCTCATTTCAATAAATACAATCATGTCCTTTATACACACATTTGTACAAATATTTTACAATTTTAATAGAAAAACATATTTTAACATTAATGTGACAGTCAAATTTTGCGCTCAAATAAGGATTATAAGGTACAACCCATCGATTATCTAACATTTAACCTCTAACTTTAATACAAATACCATTATCACGACGTTTATACAAAGGATATGAGTTATCATCAAATATAATAGCATCAAAATAATCTCTAGGGTATTTATTTTTAAAACCTTTGTTTCCTTGCATACGTACATTTTTTGGTTTGAGATCTGCGCAAGGACCGTGCGTATTATGTTTAACAATAGCAGAATGAAGATGAAGATATTCATTTTCATCAGGAATTTAACAACAAACTATCTTATCAATATCTACAGTAGAACAGATTTTTCTGGCCATAGGTGAAAATCAACAATAAATGTGCATGACGAACCCCATTTTTTTTTTTTTGAAATTTAATAAAATATATATGTGCTTATATAAATCATTTTTCAGCACTTTTAATTTTGCTCTAAATATACATGTAATTAAATCTAGTCAATTTTGAACTTCATCAGTATGTTTTAGTTCTTGTCTAATCTCTGGCCAATTTGGACCACATTTTATAGTTAAGAAGATATCTGATTTTCCATAACTCTATACAATAGCCATTGCATCAATATATCTCTTTAGCATCTCTAGGTCCACATGTAAAAGACTGAGATAGAATAAAAATTTTTCCAATTTTATACCCTTTTGTCTCTCCACTCTGAACGCTATTTACAATACTTTGATAAAGTTTAGCTCGAATTTATTTCTGATTTTTATGAAAATAGTCTAATTGTGCACTTTCAATCTTAACATACATACCTACAACATATTGTTGAAACATTCTACCACTGTGAAGTAAAGCAGACTTACTAGAAGGCTTAATTTGTAATTTATATGAATAATATTCTCGACAAGAAACTTGAGACCCTTTTTTATTCCATTAAGCACCACAACATGGAATTCATCAATCATTTACAACATTAATACTATAAAACTTAGTAGAATGTAAAATAAAATATATTTGTAAACCTTGACTTTCTTTTTCAATAAATTGAGCTGTAGAGGTAACTATATTTGGAAATGCAACAAAGGAATTGAACTTTTCTTCTTTCTTGAAGTTTTTATTTGAAAGGGATTTTGAGAATCCTCTTCTTCTTCGACTTTCTTAGCCCAACTCATTCTCACTCTTTTGAATAAATTCTCTTGTGAGGAAGTCTGCCAAGAAGTTGAATTTTCTTTCATTTGAGAGAAAGAATCTTGAAAAGGAAGGTGGACGACATTATCATGAAGCGTCTTGAAAAGCAGCATCAACTTTAGTCAAAAGTTTCCAATTTTTGACTTCCTTTAATACAGATAATCCTTTTCTTTATTAAAGTAAGATTTGATGTCTGACACAAAGTTGATGGGAATCTTGACAATTAATGCACCACCAATTTTGAATTGGACAGAGATTAAGTAAAATCTCTCTTGATCTGTAGACCCTGAATTTTCTTAATTCTTCAAGAAAACTGGGTCCATGTAGTCATTTTATAGTTTTCTTTGAAGTTTTTGCAGCTTTTTCTTGAGCAAGGTACTTAGCATAGTCATCACCTAGATCAACTAAGTCATCACTATTATCCGTCTCTTGCGAAAATTGAGATTCTTCATCTTGATCATCTTCAGAAATTCTTGAAGATCCTTGTTTAGAAATTTGTTCATAAATTTCTAATAATTCTTTAGGATCTTTACATTTTGATAACATTGAAATGATTTTTTGTTTTTCTGTCAAAAAATCAGCTTGTTCTTCTTGTTCCTTTTTTGAGAATTTAGGTATACCTAAATTTTTTTGTTCTTGAATCCATGCTTGAACTGCTTTTGGACAACAGTTTATTTCTTTAAACTTTGCCCACCGTTTGATTTTGAATCTTCTTGTAATTTGTTGACAAGAGTAATCATCTTTAAAATTTTGATATTGAAAGAAATCCCAGCAAAAAATCCAGGAAACTTTCATGTTGAACGCGAATTGAAACAAAAGTTTTTCTTGAAGTTTCAGAAAAGGTTTTGCTTCTTTTTTGAAGTATTCATATCCTTGAAGAACAAGACTGGGTAAAATTTGTTTTTCGAGTCCATGATACTGAAACCAAGTTTGAAACCAACTCGGAAAATGAGGGTTACAGTTTTGATTAAAAATAATGAACCAAGAATGGGTAACAGGTCTGAAAAGAAAAACCTTATACCAAGCATTCTCATAATCAAAATAATTGAAAGTTTCTTGACAGATAAAATCTGTCTTTGAGAAACGAAGTCTCTTTTCATTCCAAGGTTTCTGTCCCCAGTCTTCATAAAACAGAACTCTTGTGATTGAGATTTTTGAAAACATGATTTTTGATTTATCTCTTTGTTCAGGAGTATGAGATATTTTTGTAGAACCAGTCAAAAGAAGAATGGTTTCATAATATTCTCTAGTTTTTTAAATATTTGAAGGCATGAACCAAAAGTTTTGAGGAAGGATAGAATCAAGGCAATCATCAAGACCACCATATCTATTGAGCCAAGAGGTTTCCATTGTAAGAACAATGTCGGAAATACTCTTAGTAAAATATTTGAAAGAATTTGGAGAGTTGATTTGGGGAAGTTTACCAGAACTTTGGACGGCTTTTTTGAAATTTGAAGGGGTTGAAGATTCATCTTTGAGTTTATTTTGATCAGGTCTTTTGATAAAGGTTGAGAGGGTATTTGAAGAAGATGAAGCTTCGTTTTGATCCTTTGGGAGGTCTTCGAAAAAAGGAATTGAGCTTTTCTTCTTTCTTGAAGTTTTTATTTGAAAGGGATTTTGAGAATCCTCTTCTTCTTCGACTTTCTTAGCCCAACTCATTCTCACTCTTTTGAATAAACTCTCATGTGAGGAAGTCTACCAAGAAGTTTGATTTTCCTTGAATATATAGAATTTCGAAATCAAAACAGGACAAAATTGCCTGCCACCTTGCAAAGATTTGTTTGGAAACAAGATTTTTTACATCTCTTTGTAAAACATCTTTTGAAGCTTTGCAATCAGTTTTCAAAATAAATTTTTTATTGATTAAATCGTCTTGAAATTTTGAAATGCAGAGAACAATTGAAAGAATCTCCTTTTTGATAGTGGAATAATTCTTTTGAGGACCAGACCAGACTCCACTATGAAGTTTTTCTTCTTGCTGAATTCGCTCTGATTGAAACTGAGGTCTTCAGTTGATTTATAATGAAACCCGGACTTGAACTTTCTTTCATTTCAGAGAAAGAAACTTGAAAAGGAAGGTGGACGACATTATCATGAAGCATCTTGAAAACAAAGAATTCAAATTCACAACTCCTCCAAGATGCTTCATGATAATGTCGTCCACCTTCCTTTTCAAGATTCTTTCTCTGAAATGAAAGAAAATTCAAGTCCGGGCTTCATTATAAATCAACTGAAGACCTCAGTTTCAATCAGAGCGAATTCAGCAAGAAGAAAAACTTCATAGTGGAGTCTGGTCTGGTCCTCAAAAGAATTATTCCACTATCAAAAAGGAGATTCTTTCAATTGTTCTCTGCATTTCAAAATTTCAAGACGATTTAATCAATAAAAAATTTATTTTGAAAACTGATTGCAAAGCTTCAAAAGATGTTTTACAAAAAGATGTAAAAAATCTTGTTTCCAAACAAATCTTTGCAAGGTGGCAGACAATTTTGTCTTGTTTTGATTTCGAAATTCCTTATATTCAAGGAAAATCAAACTTCTTGGCAGACTTCCTCACATGAGAGTTTATTCAAAAGAGTGAGAATGAGTTGGGCTAAGAAAGTCGAAGAAGAAGAGGATTCTCAAAATCCCTTTCAAATAAAAACTTCAAGAAAGAAGAAAAGCTCAATTCCTTTTTTCGAAGACCTCCCAAAGGATCAAAACGAAGCTTCATCTTCTTCAAATACCCTCTCAACCTTTATCAAAAAACCTGATCAAAATAAACTCAAAGATGAATCTTCAACCCCTTCAAACTTCAAAAAAGTCGTCCAAAGTTCTGGTAAACTTCCCCAAATCAACCCTCCAAATTCTTTCAAATATTTTACTAAGAGTATTTCCGACATTGTTCTTACAATGGAAACCTCTTGGCTCAATAGATATGGTGGTCTTGATGATTGCCTTGATTCTATCCTTTCTCAAAACTTTTGGTTCATGCCTTCAAATATTCAAAAAAACAGAGAATATTATGAATCCATTCTTCTTTTGACTGGTTCTGCAAAAATATCTCATACTCCTGAACCAAGAGATAAATCAAAAATCATGTTTTCAAAAATCTCAATCACAAGAGTTCTGTCTTATGAAGACTGGGGACAGAAACCTTGGGATGAAAAGAGACTTCGTCTCTCAAAGACAGATTTTATCTGTCAAGAAACTTTCAATTATTTTGATTACCAGAATGCTTGGTATAAGGTGTTTCTTTTCAGACCTGTTACCCATTCTTGGTTCATTATTTTTAATCAAAACTGTAACCCTCATTTTTCGAGTTGGTTTCAAACTTGGTTTCAGTATCATGGACTCGAAGAACAAATTTTGCCCAGTCTTGTTCTTCAAGGATATGAATACTTCAAAAAAGAAGCAAAACCTCTTCTGAAGCTTCAAGAAAACCTTTTGTTTCAATTTGTGTTCAACATGAAAGTTTCCTGGATTTTTTGCTTGGACTTCTTTCAATATTAAAATTTCAAGGATGATTACTCTTGTCAAAAAATTACAAGAAGATCCAAAATCAAATGGTGGGCAAAGTTTAAAGAAATAAACTGTTGTCCAAAAGCAGTTCAAACATGGATTCAAGAACAAAGAAATTTAGGTATACCTAAATTCTCAAAGAAGGAACAAGAAGAACAAGCTGATTTTTTGACAGAAAAACAAAAAATCATTTCAATGTTATCAAAATGTAAAGATCCTAAAGAATTATTAGAAATTTATGAACAAATTTCTAAACAAGGATCTTCAAGAATTTCTGAAGATGATCAAGATGAAGAATCTCAATTTTCGCAAGAGACGGATAATGGTGATGACTTAGTTGATCTAGGTGATGACTATGCAGAGTACCTTGCTCAAGAAAAAGCTGCAAAAACTTCAAAGAAAGCTACAAAATAAGTACATGGACCCAGTTTTCTTGAAGAATTAAGAAAATTCAGGGTCTACAGATCAAGAGAGATTTTACTTAATCTCTGTCCAACTCAAAATCGGTGGTGCATTAATTGTCATGATTCCCATCAACTTTGCGTCAGACATCAAATTTTACTTTAATAAAGAAAAGGATTATCTCTATTAAAGGAAGTCAAAAATTGGAAACTTTTGACTAAAGTTGATGCTGCTTTTCTAGATGCTTCATGATAATGTCGCCCACCTTCCTTTTCAAGATTCTTTCTCTCAAATGAAAGAAAATTCACATTTGATCTCTGAAAACATATGTTGACAGAGATCGGTCCCAGTTCACCAAATACTCAACCATTCCCATAGGGTCAAGGGCGGATTACCTACTCCTCCATCCATGGACTTATGGTTTTTTGCCAAAGGAGTTTCGAACCTTGTACCTCCGGGATCACAAGCCTTTCAAGTGGCTCTGATACCATTTGATCTCTGAAAACATATGTTGACAGAGATCGGTCCCAGTTCACCAAATACTCAACCAATATGTTGACAGAGATCGGTCCCAGTTCACCAAATACTCAACCATACTAAACGAGGAACTCCCCGTTCAATTTCAGCAGAATTATTGACATAGAACGCTGAACAACTCCGTGAAGATTTACTTAGGCGAATTAAATTCTTTTCAAGTAAATCATTGATTTCCTTGATACAAAAGTCAAGTAGTTCTTTTTTCATTTGAATAGGACGAGATTTTGTAGGAATATTTGATTCATGAAAATCAAAATTGTAAGGAAGAGAAACAATGTGTTTCTTCCTATCCCAAAAAGCGTTTGGAATTGTTGAACAACTTTCTTGTTCAATTTTCTTTTGTAAATCTGAGATTTGATTTTTGATAGAAAAGTCTTCTTCAAGTCTTTTCTTAGTTTTTTGAAATAAAATTTCTTCTTTAAGAAATTGAATATGATTTCTTTTCAAATTAATATTATGAATAATTTTTGAAATAGCAGCTTCTTTTAAAGAATTAACATCTTTAGAAGAAGGCGGATTTGAAAATTCAAAATGAATTTTCTTTCCAAAAATTTTTGTAGTTAATCCTTTATAATCAGCTTTGAAATGATAAATTTGAACTATGAAAGGAGTACCAAGAATAACATCTTGATCCAGATCTTTCACAAGATAAAAAACATTTTTAAAGCAAATATTTGAATTACAAACATGAGCTTTAGAAATTTTGTAATTAATATTCAATTTTTTACCACTAGCACCATAAAGGCGTTCAGTAGCTTTTTCAAAATATTTTGTAGGGATAAGTCCTTCTTTGATACAATTTTGATATGCTCCTGAATCAATCAGAACACGAGTTGTGAATTTGAATTCTTTGTTGACTACAATAGTCATATTACAATACCATTTCTGAAGTTGAATTCGATTAATGACATTAATCTTTTCTTCTTCAGTTTGAGGGAGTTTTGCAGTGGATGAAAAATCTGATGAAGATGATTCAGAATGAATAGAATGACGAGAAGGAGTTTTGGAGGAAACTTTGGATTTTCCTTTATTTTGAGTGTAATATTCGTTGGTTAAGTCTTTTGCTTTAAGGCAAACTACTTCCATACGAATATCTTGAACATGTTTTTCAAGTTTTGAAATTTGACTTTTCATTTCCTTGACTTCACCTTGAAGATCAGGAATTGAGGGTTTAAATCCTTTTGAAAGTTCTTTTTGAGCACGACGAAAAATATTTGTAAGGTTGATATCATCAAAATTTTCATTTGATGTAGATGAAGAAAGGAGGGAAGAAAATTTGGTTTTGAGTTTAGGATTATCAATCCTATCAATAACATTTTGAATAATTTCTTCTTCTCCTGTTAAGACATTTATAGTTTTACAACCACAAATTTCTTTATCATTTGAAGAAGTGCAAGAGTCAGAATTTTGAGTAGATTCATAATCAGAATCTTCTTGATTAAGAAAAACTTGTTCTAATTCAGAGTTAGACTCATTATCAGAACTAGATTGAATGAGATTGAGAAGCCGAGTTTTAGTATCTTCATCAATTTGAAGAGTACTGTTTTTGCTTTGAGAGGACATCTATTGGAATAATGACCAGTTTTGTTACATTTCCAACATGTAACTTTTGAATTTTTTTTTTTTGAAAATCTTTTGAAAATTTTCTTTTAGAGAATTGTTTTCCTTTTGAAAATTTGTTTTTATAAAGTTTTTGTTCAGGAAAATGTTTTTCTTTTGAAAATTTTTTCTTTTGAGAGAATTTTCGAGATTTTGAAGAAGGAGGTAAAACTTTCTCAAATCCATATTGTTCACATAATGATCCTAACTCATTTTGAGTTTGAGATTTTTCTGATTTCAATTTGGCTTTGAGTTTCAAATCATTACATAGATTGAGAGCTTCCTTATTAATGAAATTAATAATTTCACCATAAGTAAGTGTTTGAAGATCATCGTTTTCTTCAAAAATTGAGTTTTTTACTTTTTCAGCAAAGAGTTTTGGAAGTCCTGAAATAAATTTTTCCTTCCAAAAGGATTGTTGACAATCAGGTCTTTGCATGATACGAGATAAAAACATATCTTTGTACCATCGAAAGTCTTGAAGTTTTGGACATCTTAAATTCATAAGGATGTCATTTTGAAGTTGTATGAGATTTTCTGGAGTAACAATAAAATGTTTGATAATAGTTAATCCAAGAACAGAATAACTATCATTAATAGGTTCTCCATCTGTGTTTGTAATAATACTATTATTTTCATCACGTATAACAGCAGTAAAAATAATATTTTTCTCAGTTGATGAGAGATAATTATCCCACCATTGACTGAGCTGTCCTGTAAATCCAAGAACAATATTGTTTGTGGCTTGAAGCCTTGAAGCTCCTTTTGCCAAAAAGGTTTTGTAACAAATAGTCATTTGTCCCAAAAGATTGATAATTTGATGTTCAGTAAGACCATCAACATTCCATTCCACTCCGGAAGAACCATCGTATGATCTTTGAGTAGGTAACTTTTCTTCGAAAAGTTGATCTGGGAATGATGGTCGAGGATAAAATTTTGGAATATTATGATAATCAGAATTTCTAAGTTTATTGATATGAGCAGAATTATCATCAACAAATTGAGATTCGATTTCATTAATATCAATTGTATTGATATTTTTTGAAACATGAAAATTTTTTAATTGATTCACAAGTTCAGAAAGAACTTCGTTTTTAGTTGAAAGGGATTGAGATGTTTTTCTGAAAGTAGGAATAATATCATCATTTTTGAAAATGGGTGAAGATGATGATGGTTTTGAAATAGATTTATCTTTACTTTTACTGCCTCGATATTCTTTAAAAGAATTTTTTGAAACAGTAGAATTTTCAGATTCAGAATTTGATTCGATACGATTGAGTTGAGAACAAACAGAATGAAGAACAATATTTGTAAAATTGTTCTGAGCTTGAATATTTTTGATATCCTTAGCAACAACTTGAGATTCATCAAGTCGTTCTTTTGGATTTAGAATACGTTTGAGAGGAGAGGCAAGCATTTCGGTTTTACCATGGGTAAATGAAATATCTTGTAAAGGTGGATGTATTGATTGGAAAGTATTTCCATCTGGAGTTTTCCATGATTTTGATGATGTTTTTGTAGTAAAAACTTGAGAGTTTTTCGATTGTTTACCAAAAACTTTGATTTGAATCCAATCATAAAAACTTAATTCTGTAGAAGATTCAAAGTAATCTTCCCAAAATTGTTCTTTTTCTTTTGAAGAAAATTGATGTCTAAAAATTTTTCGAAAATTTTTAACATGAATATCTTAATCATATTTGAATTCTTTTCTTCTATCAAATTCAGAAGAAATTACATTACATTGATGATCAAGATCAGAATTTGAAGGAGGGACCATATCAGAAAAAGTAGGAGACTCTGGTTGTTCGGAGTCTTCTTCCTTTTCTTTAGGTTGATAAAAAGGATTTGGAATAGTGGGAGTGAAATCTACTCCTTTAAAGGATGTTGAAGTAGAATTTCTTAAAGGTTGAAAAGAATTCTTAGTTCTTTCTTCAGATCTAAAAGATCTAGAAGAATAAGATCTTTGAATTCTAGATGAGGATCCTTGAAAAATGACTTTAGTTTTTTCGTCAGAAAAAGTTAAAATCTCATTAGGAGTGGAATTTGTTTGAGCTGGAACTGGAGCTTGAATTTTTTCAAAATTCCATTCTAAATTTCTAGATTGAAGATTCCAGGGAATTCTTTTAGGAATTTCAACACTTGAATGAAAAGGATTGACTTCAACCAAAAGACTTTCTTCTTTTGGAGAAGATTTGAGAGCACCTGTATTGAGTTGAGTATTTATAAGCTTATAATATATCCTGTATATTACAGCAAAAGCATTTGATCGACTATCAAACTCAAGGTTTTTAGTCTGAATATGAAGATTTAGAGCGCTTAACTGCTCCATCTGAAAGTTTTATTGAGAAATTTGGATAACAGTTTGAAAAAACTGGACCACTTTCAAGATTTGATTCGAGAAGTGAAAGTAGAGAGTTTTTGAAATTGAGATGTCTCTTATCTCTAAGAGTGATGAGAATTGGAATATCAAGACCAAGTCTAAACAGTGGTTTGACAGCAATTTGTACTAAGCCAACATGAAGATATTTGAATCTCTTTCTATGAGATTCAATTGATTCTTTTGAAAATAAATTAATATATGCATTTGAACTATTAATTGAAATAATTTGTTCAAAAGTTTTGATAACATAATTTTGAGTGAAGTCAAATTTTCCTATTTCATAGATAGAATGTTTATCTATCTTTGGAATAGTCCAATTTTGAAGCTGTTGTTCAATTTTAGCAATTTGATATTCATTTGAATTGAAATCATTTGATGCAGATGCAGATGCCATTGAAGAATTATCAACTTCTTCTTCATTTTGAAAAACATTTGATCTATTTTCATTTTGATCTTGTGATCTATTTCTAGACCTAGATCTCCTTAGCCAATTAGAAATCGAAGACATAAATGAAAAAAAAATGAAATCAAAATAAAATTACACAATAAAAACGGTAAAATAGGACAAATAGGGTTCTTACCAAGCCTACAAACGGGACCACCCAACGGGACCATCTACATGGCTGACCAACGTCTACAGGGCTGACCAACGTCTATTCAGCAGACATCCAGGTTAAAACTAGACTCACCTATTTTGAACAGTACCTATCGTGTAAGATTAAACTAATCTCACAAATTCACTTATGGCTCTGATACCATAAAATCATCTATTTTCATAAATTTCTGTTCTTCTATTTCATATCCTTTCCCCTGGGTCTTTTATGGTATCAGAGCCATAAGTGAACTTGTGAGATTAGTTTAATCTTACACGATAGGTACTGTTCAAAATAGGTGAGTCTGGTTTTAACCTGGATGTCTGCTGAATAGACGTTGGTCAGCCCTGTAGACGTTGGTCAGCCGTGTAGGTGGTCCCGTTGGGTGGTCCCGTTTGTAGGGTTGGTAAGAACCCTATTTATCCTATTTTACCCTTTTTATTGTGTAATTTTATTTTGATTTCATTTTTTTTTCATTTATGTCTTCGATTTCTAATTGGCTAAGGAGATCTACGTCTAGAAATAGATCACAAGATCAAAATGAAAATAGATCAAATGTTTTTCAAAATGAAGAAGAAGTTGATAATTCTTCAATGACATCTGCATCTGCATCAATTGATTTCAATTCAAATGAATATCAAATTGCTAAAATTGAACAACAGCTTCAAAATTGGACTATTCCAAAGATAATTAAACATTCTATCTATGAAATAGGAAAATTTGACTTCACTCAAAATTATGTTATCAAAACTTAACAAACTATTTCAATTAATAGTTCAAATGCATATATTAATTTATTTTCAAAAGAATCAATTGAATCTCATAGAAAGAGATTCAAATATCTTCATGTTGGCTTAGTACAAATTGCTGTCAAACCACTGTTTAGACTTGGTCTTGATATTCCAATTCTCATCACTCTTAGAGATAAGAGACATCTCAATTTCAAAAACTCTCCACTTTCACTTCTCGAATCAAATCTTGAAAGTGATCCAGTTTTTTCAAACTGTTATCCAAATTTCTCAATAAAACTTTCAGATGGAGCAGTTCTTAACGCTCTAAATCTTCATATTCAGACTAAAAACCTTGAGTTTGATAGTCGATCAAATGATTTTGCTGTAATATACAGGATATATTATAAGCTTATGAATACTCGACTCAATATAGGTGCTCTCAAATCTTCTCCAAAAGAAGAAAGTCTTTTGGTTGAAGTCAATCCTTTTCATTCAAGCGTTGAAATTCCTAAAAGAATTCCCTGGAATCTTCAATCTAGAAATTTAGAATGGAATTTTGAAAACATTCAAAGCTCTAGTTCCAATTCAAACAAATTCCACTCCTAATGAGATTTTAACTTTTTCTTACGGAAAAGCTAAAGTCATTTTTCAAGGATCCTCATCTAGAATTCAAAGATCTTATTCTTCTAGATCTTCTAGATCTTAAGAAAGAACTAAGAATTTTTTTCAACCTTCAAGAAATTCTACTTCAACATCCTTTAAAGGAGTAAATTTCACTCCCACTATTCCAAATCTTTTTTATCAACCTAAAGAAAAGGAAGAAGACTGCGAACAACCAGAGTCTCCTACTTTTTCTGATATGGTCCCTCCTTCAAATTCTGATCTTGATCATCAATGTAATGTAATTTCTTCTGAATTTTCTTCAAAAGAAAAAGAACAATTTTGGGAAGATTACTTTGAATCTTCTACAGAATTAAGTTTTTATGATTGGATTCAAATCAAAGTTTTTGGTAAACAATCAGAAAACTCTCAAGTTTTTACTACAAAAACATCATCAAAATCATGGAAAACTCCTGATGGAAATACTTTCCAATCAATACATCCACCTTTACAAGATATTTCATTTACCCATGGTAAAACAGAAATTCTTGCTTCTCCTCTCAAACGTATTCTAAATCCAAAAGAACGACTTGATGAATCCCAAATTGTTGCTAAGGATATCAAAAATATTCAAGCTCAGAACAATTTTACAAATATTGTTCTTCAATCTGTTTGTTCTCAACTCAATCGTATCGAATCAAATTCTGAATCTGAAAATTTTATTGTTTCAAAAAATTCTTCTAAAGAATATCGAGACAGTAAAAGTAAAGATAAATCTATTTCAAAACCATCATCATTTTTACCCATTTTCAAAAATGATGATATTATTCCTACTTTCGGAAAAACATCTCAATCCCTTTCAACTGAAAACGAAGTTCTTTCTGAACTTGTGAATCAGTTAAAAAATTTTCATGTTTCAAAAAATATCAATACAATTGATGTTAATGAAATCGAATCTCAATTTGTTGATGATAATTCTGCTCATATCAATAAACTCAGAAATTCTGATTATCATAATATTCCAAAATTTTATCCTCGACCTTCATTCCCAGATCAACTTTTCGAAGAAAAGTTACTTGCTCAAAGATCATATGATGGTTCTTCCGAAGTTGAATGGAATGTTGATGGTCTTACTGAACATCAAATTATCAATCTTTTGGGACAAATGACTATTTGCTACAAAACCTTTTTGGCAAAAGGAGCTTCAAGGCTTCAAGCCACAAACAATATTGTTCTTGGATTTACAGGACAGCTCAGTCAATGGTGGGATAATTATCTCTCATCAACTGAGAAAAATATTATTTTTACTGCTGTTAAACGTGATGAAAATAATAGTATTATTACAAACACAGATGGAGAACCTATCAATGATAGTTATTCTGTTCTTGGATTAACTATTATCAAACATTTTATTAGTACTCCAGAAAATCTCATACAACTTCAAAATGACATCCTTATGAATTTAAGATGTCCAAAACTTCAAGACTTTCGATGGTACAAAGATATATTTTTATCTCGTATCATGCAAAGACTTGATTGTCAACAATCCTTTTGGAAGGAAAAATTTATTTCAGGACTTCCAAAACTCTTTGCTGAAAAAGTAAAAAACTCAATTTTTGAAGAAAACGATGATCTTCAAACACTTACTTATGGTGAAATTATTAATTTCATTAATAAGGAAGCTCTCAATCTATTGTAATGATTTGAAACTCAAAGCCAAATTGAAATCAGAAAAATCTCAAACTCAAAATGAGTTAGGATCGTTCTGTGAACAATATGGATTTGAGAAAGTTTTACCTCCTTCTTCAAAATCTCGAAAATTCTCTCAAAAGAAAAAATTTTCAAAAGAAAAACATTTTCTTGAACAAAAACTCTATAAAAATAAATTTTCAAAAGGAAAACAATTTTCTAAAAGAAAATTTTCAAAAGATTTTCAAAAGAAAAATTCAAAAGTTACATGTTGGAAATGTAACAAAAATTGTCATTATTCCAATAGATGCCCTCTCAAAGCAAAATTCAGTACTCTTCAAATTGATGAAGATACTAAAACTCGGCTTCTCAATCTCATTCAATCTAGTTCTGATAATGAGTCTAACTCTGAATTAGAACAAGTTTTTCTTAATCAAGAAGATTCTGATTATGAATCTACTCAAAATTCTGACTCTCGCACTTCTTCAAATGATAAAGAAATTTGTGGTTGTAAAACTATAAATATCTTAACAGGAGAAGAAGAAATTATTCAAAATGTTATTGATAGGATTGATAATCCTAAACTCAAAACCAAGAAGAAGAAATTATTCAAAATGTTATTGATAGGATTGATAATCCTAAACTCAAAACCAAATTTTCTTCCCTCCTTTCTTCATCTACATCAAATGAAAATTTTGATGATATCAACCTTACAAATATTCTTCGTCGTGCTCAAAAAAAACTTTCAAAAGGATCTAAACCCTCAATTCCTGATCTTCAAGGTGAAGTCAAGGAAATGAAAAGTCAAATTTCAAAACTTGAAAAACATGTTCAAGATATTCGTATGGAAGTAGTTTGCCTTAAAGCAAAAGACTTAACTAACGAATATTACACTCAAAATAAAGGAAAATCCAAAGTTTCCTCCAAAACTCCTTCTCGTCATTCTATTCATTCTGAATCATCTTCATCAGATTTTTCATCCACTTCAAAACTCCCTCAAACTGAAGAAGAAAAGATTAATGTCATTAATCGAATTCAACTTCAGAAATGGTATTGTAATATGACTATTGTAGTCAACAAAGAATTCAAATTCACAACTCGTGTTCTGATTGATTCAGGAGTAGATCAAAATTGTATCAAAGAAGGACTTTTCCCTACAAAATATTTTGAAAAAACTACTGAACGCCTTTATGGTGCTAGTGGTAAAAAATTGAATATTAATTACAAAATCTCAAAAGCTCATGTTTGTAATTCAAATATTTGCTTCAAAAATGTTTTTTATTTAGTAAAAGACTTGGATCAAGATGTTATTCTTTGTACTCCTTTTATTGTTCAAATTTATCCTTTTAAAGCTGATTATAAAGGATTAACTACAAAAATTTTTGGAAAGAAAATTCATTTTGAATTTTCAAATCCGCCTTCTTCTAAAGATGTTAATTCTTTAAAAGAAGCTGCTATTTCAAAAATTATTCATAATATTAATTTGAAAAGAAATCATATTCAATTTCTTAAAGAAGAAATTTTATTTCTATATATATATATATATATTGAAAAATTGAGGACTAAAATGAAATAGGTTTTAAATTCATATTTTTATTTGAGTGAAATAATAAAAATTTGATAGAGTAAGTATAAGTATATCAGTATTGGACTCGTTAGATAGCTCGTAAGTAATAATGCATATTAGGCTCGAGAAATAGTTATTTCGAATAAGTTATACTCATATTATTGATATTGGAATGTATTACCTAAATTTATAATTAATTAAGTTAATATACATTTCTTCCACATCAATCCACACGTGCACTAGTTGAATAAAAAAGTATTTTTCTTAGATGGTAATGACTTGATGTTGATAGAGAGATAAAGTAGCTTTTTTTTTTAGAATGGTTTGACAATCCACATGTGCACTAGTTTAGTAAAGAAACATTTCTCTTATATTGTAATGATTTGATGGAGAGATAAAATGGTTTGAATTGCTTATTATATAATATACAATTGGGCAATTTTCTTGGCATAGTACAAGGCAATTATTACTTTTCCTACCAATGTGTCAGTTAACTTTTTTGAAATTGAATAAATTTGCCTTATTTGAGATATAGAGATTGAAAAATTTTGGGGAAAACATTGTATTTCGTAGAGTCTAGGACCTAGAAAAATTCATTTTCTCCTTTTCAGTTTAAAGTACCTTATCAAAATAATCATTTTCCACCCTAAAGAGAAAGCATAGATACGTATTACTATAGTAGTAGAAATTAAAGATTTGGGAACGTTAAAATTCTTGCTTTTCCTTCCAACAATCCTTATTATCAATCAAGATAGGACTATGAGGTGCTAGTGTTTTGTCTCATTTAATTTTTATTTTATGTTGATAAATTATTATACTTATGAAAGTTATGAAATGATATGATGATTTTGATATGATATGAAATGACTATTCGGTACCAAAGATATGATATACTATGAGTTCTTACTAGTTTCAAATGATATGATGACGGTGTGATTATTTTTGAGGCATGATCTAAATATTTTATTCGGGATCACACCACTATTTTTGTGTCCTAATGAGTATTTTCATGTACTCATCATTTCACTACTCCTCACAGGTTAGAACGGGTCATTGGTTGGCCGGCGATGTAGTGTTGTCGTGGTGCCAGGATATTCGAAATTAATAACTCAAATCCGCATAATATAGTGAAACATTTTAATTTCAACATTTTATCTTGGTTTCTTAGGGATTTTATTTTATTATTGAAGGCATGATTTAGTTGGTTTTATAATTTGATCTGTGAAAGATATTTTAGTAGGATTAATACTTTATCATTTAGTTAATAAATGTGAAATGCATGATTTTTTTAATATATTTTGTTTGGCTATGAGTTCCTTCTACAATTTAAATTGCACTCTTAAGATTTATGTGTTCTCGCTGTTAAAGTAAATGAATTGAGTAGCAATTTCAAATCCTTAAAATTTGGGTCGTTACACAATACCTTCATGCCAACCAAATTTTTCATATGGAAAAAGTAATGGATACTACAAAGAATCATAGCAACCATGATAATAATGAACTCTATGTGAATCAATAGAATGATCATATATAATAATATCACGGACACGATCATTGGCATTTTAATCATCTTCCACGCATACAACAGCTACTTGAGATGATTAGGATATTGAAAACGCTTTGATCGTGATTTGCAGTTAGTCATATTACTTAATGACCGAAAAAATCTACTATATGGATTCACCTTCAAGAATTCAATTAAAAAACTAAAGTACATTAGGCAAAGGTCTCTAAAATTTTATATGATTTTGAACTTCATTATCTGTATCGTAAAAATATTACTGTATATAAGAAGACGCACTATTCTATGGAATAAGTTCATTTACATAATGATATATTTGTCATTGAACTCTAAATGTGTAAATACATCTGTATGCTTTAAAAAGCTCTTTGTCATATTTGACACCAAATGAAGTGAAAGCAAAATTGTTATTATATTCCGATGTAATTTTTTTAAATTCCATACATTTTGGTTCTTTAGAAGTAAACAAATTGTACAATTCATTCGGTGAATCAGGTATAGAGAGATAAACTTTTCCGTTAGAACAATAGAAGTCTTTAGTTTCTCTATAAAATTTTTTCGCACCACAAGGTTTACAACTATTACTTGCCGATAATACATATCCAATCGTTGGTATGTTCAATACATTACAACTACTTTGTAACGTAGAATCGGAAACACGAGCTATCTCTTGATTTGAAGTAGAAGCCTCAACATCATGATGCATTATAGATTGTTGCATTTGTACAATACTGGAATCATTATTTCCAGACAATATAGGATTAGTTATCCTCATGCGACGATCATTGCAGCCAATTTGAAGCTGATTTCATCGATCCCTTGTCGTTGGTTTTCTTGTTGGCGATGCGACATCGTTTCGAAGTTAAGAGAACCAGTTGCTCCATCAAAACATGTTTTTAAAGCATCCATTGTGAGAACATGATAATTAACATAACATAAATTGTATTTTCTTAAACACACAAAATATAGACTTCCAAACTAAACGAACAAAAAATTTCAGGGCTACTATTATCTCTTTTGCTTTTTCTACCTCAAAGATAGAATAAATGAGTTTGTATAATTTAACACAAAAATATAAAATTTTATTTATAGTTCTTGATTTCTAAACATATAACTATTTTCGCAAAATTGAAATAAAAATTGTACAACTCTAATCAATGAACATTAGAAGAAAGATTCTCTCTTTCAAGAAAGCAGCAAAAAATAATTCTTCTACTCTATATATCAATGTTCAATTCTCTACAACAAAAGCACAAACACATACTAATTTCAATTTTATATTCATTATTTATATTTTCAAGTTCAATTAACGAAATACACATACAATTTTCTAAGCCTAACTAATAACAAACCCAAAATTTTTAACTAAAGATTCAATTATCCATTCCACCTCTAGTTCAAAAAATCATTTCCCTATCTTACTTGATGCTATAGCAAACACAAATTTGACTTCAATATCCTCCAACTTATTGTTGATCCGGTCGCTTTTTCCTTTTTCTCTTATTTTTTTCTTCTTTTATTTCTTTATCCCCTTAAGGTTCTCCTTTCCGCCTATTGTTTTCTTTTATTCCTACAGCTACTGTTACGTGTTGACATACTTGGCTGACCCACTGGGGCCCCTGGCCCACTCATGCTGAACCATGTGCCTTCCTAGCTAAGGCCCCTAGGCCAACAGAAGTCAACCAACATACAGAAGCAACACCCATGACGTGGCCCAAATGTTGATGCCGAAGTGCATAGGTCGAGGTGGTTTGTCTTGCCGAGGCCTTTCATGCCAAGACCCATCATACCAATGCCCGGACGCCCTAAGCAACACTTCTCCCCAGAGATCCGGTCTTACACAAGAATTCTTCTTGATTGATTGATGGGGTATCCATCATAGAGTGCAAGTGTCTTGTGTTGTCAAAGTAGCGGCAGTTTTGCCAATTAATAAATGTGTAGCAGGCTAGGAAGTCAGATGTGATATTCATAATTTGACATGTAAACTTACTAGATGAGGCCAGGTGTACTCCCAATTGAGGGCTACAATTCGACTTGTAATACTATAAATACCCCCATGCATCTCTCACAAGGATAATGCAAGATTCAATACAAAAACCAAGATTACACATTTTTACTCTCTCAATACACTTT
Source organism: Olea europaea var. sylvestris (assembly GCF_002742605.1). NCBI lineage: Eukaryota > Viridiplantae > Streptophyta > Magnoliopsida > Lamiales > Oleaceae > Olea > Olea europaea. Next base: position 19,742,719 of record NC_036252.1, on the reverse strand, counting down.
ATTCAACAATCTCTTTACTCTGTTGTAAGATACACGAATTCATACGCGCATTCTACAAATGTCGATTGATAATTATTGTACAATCGTTCATGCAAATATCTTGCCGAATTTCAAACATTCTCGTTGTGACACCCCGAACTTACGCTTCGAGGGTCACGTACTAAACATAATAGCTTCTGCCTTTGGTACATGTAAATACTCTTAAATAGAAGTGTTACATGTGAAAAACTTATTTTCAACTTGGTAAAATAGTTCTTATAAAATTTGATGGCCGATAAAAGTGCATGTCGACAAGGAATTATGCTTCACATATACGGCCTCGGCACTGTCAAGATTAGTTCGGGCAGTAAGTTTGACAATTTTTATAAAATTCATCCCAACTCCGTTTTCTATGAAATTTGTGCCATTAGAAAGATAATTTCAAATATTTTTCTAGGTTAAAATATGAAAATTTTCCAAGCTCACATGATATGGACGTTTTACTGAAAACAGTGAAGTATTACACAGGAAAATCCAGATTGACCCTTAGACGTTAAAACCTTGATAACTCAGGCCATAGATATCTAAATTGAGTGATTCCTTCGGCCATATTTAGAAAACTCAAAGAGGAAAACAGACATATTTTTATAATTTCGAATGGACGTTTATAGAGTTAGAAACATTGTTTTGAAATTGACTCCAGAAACTGTCTCGTTTCTGTCCTTTGTCTCTTTTAAGGAAAATAAACTACAAAAATGTCTTTTAACATAACATGAAAGATATAATTACAAAATTTACTATTAATACCATATTTCATCATGTCATGTACATATTTTTACATAATACCATAAGAAAAATAGATGGAAAAAACCGTCGTCGAACAAAACACACAAAAGAAAACTTTCAGTACAAAACTTCGTTGTCTTTAATCCATCATCGCGTAAGCCAACTAACTTCCATCAATTCAA
>NC_036252.1:19740157-19741063 GCF_002742605.1 Olea europaea var. sylvestris | reverse complement strand
CAACATTTAACACCTCATGCTTGTAGTCATTAGCTATCTCTAACATTAACCACTACAAAAGTGGTGTCCCCCTTTTCTTATGGCAAAAAATAGTATTGAAAGTTAAATCTCCATCTTAAAGAAATTTAAATCAACATAAAATTTCGGAGTATTACATTCCTCCCCCCTTAAAAAATTTCGTCCTCGAAATTACCTTGAACTTAGTTAAATAGTTCTGGATACTTGATCTTGATTTCTTCTTCTCTCTCCCAAGTCGATTCTTCGACATTATGATTCCTCCATTGGACTCTTACTAACGGAATTTCCTTTGTTCTTAATTGCTGGATTCTGCGATCCAATATCGATACTGGTTTTTCCTCATATGTCATGTTTGATTTGATATCCAATGGTTGATAATTAACCACGTGACTTGGGTCTGATACATATTGTCGAAGCATCGATACATGGAACACATCATGAACCATTGACAAATCTGGTGGCAGAGCGATTCGATAAGCTGCATTCCCAACTTTCTGCAAAATTTCAAAAGGACCAATGAATCTTGGTTGAAGTTTTCCTTTCTTCCCAAAACGCAGAACTCCCTTCATTGGCGCCACCTTTATGAAAACTTTGTCGCCAACATTAAATGTCAAATCTTTTCTCCTTTTATCGGCATAACTCTTTTTTCGGTCCTGAGCTGCTTTGATTTTTCCTCTTATTTTATCAACCGCTCGACTAGTTTCTTCAATTATTTTGGGTCCTAGAACTCTTCGTTCACCTACTTCATCCCAATAAAGGGGAGCTCTACATCTTCTGCCATTAAGGGCTTCGTAAGGTGCTATCTTTATTGTAGCTTGGTAGCTATTATTATAGGCAAACTCTACCAGTGGCACATAGTTTTCCCAACTGCCCCCTAAATCAAGGACG
>NC_036252.1:19734740-19740143 GCF_002742605.1 Olea europaea var. sylvestris | reverse complement strand
AAAATTCATTCTTACAGGTAGAAAATGAGCTGACTTTGTTAACCGATCCACTATAACCCACATAGCATCATTTCCCTTAGCTGATTTTGGAAAACCCATAACAAAATCCATAGTTATATGTTCCCATTTTCATTGTGGAATTGTTAATGGTTCCAACAATCCAGATGGCCTTTGATGTTCAGCTTTCACTTGCTGACAAGTCATGCATCTCTTGACAAAAAGACCTATGCATCGTTTCATATTTCTCCACCAAAACATGCTCCTTAGATCACGATACATTTTTGTACCTCCTGGATGGGCAGTATATGGGGTTAAGTGTGCTTCTTCAAGAATTTCTTTCCTCAATCCCTCATCTTTCGGCACACACAACCTCCCCTTAAAGAGTAAGGCTTTATCACTACCTAATTCAAAGTCCTTTCGCTTGCTAGTACCCACTTCGGATTTGATCTTTTGTAGGAAAGGGTCACTATCCTGTGCTACTCTTATTCGATCTCGAAGTGTTGGTCGAATCGTTAGAGCCGCTATCCTGGTACTATTTTGGGTTGGTGGAACAATTACTTCTAGACGTAAGTTGTCGAAATCCTTTAACAACTGATCCTGCACAGTGATTTGTACTACTAATTGTCCCACTGCCTTTCTGCTAAGAGCATCAGCTACTACATTAGCTTTACCAGGATGGTAGTGTATAGAACAATCATAATCCTTTACTATCTCTAGCCATCTCCTCTGCCTCATATTTAATTCCTTTTGGGTGAAAAAATACTTCAAACTCTTATGATCAGTATAAATGTCACACTTATTTCCATATAAGTAATGACGCCATATCTTGAGGGCATGAACTACCGCAGCCAATTCTAGATCATGGGTTGGGTAGTTTTGTTCATATTGTTTCAATTGTCTGGAAGCGTAAGCTATCACCTTTCCTTTTTGCATCAGAACACATCCTATGCCCTGTTTCGAAGCATCACTATATATGACAAATCCTTCTGGTCCGTCAGGTATTGTTAACACTGGAGCTGGGACTAATCTTCGTTTCAGCTCTTGGAAGCTTTGTTCACATTTCTCTGTCCATTGAAATTTTATCCCTTTTCGAGTCAATTGGGTCAATGGTCCTGCTATTTTAGAAAATCCCTCGATAAATCTTCTATAGTAACTAGCCAATCCCAAGAAACTACGTATTTCTCTAACATTGGTCGGTCTTACCTAATTATTTACTGCTTCCACTTTAGCTGGGTCTACCCCAATTCCTCGTGCTGTGATTACGTGCCCCAGAAAAACTATTTTATCCAACCAGAATTCACATTTCTTAAATTTGGCATAAAGCTTCTCTTTTCTTAGAGTTTCTAAGACCATCATAAGATGTTTCTCGTGTTCCTCCTTATTCTTCGAATAGATTAAGATATCATCAATGAAAACTATAACAAATTGGTCTATGTATTCATGGAATACTCTGTTCATTAAATCCATAAATACTGCCGGGGCATTAGTTAACCCAAAAGGCATCACCAAAAATTCATAGTGACCATAACGTGTCCTAAAAGCCGTCTTAGGGACATCATCTGACTTAATCTTTAATTGGTGATATCCTGATCTTAGATCGATCTTTGAAAATACTGTAGCCCCCTTAAGCTGGTCAAACAAATCTTCTATTCTTGGAAGTGAATATTTGTTTTTGATAGTGAGGCGATTCAATTCTCGATAGTCAATGTACAGCCTCATTGTTCTATCCTTTTTTTTCACAAATAATACAGGTGCATCCCATGGTGATACACTTGGTCTAATGAAACCCTTATCAAGAAGCTCTTTCAACTGTACCTTCAGCTCTTGTATTTCCAACGGAGCCATACGATATGGAGCCTTTGAAATGGGTGTTGCTCCTGGTACCAAATCAATGGTAAACTCTACTTGTCTGTCTGGTGGTACACCTAGAAGGTCTTCTGGAAAAATGTCTTTATAGTGTCGAACTATTGGAACATCCTCAATTGACAACTTATCTTGTTTAATATCGGTCATCGACACTAGGAATCTTTGATCTAATTCCTTTCTCGGCATCCCTTCAACCTGGGTTGTTGACACTATACCAGACGAGCTATTTACTTCAGTTCCTACAAAACGAAACTCTTCCTCGCCCGGTCTTTGAAAAACCACCATCTTCTCAGTACAATAAATAGTTGCATGGTTTTTAGACAACCAGTCCATACCAAGGATAACATCAAAGTCTTTTATCGTTAATGGAATTAGATCTACCGCTATATCTCTACCATTAATTTCCATCCTAAGATTTCTAGCTATTTGGTTAGCGACAAGTATCTTTTCGGATGGAAGAGATATTTCTAAAGTATACGGAAGGAATTCACATTCCACTTTAGACTTCACAACAAAAGAAGAAGAAATAAACGAATGTGTAGCTCCAGAATCTATAAGTACAAATGCAGGAATATTGGAAACAGAGATGATACCTGCGACGACATTAGGGTCTCGTTCAGCTTCTTGCCTGGATAAGGAGAAAACTCTTGCTTTTCCTTTCTTGTCCTCTCCAGCCTTCTGTGTCTGATTCTGAGGACATTCTTTAACGAAATGTCCTGATTTCCCACACTTGAAACAAACATTTTTACCCAAGAGACATTCTCCTTTGTGAGGTCTATCGCACTTAGGACAACGCCTTTCGCCACTAACTCCTGCTATATCCGTTCGTCCTTTCTTTGGTGCATTATTCCCTTTTCCTTTGCCAGTATTCTGTCTATCAAAGCTCCACTTCCTCTTACTTGAGAAGTTTTGAACTTGGTAAGAATTTCCAACGTTTTGAGTTCTTTGATAAGAAATAGTCTGGGCTCGCTTTAGGACTTCTCGATAAGTGTCTAGCTCAAGAACTGACACTATGTCACGAATATAAGGTTGAAGTCCACGCTCAAATCTTCTAGCCCGTTTTTCCTCGGTATCCACTAGATGTGGGGCAAACCTTGATAATTCCTCAAATTTGCGTTCATACTCCACGAGGGTCATGGTTCCCTGCTGAAGTCTAAGGAACTCCATCTCTTTTTGATCTCTCACAGCTGCCGGGAAAAATTTTTCTTCTACAAGTTCCTTAAATCTTTCCCAAGTTATAGCCTGTTCTTCAGCAGGTGTTAATGACCTAGTAGTCATATCCCACCAATGGCTAGCCCCCTTTTTTAACATAAATACTGAAAATGTTACCCTTTCAGCGTCATCACATCTTATAAATTTAAAGATGCGTTCTAATTCTCGTAACCAATCCTCAACTGCTAAAGGATCTGTACTCCCCTCAAACGATGGAGGGTTCATTTTACGAAACTGCTCTATCATTGCAGTTCGATCCCTCGAGTTAGGTACTATTTGGGGTTGAATAATTGGTTGGTTAGGTTCCTGATGATCAACTGGTATTTGTTGATTTAAGGTTCCTTGTGGCGCCTGTTGTTGCTGTCCCAACTCCCGCATTACAGCAAGTAGTTCTCGTGCAAAGTTTGCAACATTAATTTCACCACTACTAGAACTAGCATTAGCATTGCCGTGGTTACGCTTTTGAGGCATTTCCTTTAAATGAAAAAAAATATATTCATCCAGTTAAGATTACTTCAGAGTGTAGTACTAACTTTAGAAAAATTCAAATGCCAAGGTAACTTTCCTTCATAGATATATACATTATTATTTTTCACAAACAAAAAACCATGTTGCGGTATGGTACATACATTCAAAAGTAGAGGTACATATTACATCCTATCCTATTCCAAGAACAAAGATAGCTAGGTAAGATAGTGTCTAGTCTTCTGTTTCTCCTGGATCCTCATTGGGGTCTTCTTCTTGGTCTTCTTCTAATGTGCTTTGCTCCGAACTATCTGATAATGGTACGGGAAAACTTTCCCCTAGAACTCTCGAAAAGCACTTAGCCAACGGTCCCTTAACTAGCTTAGATTTGGTAGCTCGCAAACTGGTATTCATGGATAAGGATATAGTCTTCTTAAAGTTTCGCTGTAAATCACGGCTAGTCCCATAGCTCCCTCGAAGCAAATATGTAAGGTCCTCATACGAAAGGTCATCATCAGACCATAGCACAATCTCATTTATGACTGAGGCCCAAGGTTCTGGAACAGTTTCATATAATTTTTGTATCTTCACCTTATCCCTTAAGCTATGGTGTATCTCCCATAACATCCCAATAATACAGTCTAGCAGGTTCAAATGTTGTTCGAGACTATGTAGCGGATGCATACGATAATTATAGTAAAATGCAAATAATATGTCCCGCTTCTTCGCAAAACCACAAACTTCTGTCCTTGTGGGGGTTCTTACTATTCGTGCCATAACTAGGACAAACATTGATTATGTTACTCTATAAGGCTCTAATAAATATTTAGGTATAAGTGCTTATGACTTCATAATCTCTACCATAACTTAATTCAAAATATTCCCATATCCAGCCATAGATATAACAATTCGTTACATAAGAAAACTCATGAATTTAAAAATAAATTTTACCTTGATCGTTGGTTGAAAGTCAGTTGCTAGCTTGCTCGATGATTAAGGATAGTAACTTTCTTTTAAAAAGTCTACAGAAAAGTGGCTCTGATACCACGCTGTGACACCCCGAACTTACGCTTCGAGGGTCACGTACTAAACATAATAGCTTCTGCCTTTGGTACATATAAATACTCTTAAATAGAAGTGTTATATGTGAAAAACTTATTTTCAACTTGGTAAAATAATTCTTATAAAATTTGATGGCCGATAAAAGTGCATGTCGACAAGGAATTATGCTTCACATATACGGCCTCGGCACTGTCAAGATTAGTTGGGGCAGTAAGTTTGACAATTTTTATAAAATTCATCCCAACTCCGTTTTCTATGAAATTTGTGGCATTCGAAAGATAATTTCAAATATTTTTCTAGGTTAAAATATGAAAATTTTCCAAGCTCACATGATATGGACGTTTTACTGAAAACAGTGAAGTATTACACAGGAAAATCCAGATTGACCTTTAGACGTTAAAACCTTGATAACTCAGGCCATAGATATCCAAATTGAGTGATTCCTTCGGCCATATTTAGAAAACTCAAAGAGGAAAACAGACATATTTTTATAATTTCGAATGGACATTTATAGAGTTAGAAACATTGTTTTGAAATTGACTCCAGAAACTGTCTCGTTTCTGCCCTTTGTCTCTTTTAAGGAAAATAAACTACAAAAATGTCTTTTAACGTAACATGAAAGATATAATTACAAAATTTACTATTAATACCATATTTCATCATGTCATGTACATATTTTTACATAATACCATAAGAAAAATAGATGGAAAAACTGTCATCGAACAAAAACACACAAAATAAAACTTTCGGTACAAAACTTCGTTGTCCTTAATCCATCATCGCTTAAGCCAACTAACT
>NC_036252.1:19719403-19734486 GCF_002742605.1 Olea europaea var. sylvestris | reverse complement strand
TTGTGGCCGACTTTGACCCCTTTTTTTTTTTTTTTTATACTTGTACACTTGTTTAATCTATGATCCAAATGTATGGTGGTGATGGATAACAAGTGGGGTTGATTATAAGTAATTAGTAGCCTAAAGACCTATATTTGCAAAGGAAATCTCTAATCTTCCAACTAATATAATCCAACCCTCTATCTTTCATTATTAGCAAATGTATCCCAAATCTAAACTTATATCCAACTTACATATCCAAAAATTGTAGATCATAAATTAATTTAATCATTTGGTCAATTGAAGTCCTAACAAAATAATCGACCACATTCAATTTCGAACTTGACTTAAGTTTCGACTAACTAACAATCACTTCATGTATACGCAACATTTAACACCTCATGCTTGTAGTCATTAGCTATCTCTAACATTAACCACTACAAAAGTGGTGTCCCCCTTTTCTTATGGCCAAAAATAGTATTGAAAGTTAAATCCCCATCTTAAAGAAATTTAAATCAGCATAAAATTTCGGAGTATTACACTCGTCCCGCATTTTTGAGTAGTTCCCACGCTCTTGATCTGTCCATTTGAGACCGTCCACGTGTCTTAACATGTTGGACTAGGTTTGCGTATGGACGAGTGAGTCCGGTATCTGTTGACAACATTTTTTGGGGTCAACAGCTTCATTTTAATTTAATCTTATCCCCTTTATATAATCGTTCTTTTTTGCATGACATTTTTAACCAATTGTTGAAATTTGACTATAAGATAAGGGGAAAAAAAAGATATTATATATATAGTACATTTCAATAGAAAGAAGAGATCCACGACTGTAAAAAATATTTTATTATTTGTTTGACCATTTGCTGTTTCTTTGAGAATAAAATGGGAAACGTAAATACTTTTCAAATGACTAGTAAATGCAGGATTGCTCTTTTAAGAGAAGAAATTAATATCTCTAATCTGTTGATAAAATATTAAATTAATATTAAATTACCAACTAAAGACTTCCATCGATATATTCATGCCCCTAATCTGTTGATAAAATTTTATAAAATAAATAAATAAAAAATTTAATAATTTAGCGATGAATGTTCCAACAGATGATTCCACTGGAAACTATATAAAATAGTAAAATAATTACCAATGGAAAAAAATCTGCGGTAAATTTTTTAAGAAAAATAAAGAAATTATTGAATAGTTGCCAAAGGAAAAAATTTGTGTAGGAAATTTTTGAGAATAATGAAATATCTATTAATTACATTCGTAGGTAATTTTTTTTTTTAAAAAATATTTTAACTTCGTAAATTCTAAAAAATAAACGTGTGTATACCCTTTTTTTTTTTTTAATTTGAAATTTTCGTTCAAGCAATTATTATGAGTTACTATTACATGGAACCTTTTTATTATTGAAGTTTGAAGCGCTTACACATTTGGTCATTTTGTTACCAATGTCCTGGTAAAAGACCGATGCCATGACGTTACACTCCATCGTGATAAGCACGACACTAATAAGATTGCCACCTATGTGAAATTGACAATTAAGTGGGAAAAATATTATATTTTACACTCTTATCACACCCCAACTTGCTTATTGCTGGTCCTTAGCAATGCAGAATAAGTAAACGAATGATTAGACTATGATACAAATGAAATTATTATGTTCCAACTTAATTTTATTGTAAGCTTTTATCTCCCTCGTTATGTCTCCATTATCCCACCATCCCCACCCAGCACACACACAAACATAGAGACACACAATTGATCCACATTATTTTTAAAAAATACACTCTTTTTTAATAGTGATTTAATATCATTTCAACTATACATTTTTTAATAAAAAAAATTACATGTAAATTTCAAAATTTTTCTTACTTTTTATTCACATATTTTTTATTAGTACTCTCTTGAAAAATGCAATCTTAGGCTATTCAGAACAAATTAATGTAAAAATGAGAATAAAAAATATGATCATTACGAGCTCTATACAAGAGATAGAAAATCAAATATGATAGCTTGAGATGATGAATGACGATCATATTTTTTATTTTCACTGTTAAATAATGGGATCTGCCATATCCTGTTCAAATCCCTAAATCTCTCTCTCTCTCTCTCTCTCAATACAAACATTAGCAGATTTTGAATTTTTCTCTTACTTTTGTCTTCGTTTGTTTTTTTCTTCAATTTCTCTACAAACCGTAGTCATGGGTCGTTGTCTTCACCTCCCCTCCCCCTGTTTTTTTCTAACATAAACAATTTCCCCCCCTCTTCTCTCTCATTTATGTATTTCTTTGTCATTTTGAATTGATTTTTGAAATCGGGCACTTTCCTGTTGGTGCGGGGATATGAGGCAGGCCAAGATTTGGTCTGTATTCAAAAGTTAACGGGGGTATGCCAACGCTATAAAGTGTAAAGAACATATTGAATGGAAAAGCAAATACGGAAAATACAAGCCCCTTACAGCAGAGCCGGTCCTGTTATTTTCGGGGCCTGAGGCGAACTTTGTAAATTAGGCCCCCCAAAGTCAACGTAAATATAAAATTCAATGGTATATTATGCAACTGATCGTTAACTTAAAACTAAACAATAAAACAACAAACAAAATACTGATTAAAATCCAAGCACGTTAAAAACCCATTTAAAATGGCAAGAACTGTTCAATCCGTTCATCCTACTAGCAATCTTTTTTCTGTTTGCACTCTCTGTCTAGTTAAAATAAGCAATTAAGCATAAAAAATAAGTAGGAACTCCCATAAGTTCCTCTTAAAAACTATAATTTCCATTAAGTCCAAAACGGCAAAATTTGGAAACCCAAAACTTACAGTTTTCCCCTTTTACCGCTAAAACAAATCAGAATATGATTCCTGTAATCTTCACTTTCTCATGGATAGATAAATTATTTCCGAATAAAGAAAAACTGTATTTACCATAAAAGACTCTGATCACCAATCCACCCCACGCACCCTATCCATTTAAAGAACAAGAGATAGAGGCAAATGTGATTTGTGAATATCCAGTTCTATAAAGAAAAACGGGTAAGAATAAAAAAATAAAAAAAAGGGCCACCTAAAGCATCAACTTTACCAATATTTCACAGAAATATAAAGAAAAGAACTTTCAGAAAGCTCTTTCTTGTGTGCACATTAATCTTTACAGGAAATATATAATAGTATGTGTAATTATCTGCTTGATTAAAGCAATAAGAAATATAAATACACACAAACGCATGCATCAAGATAAAAAAAAAAAAAAAAAAAAACACGATTTTGATTTCATAAACGACAAAAAATCAAGAAACAGGAAAATCCAATATTATAAACGAAAGGGGGCGAAACAAGAAATCATTGCAGTTGAATCAAGAAAGAGGAGAAGTTTAGCAAATTAAAATTGCTGTGGAATTTTCAGGAATGAGTTTTTGTTCAATAAAAGCCAAATATGAGTTCTTAAACAGAAATCTCCAGCAATCAAAGATAATTGAAGCATTAAAGTGTAAACAAGTTGATTTGGGCCAAATATCATTAAACAAAAAGAGGCCCATCACCAAACAAAAGGGCCAAAAATTTCATTCTGATTTCAGTCGTCTTCCCGCCTCTTCCTCTTCCATCTCTGCAAACTGCAACTGCAATTCTGGGACTCTCGGCTGCTACTTAACATTCACTATCCTCCCTCCCAACCTCTAAATTATGGCTCCGCCACAGTAGGTTAGTGACTGTGGGGAGAGAAAAATGATTTCTCCTTCCAATTTTTTCATTTAATTGCTATAAAAAAAAAAAAAAAAGAGGGCGAAGTGAGGCCCCCTTCCAGTTTTGGCCTGAGGCGCAGGCCTCATCCGCCTCGCCTCAGGACCGGCTCTGCCTTACAGAACCCGTCAAATGGTATAGTACCGTTGTTTTTATTTTTCTGCTGTTTACTTAATTTTTTTATTTTTGAAAAAAGTAGATTTTTGGTAGTCAGCGGCGTTCCAAGAGGAATGTTCGTTAAACTTACCACAATCTCTGTAAAGGTTACTGGTTAGAATTCGACATCCATCCCCAAAAAAAAAAAAAAAAAAAAAAAAAAAAAAAAAAATTGAAAAAAAAAATATTGAATTGAACTGTGAATATTTATATTTCTTGGTTTTTGCAAGTGTTTTGGAAACTTGTTGAATTGCTGATTGGTCACTGGCTATCCAGAATACATGAGAGAGGGACATGAGGACTTTGCTGCGCACTGTAAGCCTGCATTTTCTCTCTTGTTGAAATTTTGGTTCTTTTGTATTTTTACTTCTCTTTCTTGATGGGGATTTTGTCTGTCAGGGATGGGGATGGTTCCACAGAAGAGCATTTTTTTTTTTCATATAAATATATTGAGTTCCAAAAAAATAAAATAGTACTCCAATTTTTTTTTAAATTCAAATTAGTAACCAAAATAGCAATAGAAATTCATCGCTAATCAACGACAGTCTTTATTCATAAGTAATCTATGACGAAATTTTTTATTGCTAATGTCATTACTAATTCGTTATGGAAATAGTCGTTGGTAATTACTAATAGCTTTTTTCGTCACTAATGTTTGGCCCACATTAAATTAAATTTCATTTTCTTCTCCTATTTTCAATCATACAATCTTTCATAAAATAATATTATACGTAAACCCAGAATGTTTTCTTCTTTTTCAACCACTTATTCTTCAAAAAAAAATAAAAATATATATATATATATATACACACACACACACACACACACACACACACACACACTATTCCACCCATTTTAATTTAAAAAAATGGGGCCAAACAGGGGTTATAAATGGCCTAACAAATTCGTTGCTAAATTCGCGGTGAGGATTTCATTATCAACTACTTTGACAGGTCGATTTCTAGGTAATGGCCGTTAGCTACGGAATTTAAGGCATTAATGTCAAAAAATTTTGTCGCTACAGTCGCATTTTTTGTGACTTTCATGGGACAATGCTTTTGACCACTACCAAGTAGTGTGACACCCCGTTTGCGAATTGTTATTTTGTACATATTTTGACACATCTCCTTCAATTCACTTATATATTAGACTTACAGTGGTATTGCAAATATAAGTATTGACCTTTGGATTGTTTATTAGCTAAATTCATAATTTAAGAAAAGATTATTGTGAATTGTACCACTGTCACTGGTTGGTTGAATTGTCACCATGCATAGATGACAAAATTTCAAACGGTAGTTTTCTTCTAATTGAGTAATTGATTTAACCAACTCTTTTGATGCATCAAATTCAGCAAGTACTTTAGCAAATGATAATCTTTCTTTTGGTAAAGTGAGTTCATCAATCAAAATAGGCTTTCCAACTTTGGATGCAATCATCACCCATGTAATTTCATTCTAGCATTCAAGTAGAAGGCTAGTTAAGGTAATTTAAACTGGCATAGAGTTTATCCCCTTATCATCGAACTCAAAACAATGAGGCATGCTCAAAAGCATAAGGGCATCCCAAAAAACAAAGAAAGGACCCTCGTCAAACACACTTAGCCCCAGTTTGTTTCCAATTGTTGGAAGAAAAGAAATCATTTTTGCCCTTTTTTGCCTGCATGTGGGACCCAATGTGAGAGAAGAAGTCAACAATGGTGGCTAAAAGTCCAGCAAGGGTTGGAAAATGCATTATAATTGGGCAGAAAAGTTGGAAACAAACAGGGGTTTAATCTAGGAACCCATCTTCATAATTAAAAATCAATCAACCATTAGTATGAACAAAATAGTGGCATTTTACTTTTCATGAATCACACATTTGTAAAATGACAGTTTTATTTGAAAATTTTCCTACAATGTATTCAACCAAACAATATCCCTTTCTTGTTTTAGCATCATCAACATCTTGCCCCCTAATATCATTTCATTTGATAGATCATTCAAAAGTTAGGAGTTTAAGATCTTTATCATGTTTTTTTGTTGTCATTAAATAGATCCACTCAAGGAGCTTCGGCAGCTATTTGGTCCTTTTGTTTCCCACGAAGAATATCAATGTAATGAGGCTTGAAAACAGTAAATAAACAAGCAAGAAGAAGGTTAGAATTCAAAACAATTTGAGAAAGTTTTTGAATGATGGCCAGGAAAGTTAAAATTTTTAAATTTTTTACTAATTTGGGTAAGAATCTATTGCAAAAAGTAGAAAACTGTGCTAGAACACTCTATGGTCGAACAAGGGAGAAGAAAAATTTGAAATCTTTATCCGAAGGAGTAAAAATATACATTGAGGAAACTTAAATTTTCAAGAATGCTGTAAGAATACCTGCTAGTGAGGTTCAAATTTTTAAACATGGGGATGAAAAATTTGAATTTATGAATATGAATTTCAATAATCATGAGGGTTAATTGAATAACATTTCATAAATATCAAAATTAATTCACAAGTTACCAAAAGGAAAGTTAAAGTTTGAATTAACAACTATAAATTCCTTAAAAACTCAAGGGTTGACCAAGTGAGTGTTTCTCACATTAAGTTGAGAGCATCTCTCTTTAACTCTTTGATTGACTAAGAGTTATTTCTTGATTTTGATCGGTAACTTTTTCTTAATTCAATGGGTGATGGTGTATGATCGTTCTTAGTTGGTAGAGTGATTTATCTGATGAGCATACCTTCCGTGTGGACACTATGGTAGCAACGTGTGCAGGTCATGGTTGGATGGAGGCAAACAAAGGCAATACTCTGCATTTTTCACGTCAGGGATATAGGCATACTAAGGCAGCAACGTGTGTAGGTCATAACAAGGACACATACATGCTAAGATAGCAACTTAAGCACATCTGGTACACGATGGTAGTATCTCAAGTATAGGAAGTACAAAAGCATGCACATTGTGGCACCAAGACATGTGCATTGTGGACTTGAACACAGTAATACAAGCACATCATATCACATGAACGCAACAACATGTACAACTTGTGCACAAATTGTAGCTTGTGCATACAAAAGGGACCAATTTGCAATAACTTAGCATGATGTGCAAAATCTCAAGAACATCAAGGCCACATGAAAAGGGACACTAAAGAGTGCACAAATTTTATAAATCGTATCAATTTCAGCATAAAAGCTTGTTAACATCTTTTGTGCTACATGTTATACATATTTTTTTTCTTAAAACACTTGGGTGGAAATGGGGCTCCAATGTGAGACAACATAGTAAGTTGCACCAACGTCGTCTCTCCTATAAGTTAGAACATGTTCATGGGCTTGATTTGTAGGCTTTGACAATAATCCTTCCATATGTTCATCTACGAAACTTTGTTACGACTTCTTTTTCCTCTAAATGATAAGATTCAATGGACTTCTCGCGAAATCACGAATAACAAATTGCCCACGTTACCATATGATTGGCATGCTCATTAGTTAATGAAATTAACCAGCTAAATCGTTTGATTAACTAAAAAGGTCGTGCACCACCATCCGTAAAATTAAAAAAGATCTCTTAATCAAAATCATGAAAAAGCTCTTAGTTAGTCAAGGAGTTTGAGAGAGATGTTCTTAACTTAATGAGAGAAACAATTATTTGGTTGTCTCTTGAGTTTGAGAAATTCATAGTTAATTCAAATTTTGCCTTTATGTATGATAATTTTTGAATTAATTTTGATGTCTGTGAAGTGTTCTTCAATCAGTCCTTGTAATTATTCATAAATTCAAATTTTTTACCCCCATCTTTGAAGATTTGATTCTGGCAAGCATGTTTTCTTGCATTATTCTTGAAGATTCTAGTTTTCTTGATACAGATTTTAAGTTTTTTGGAAAAATATTTCAAAATTTTCTTCCCATTTGCTTCAAAAATTTGAAAATTTTAAGCTGTCCTCATAGTGTTCCAGCACAATTTTCAGCTTTTTATAGTCATTTCTTACTTGAATTGGCAAAAAAATCATTTTTTATTTTTATTTTTTAACTTTTCTTGTTATAGTTTCAAAAACCTTTTCAAGCTGTTTTTGAATTCCATCCTGTATCCTACCTGTTTATTTGCCATTTTCAGGTTTTATTACATGCAACATAGATAGAATTTGGATTCTTGGCAAGAGTTCAAGTTTTTTCAGCTAAGTTATTTAGTTGCAACTTGCTCTTTCTATAGTTCTACTTTTTTGCAGTACATTTTGAGTTTTATTTTTTCTCCATGACTCGATGAGTAGGAATAAAAACTACCAACAGTATGCTAATCTTCTAGTGAAGCAGAATTTCATTACTAGACCAAGGTTTCTAAAACATCAACTGATCTAGCAAACGGTAAGGAAAATGAAGTTATTTCTTCTAAAGGTACTGGTCAAAATTGTGCAAAAGTTTTTTGGGAAGAGGTTAACCATAAGAGTTCAAAATCACCAATTGTTTTTCAAACACTTCGTGAGGAAGACACAAAATTTAAAGAAGAAAACATAGAATCTAAAGAGAGCGATTTAGAATATGAAGAGGAAGACTCAAAATTCGTAGAGTCGGTTGTAAATCCTCAGAAAATCGTTTTTGCTCAAGAAAAAGAGATGGATCTTCCTAAAGCTACCTGAGTTAATATTTTCAAAGATAACAGGAAGCAGGATGATGTTATTAACTCCAAACTTTTGATGATCTCCAAGACGAAGTTATTTTGGGTGAGCAAGATGTGGATGATGCCGAAATAGCTTGGAGGTATTGCTCAGTAGGATATTTTGTTGGAAGATTTCTTGCTAAGACTGCACTTCTTCAATTGTGCGATTTTTGGAAAGCGAAGTACCACCATTTTTCTCATAATAGTGGTTGGTTGATCTTTAAATTAGATGATGGGGCAAATAGATTGAGTGTGTTGGATGATAGTCCTTATTTCATTTTTTTGGAGGCTCTTAATATTAAAAATCATGTATCAATGTTTCGAGTTTGATGATAAGGAGATTAGTTTCATGTCTGTTTACATTATTTATCGGGACTACCTTTGAACTATTGAACACAAATGCTTTGGGTAAAATTGTATCTAAAATGGGGAAGCCAATTACGACGAATAAACTTACATCAACTAAGGGAAGATTATCTTATGCTTGAATTCTTGTTGAGGTTGATGCATCCAAAGAATTGGTCCTATTCATTTATGTGAAATGCCAATCGATAAGTCTAGAGAGCAACAAGATTTTACGAGTACTAGTTGAAGTTTTGCTCAACTGGTAAGGTGTCCGGAACTCAATACTCAGTTGCAACTATCTTCAAGAAGTTAGTAATGGGATTCGACACTTAATGTTTTAGCTTGATTGGTTGAAGTTGTTACAAGTAACGAAAGTTCATGTTTTTGATTCATTTTAAATTTCTTGCTTTGGGTCATTAGATCTTTGTAATATTTGGTATGTAAGCTTGGGCATACTTGGAGTAGTTATACTTTATTTTTGATCTATAGATATTTGTATTTGCTGATTAAAAAAGGAAAGACCTCTCAATCAGTTAACGAGTTAAAGAGAGATGGTGAGAAAAACCTTAATAGTTGGCCCCTTGCTTTTGTGAGATTCTTATTAAAATCTCAATTCTTGCCTTTCCTCCTTTGGTAAATTTGAATATAGCGAGCTGTTTATGCGTAGTTGCAAATTCAATTATTTCTTGCTGCAAATTCAAAATTTTCTGCAGATTTCGAGCCTCATATGAAAACCCTGCTTATCACCTACATTGTTTTTTGAATTTTGCCTGCTTTCCAGTTTCCAGCTTAGTTGTAGTACAGACTCATTATTCTAAACAATATGCTTATTGATGAAAAAACCCAATAAGCACCGTGTTCTGCTTCCTGTTAAGTAGAGGTTTGAAGTTCAAGCGAAGGATGCCAAAACCTTAATTGATTTCGTTATAGTGCAAGGTAAGGATGAAAATGCTTCTTCTCGCATTTCTACATCGCAGTCCTTTTTTCTTTGTTTTTTGCACCGCCTTTTGCTTTTTCTTTTGGATTTTCAGTTATCTATGTACATTGGGTAAGACTAGTTGACATGTTATATATTCCAAAAGTTCAGTTTTTTGTCTTTAGTGGAAAATGCAAAGACTAATAATTAGATTGGATGGTCTAGGGTCGATTAGACATGATTTAATTATTGTAGCTTGAATAATTTATGTACGATCAAGTCCCTATGGTAGATCTATAAGATATAAGAACTTAATTCTGATAATTATAATAATTTTGGGCTTAATTGTATTACAATAAAGTTTTGTACTTAGTTTTAATTATTATGAAAGTTGTAAATCCAATTATAATTGTAATTGAAATTTTAGGGTTATACATATAATGTAAATTAATTAGATTTGGATTTTAATTAAAACTCATACTTGAATTTTAATTAGAATTCTTATTTGAACATGAAATTATTATTGTGCAAAAATTGGAGCTATTCTATTTCTAAATATAGAAATTTGATGAAATTTGGGACATTTTATGGGATTGAATAAAAATCCTATAGCAACCATAATATATGATTTCATAGTGTTCAAATTTGGAGAGAGAAAAAGAGAAGGTGTCCACCCATCGGTATAGTCTTTGACTTTGGAGAATATCATAGAAGACTTAGAGATTTGAAACATTGAGTTCTTGGAATTCATGAAGTTATGTAACCTAATCTCTATTTATAGAGATGAATACTTTTATTCATTGTACAATAATAATTTTACATTCAAATAAGAGTTCTAATTAAAATATAAATATGATTTTTAATTATAGTTCAAATTCAATTAGTTTACATTTAATTACATGTGTAATCTTAGAATTTCAATTATAATTATAATTAAATTTATAACCTTCATAGTAACTACAACTAAGTACAAAATTTTATTAAAATTACAATTTAGTTCAAAACTATTATAATTACTGTAATTAAGTTTCAACACTTTATAGAGCTATCGTAGGGGTCTGATAAAATGTACATTATTGAAGCTCCAATAATTAAATCATGTCTAGACGACCTTAGACTATTCGACTTAATTATTAGTCTTTGCATTTTTCACGAAAGACAAAAGATTGAACTCTTGGAATATATAAGATTACAAAAGTCAATAAATCTGTAATACTTTCCTCTGGTATGCTGTATATGTATTTTATTCCCGTTGGAGATCCGACAATTAGGTTCGAGTATAATTGATCGTTTTCAATAATTAGGTATGAGCATAATTGATCGTTTACTAACCTAAGTATCATTTTCTTTAATGGTTATGTGAACTAATCACGGATGTCGAAGTTTAGCCATCCTAATTCTTGAGATCAGATTTTAACCGTTGGACAAAAAATACTTAAGCACCCACTCTACTCATTTATTGGAGTGACGGTTCCTGACAGAGTTCATGTTATCTACTTCGTTCATTTTCGAATTTCCAACTTGTTGAGATATTGATCTCATTCATTGATGAATTAAAGAATTATTAAAATCAACAAAAGATATATATAATACTATAAAGGGATTTAGATGAAATACATAGCAGTCAAGTGGAATTTAATTCTCCATACGATCATGTTATAGAATTAAATTTGACATGTAGTCCGTTTAATACACTTATTGTACTAGTATCACCTTTAACAATTTTTGTGATAAGGATAAATCACAAACTTGAATAGTGAATCGATCAATACTATAATTTTTCAATCTAAGGTGCCAACCCTTATACATTGGTTGTGAACAAACTATTTATGATTAATATATAAGTTTTGTCACATTGTACTTCTCAATGTAATTATTCAATTTATATTATCACAAGTGATTATAGATAATTTAATTTCCATGCTCAATAATAAATGAATTTAATATATCATAGCAAAATATACTATATGGGCACACAACCCAATGACAACCTATATATTAGTTGTGAACAAAATATTTATGATTAAAATATAAGTTGTGTCATGCTTTGCTTCTCAACTCAAGTACCTAACTTATATTTTTACAAGTAATCATAGACATTTTAATTCGCATGCTCAATAATAAATAATTATAATAACTATATAAAATCACAGTTCATATATTATAAATTTTTATTTTACCATGAGCCTATTTGGTTTGGATAAAAATTTAATTTAAATTTAAGTCATAGTCAACCGATCAATATTAACCATATATTTCATAGGTATCATAACTTTTCAACCACACATGTCAAAAGTTTCTATAATAATCTACTAAAAATTTTAATTTTAATCCCCACTAAACACTCCTTATAACAAAATATACTATTTGAACACCCAATTCAACATCTATTTTATTAAAAGTGTATGACCGAGATAAACCAAAAATGAGTCCAGCAAGATAACTCAATATATGTCGAACTGTGCTACTCAATACTAGTTTTTTTTCTCTTTTTTATTTTTTTATTTATTATTATTTTTTTTGATAACTCAAGTGTCCAAGTTTTGCCTAACTAATCCCTGAGGAGTGTCATTCTTCTTCTGTGGTTTGCCACCCATGTAAATCCGAATGCGATCACAGTTTATACAAATTTGGATCAAACATTCGAGATGTATTTTTTCTTCCTGAAACCTCCCTTTAGGACGTGGGGACAAGATCCCAGGAGGGGCGAAAAAGTGTACCATAACTTTGCCTTCACTGAACAACTGTCTTTTAGCTGTTGCGGGGATTCGAACTTCCAATGCTTCGTATAGAGCCCTCTTGTTTTATCACTGCACCATGCCCTTGGGGCTACTCAATACTAGTTTATTCCTACATGCTCATATGACTAGGCAAAACTTTGACTAAAATTTTCCTTTTCTTGATGTCGCTAAATCATTGATAATTTTGTATAACGCAAGGAAAGAAAATATTGATAATAATTTCATGTTAAGTCTGCTATTGTCGTACACTTATAATTATGAAAAATTAGGGTTGGATGCTTCAACTTTTCACTTGGTGTGATTATAGGAATTTAACAATTAAAAGTGAGGTCTTTTGTTCCTAACCTATTTAAATCTATGGAATTGGATTCTGATGTGACTAAGACTATCAATGTTGACATTCTGTTTGTTTATCTATTACGTTGTTTGTGCGTGATGAAGATGGTCTGATATTCATCAACTCGACATTGACTATTTAATTGTATTTTGTCAATTAATCAAGTAACATCTTTGGGCCTCGACTAGGGTTCGTTCCACTATCTCATGTCAGCCAATTTCTTTCTTATATTTAAGTGAGCTTACTTTACCTCGAAAATGCACCTCCAACTTGGTCAACAGTTTGCAACTTCAAGTAGATGCTCTCGTACACACTGGGATGAAATCATTAGTATCTGTAACATTCTCCATTGGGGGTAGAGGTAGCCATGACACTTCGATGGTCAAGTTCATCGACATTGATGTAGTATGAAGTGGAACGTAAATCACAAGACAAATATGTGTTGAACGAAAAGGAGATGACAATATTTATTGAGTAGCATTACTTTTAAAATGACACTAAATGCGAGTATATATAGTAATTGAGGTGAAAGGGGGATTGTTCGATAAAGAGGCATGTATTTGCATCTATGGGTCGAAATGTCTCCTCTTAGGTGTTCATCGATCAATTTATGGGCTTGTTTGAACCCAATTTTTGGTGTAGAATGCATTTTATAATAGTAAATTGATGGAGAATGTATGGTTAAAAAATAAAAAAAAATATTTTGGGTTTGTATGTAATATTATTTTATTGAAAAACATGTGGTTGAAAAGAAAAGATAAAATTGTATTTTGGAAAAAAATGGGGATCAGATGAGGGCTATAGGTGGGTGTGTATTTAATGTGTCTTAACATGTAGATTAGTGATTTAACATTTAGGCATCATAAAGACGTTACATTAATCAATTATAAAAGATTTTATCTTGGAAACATATTTGTACAAAGGATCACTCAGAAGAGAGGAGAAGAGGTAAAATCGGTGTTGCATTCCATTGAGGAAGAGGCTTACTTTCTTTAAAACCTCTTTCGTACAATGGACATTACACTTCAACTAGACAAAGGAGGTCAGCCTATACTCTTCGACGATTTGATACTTAACTTGGCCAGGTAGTATGGCATTTCATCGACGTGATATTTACCTCAGCCAGAGAGGAGATGATATGGAGTGTGGGCTTGTTCAATGCATTTAGTTGCTTGACACTTGTGTGATGATATGGAGCCTTTGTAAGCGAAGTGTAACAATATTCTCTCAAATCCATGCATGGATATTCATATTATTCATGGACTTTCAATGTAAGGTTAAAGGTCAAAAGCAGTTTCCTTGTCGAGGTGTAGTGTGTTAGAACAAACAAGTATGTATATTTCTTGTCCAGGACAAAATCCTCCTAACTTCAGGTTCTAGGCCTCCATGGCTCTCCTATTCTAGACAGAGTTCTCCAAGCTTCAATCTCCAGGCCTCCGTTAGTCTCATATATGGGGCAAATTCTTCCATTCTTCAATTCTTGTCCAGGAAAAAATCCTCCTAACTTCAGGTTCTAGGCCTCCATGGCTCTCCTATTCTAGACAGAGTTCTCCAAGCTTCAATCTCCAGGCCTCCGTTAGTCTCCTATATGGGGCAAATTCTTCCATTCTTCAATTCTCCATTGGTCTACTATCTTGGATAAACTCTTTTGGGATGTTTAGGGCCTTCACCGCTTCTCATATCCGAGATAAATTCTTCTAGGCTCCAAAAGTTTTGAGTCCTTTTATATCTCTTGCCTAGGACAAAAAGTTAAATGTTAAAAAAAGGAAGGAGAAGGATCTTCTTCGACGGATCTCTCTTGTTCCTATTTAGTCCCCTTTATTTCGTAAGCTGTTTCTATTTCTACATCTCTTTCTTCTCCACTTTCCACCTTTACTGTGAAAGATGTCGGTCCTTGGCTCTAAACATAAAAGCCTTGGACTATGAAAGGTGTTGATCTTTAGCCCTCAACATAAATGTCTTGGATTGTGGAAGGTATCGATCTTTGGCCCATAATATAAAATGCGCTGGACTATAAAAGATGTTGCCCCTTGGCTATTAACATAAATGCTTTGGATTGTGGGGAGTTTCAGTCATTGGCCTTCAACATAAATGCCATGGAATGTAAAAGTTGTTGGTCCTTGGCTCTCAACAAGGAATACCTTGGATTTTGAAAGGTTTCGATCCTTGATTATCAATGCTCACTGATCTAAATTTTTTACCAAAAATGGGGGGGGGGGGGCCCCGGGGGGGGGTTTTTTAAGGG
>NC_036252.1:19712466-19719389 GCF_002742605.1 Olea europaea var. sylvestris | reverse complement strand
GGGGGGGGGGGGTCCCTGAGAAAGGTTATTTCAAGGATTTTAAGGTTGTTGTAGGGGGTTATTAAAACAATTATGAAAAATCCTATTCAGTACTCTTCTTAATTTAGATGTCTTTTTCTTTTGATAAAATAATATCCCTTTTTTTTTTTATTTTATCAAAACATGCCATCTGAGATATATGAACTTGGGCCTAACTCCATTCTTGTAAGGACACCTCTGGCACTTCCTTAACAAGAATTCTTAAAACAGTGATCCCTTTCCCTCTTCTATGCGTCTCCTAGCCTCTTCACTGGAACTAATATTAACTATTAGCACCATATCTTAGAACTATAAAACATACCTACCGGAATGATCCATCGGTAGTTTAAAACAACATATTTTTATGGGATATTATTCTAACTAAGAATAAGAACAATTAAGAATTTCCCTTTCGGGAGAGAAAGAAGATTAGAACATGTTTCAGAGAAATAAAGACTTGTATTGTATATATTTTCTTGTGTGTTTACAAATGAAAGAATGATCCCTTTATATAGGAGAGAAAAACGCGTTTTTCAAAAGCAAGGAATCTTTGCTTTTAAAAACGTCAAAAAGAAAACAGTAAAAAGCTATGCTATCAAATCTTACTTTATCAAACAGTAAGATTCTTTACAAGTTTTTCAAAAAAGAAAACAGTAAAGATTCTTCTTTTTGTACAATAATTCTTGATCTTTTCTTGAGATATGTACAGAAGTCTTCAAGTGGTTAAGTCTAGTCTGTCTATCACCGTAACTTTTTGCCAAATGTCTTCAGAAATCCTTATCTTGTTTCATAATTATGTCTGCCAATGCTGTCTAAAGAATCTCCTCCATCAGTACAGCCTTCTGGATTATCATCTTCTTCTGAATTATTGTCTTCAAAATTATCCAAATCTTTTTCTTGTTCAATTTTCTTTTTGCCTTCATTTTTCTTTTTAATCTGTATTTTCTTTTTCTTTGTAGTACTTTGTCTAACTTGTTGCTGTATTTCTTCAATCTTATCAAACATTTCTTTGATTCTTCTAATATCTGATTGAGAAATCTGTTCTGGATCTTGAGCTGATTGGAATGATCCTGGAAAATTGATTGGGCTTTTCTGTTTAAGGTCTATTGGACTAATTAATCTAGTAGCAGAATTTCCAGTCTGCTGTGTCTGGTCTTCAGAAAATTTTTTATTTTTTGTAACAGGATTTTCAGCCTGTTGAGTCTGATTAAATTGAGAGGTAGGAGAATCAACAGTCTCCTGAGTCTGTTGAGCTTTTGGTAAGCCCAGAACCATAAACGGATTTGATAAGTCTTTACCAGCTTCCGTTTGAACTGGACTAACTATAGAATTCTTGGGCTCTATAGTACCTGCTTGTGTCTGAACAATTGGATTTGAAATCTTTAAATTAATAATTTCTTGTTCTAATTCAGAAATCTTCTTTTGTAAAACTAATTTTTCTTGTTGTAAAGACTGATTAGACTCATTTAAAATTTTAAAATTCTTAGTCATACATTCACAATGTTCACAAAATTTAGAAGCATAATCTAAGGGCTGGTCTGAAACATTCTTTAAAGAAGGGGCAACAAAATAATTAATTCCTATAAATTTTCTACATTCTTCTAATGCTTCTGAAATTGAATAAAATCCTTTATAAAGAGGATTTGGAAAATTTTTTATACAATCTGAAACTTCTAACCAAGTATGATAAATTCCTGGAAGTCTACCTTGTAAAATAACATAACACTTAAATTTTTTATGGTCTTGACTAAAGTGTTCTGAAAGAGCATTTAAACATGCTAAAAAATATTTTTTATCTTTTGGATTCTTATTGTAAGATATCCATAAATTGTCTAAAATACATTTTTCTGATTTAGTAACTGAGATATGAGAAAGTGTCTTAAAACTAATATTACTGTTTGGAAAACAAAGTAATTCTATATTACCAAACCTTAACTTATCATGAGTCTGTAATATATTTGTCTGAGAACTTGAACTACCAACAATTGGCAATCCTGGCCTGGGGCCTCTTGGTCTTTGCATCTGTAAATAGTCAATCATATTCTTTATTTTTAATTATTCTACTTAAAATATCTGCTATTTGATTATCACTACCTTTAATATGTTCAAAATTAATTACTAATCCAGTATTAGTAATTCTATCTATAAAATTTAACCATCTTCTTCGATTACTTCTTTTATTTTCTAATTTCATCTTATTAACAAAACTTACAATTGCTTCACAATCTGTTCTTAAAGTAATTTCTTTTTCAGAAATAATAAATAATTCAAAAGAATCTAAAGCATAATTTACTGCAAGTAATTCTAAATCTGTGCTACTTATATTACCTTTTTCTTTATAATTTCCACTATTATATCTTACAATTTTTTCACTATCTTTATCTGCATATTTATTGGGTTTTGCAATTAAAATTGCTCCCCATCCTGTTATACTTCCATCTGTTTCTATAATTAGAAAATCTGTTTCTAATGGCATAGATAATTTAGGTAAATCTTTTAATTTCTCTTTTATTTTTTGAACTAATTTAATATCTTTTATATTAAAATATCTTTGACCTTTTGGTGAAGTTTTTCCATATAAAGGTCCTGCAATTTTTCCTAAATTTTTAATAAAGGGTCTAGCATAATTAACTAATCCTAAAAATTTTTGTAGCTGCTTAAGGTCTTCAAGTTTATCTGGAAAATCTAAAGTTTTTTGGGCTATATGAGGTTGTAACTCTATTTTTCCTTTTCCTATATTTACTCCTAGAAATTCTATATATTCTTTAAATAAGAACATTTTCTTTTTATTTATAATTAAACCATGTCTAATAAATTCTGAAAAGAGAATTTGTAAATGACCTCTATGTTCTCGCCTATTTTTACTAAATACTAAAATATCATCTATATAAACTATAATGAATTTATTATGTTTACTAAAAATACTATCCATTTTTCTTTGGAAAATACTAGGGGCATTTTTTAATCCAAATGGCACAACTAACCATTCAAAATGTCCTTCTGGGCTAGTGAAAGCTGTCCATTCTATTGAATCTGGGTGCATTTTTACTTGCCAAAAACCAGATTTTAAATCAAACTTACTCAAAATATTACAATCTTGAATCTTATTTATTAAAACTGTTTTATCTGGAATATTATAAGCATCATCAATTGTATTATCATTTAATCTTTTATAATTAATTACCATTCTACTTTTTCCTCTAATAATTTCTGAGTGTTTTCTAACTATAAAAGCTGCTGATCTATGTGGGCTTTCTGATTTTTTAATTACTCCTAATTTTAGTAAATCTTTTATATGCATCCTAAAGTCTTCCTGATCTTGGTTTGTTGCTTCAATATTTTTTGTTTTTATTATATATTCTGGATTTTTTATTTTTATTTCACAGAAAACTTTATCTTTTTCCCAATATTTTAGTATGTTTTCTCCTAAAATTTCTAATTTTTCTAATTTACTAATCATATTTTCTATATCTTGTTCTGTTACTAACAAATTATAAATTTTTTCAATTTCTACAAATTCTAAACATAATTCTTCATCTTCCTTAAAGTTTTCATAATATTCTTCTTCTAGAAAATTATCTAATTCTTCTTTTTCTATTAATTGACATTCTCTTTCTTTACTACACTCACATTCTTCTTCCCTAATCCCACCACGCTTCTCAGCAGACTCTGATGGAATAATCTTATTATAAGTAGGTGCACAAATTGTAAATTTTTGTAATTGCATATAATCTTTACTAATTATTAGACTACCATTATCTTTTAACAAAAAACTTAATCCTAAAATTAAGTCTGTATTTAAAGATAATTCTCTTACCCATACTGAGTCTTTAGGTAAACTATATTCTGTACTTCTTCCACAATTAGTCTCAAAACTAATTCTTGCTGGTTTAAGAATATCTTGGTAACTATAAAAATTTCCATCCATTTGTTGGGCTTCTATAGGTTCTTTTGACTTTATTATATATTTTTCTGGTATAATTCTTTTATTAATTACACAATGACTACATCCTGAATCTATTAAACCTAAACAAATTAATTCAAAATTTTCTATTCTAACATAACATTTTACTTTAATACTTTTTAATTTTTCTGGATTACAAAAAACTTGGACTAATTCTGATTCTGGAATAATTTCTGGGTTTTTTCCCTTTTTATTTAATTCCAAGAATTCTAATTTTTGTAAAATATATCTTTGTATATCTTCTAAATTTTCTATTCTTTTTCTTAAAATTTTTATTTCTGATAATTCTATTTGAATAGAATCAACCTGATTATCCTCTTCAAGTTCTACTAAATCTTTTTGTATTAAGCATTTTTTACATGCTTCTAAAAAACAATCTTTACATTTAACTCTTAATTTTTTACTAGGATACCATTTACATAAGAAACATGGTATACTATCTGAACATGTTTCTTTTACCCATTTATGTTTACATTCTAATTCTATATCCATAAATTCTATTTCTTCATCTGAATCTGATAAATTTTTAATATTTGAAAATTCTTGTATGAAATTTTCATAATCTGATTGTTCTTCTAGATTACAATTATTATTATAATCTTCTATTGATATAATACTATATACTGACTCTTTGTTTGAAATATATTCATCTATTTCTAACAAGTCTTCATTAGTACATTCTACTAGAGTACTTCTTTTATCATTATTATTTATCTTTTTTGGACATGTTTTAGCTAAATGATCTGTTTCTCCACAAACATAACAATTTAATTTATTAGGATAATTTCTTTCTGGTTTAAATTTTCTAACATGTCTACTTTCATCTAAATAAGGCTTTCTTCTATTAGATTTTCTAAGATAATATCTTTTCTTAAAAGGTTGATTAATTTTCCTTTTATCATATTTTCTTTTATTCTTTTCTCTAAAATTATTACCATAAGTCTAAGGTGTAAAAATATCTTTACAAAATTTATAATCTGTCTTTTTTAGTTGATTATGAATTTGTAATTCAATACATTTTTCTTCTAAACACTGCATTATGAATTGTGTTCTTATTCCTATACTCCATAAATGATCTGGTCTTTCTATAACATTCTTATTTTCATTCCACTTTTTTGTTATTTCCAATCCTAAAGGACCTGGTAATTTATGGTAATTTTTTCCCTAATTCTTGATTAAAAGTATTACCTGATATAGAAACAAGATAATGATATTCATTTAAGAATTGTTTAACTTCTTTGCCTTTAGTCCATCTATTTAAGCTAAGTTGTTCAAGATTTCTAATAGCTTTGTTTTGGATTATTATCTGTCCTGTATTTGGATCTGCTCCTGTTAATAATTCATGTATCTTACTAAAAAAATTATAGGGATTATTTCCTAATGCTACTAATGCTTCAAATTCTGTTTGTTTATCTCTCTTAAAAGCTTCCCATGTAGTTTTAGCACTTTCTCCTAAAAATGTTTCTAAATATCTATACATTTCTAATGATTCCATATTATCTGCTAATCTAATATAATGGCCTAATATTGTATTCTTCCATACTTCTATTATATTATTTCAAGTTTGAGGGTCATGTGCTGTAATATTTAATATCTGTGGTTTATGTGATGTCTGAAATTCTATTTTAGGTTCTAAAGGTCTAACTTTTCCTCTAGCTATATAATTTCTTTCTTTATCATTATAATTTGTATAAGGTATTCTGGGAGGATGACCACTTAGGTATTGATATTGTTCTGGTTCTGTTTTAGTTTGCATAATTTCATCTGTTAATTCCTTATAATTACTATCCTGTGAAATTTCTGTTTTATTATCAATTTCCTCTATATTAATTCCTACTCTTATATTTTTAAAATTATCATAATACAAATATTCTGTTTCTCCTATTTATTTATTTAAAAACAAATGATCTTCTAATTTTAAAAGTTCTGTAGGAGATAATTTCATTTTTAATTCTTTAGGATAAATAATTCTGTCTTCAATTTCTATTTCTACTGCATTAAGAAATTCTTCTGTTTTTTGTTCTTCTTCATTATTATTATATTCTGTTTCAGAATCATTATTTCTTTTTATATGACTATAATTTTCAAACCTTAAACTAGTTCTTCCATGTAGATCTTTATATGTTATAGCTTCTTGAGAAGCTAATATTGGTTCTTGAGTTTCTAAATTTTTTTCTAAATCCCATTCTAATCCTGCTAAAAGTTCTGAATCATAAGTTTTAGGCTTAATCATTTTTATTCCTTTACTACTCATTAAATTTATTACTTTATCTATGTATAATTTATATTTTGTTTGAGAATTATTACTACATCTTCCTAAAAATCCTTTACTTATTAATAAATTTTCTCCTGAAACAACATCTTCATATCCATGTGTTTGAATTCCTATTTTAATTTTTTTTGAAAAATCTTTTATGGTTAATAAGAAGTCTGGATTACAATATATAATTTCATTATTATCATTCATATCAACTTCTGTACTAGCTATCATACTTTTTTCTATATTTTGGATTCTTTCATCATAAATAGTTAATAAAACTTTATTACCTAAATTTTTTCTCATTAATTCTTTAATTCCTATTACTATTAATCCTAGATGCATAAATCTAAAATTCTTTTTTCTTAATTCTTTTTTAGATTCTTCTGATATTAATGATAATTGTCTTACTTGACCATCTAAACATTGAATTGATACTTCTCTAGTATGTCTAAAAAATTGGGTTCTTGATTCAAATATTCCTCTATTATATAGATTTTCTGGATTAAGTAATTGTAAACCATGAGTTTGAAATCTATTATAATCTTGTTCAGGATCTATAAGTTCTTCTATATTCTGATTATACTGAGGCTGTCTATGTAAAATTCTTTCTATTATATTTGTACTTATATTAGAAGTACTATGTCTACCTCTATCATAGAGTTCTGAAGATGATCCTACTTT
>NC_036252.1:19670436-19712383 GCF_002742605.1 Olea europaea var. sylvestris | reverse complement strand
AATACTTAAGACTTCTCGAATAAAATTATTCGAACTTCAAAATTCTTGAGTCGCTTCGAAAAGAGTATGCTAAAAGGAGAGAGAGAGAGAGAGAGAGAGAGACAAAATTACTGGCTTTTGATTTTATTTGAATAATATTATTAGAAAAAAGGATAATTGGCAAAAATGTCCATACATTTCATTTTTTGACATTTTTGCCCCTATTTCCACCTTTCATTGCGTAGAAGGTTCTTTTTGTCATTTTTTCCAATAAAATGATAAATTTACCCCCGATTCAAATAAAACAAAAAAAATCAATAAATAACTAATTGTAATCACATTCTTAAAATTTTCAGAACATTACAGTTTAGTCCTAAATTCTCCTTCACCACCACTTTCACAACCCAAACACCTTCCGGCCACCATACTCGCTGGACTCCACCAGCATCAACCTTACCTCACTCTCCCCTACCTCGAACCCACCTGAATTCACCGAAAAATCAAGCCAAAGTCTCCAAAATTCGGCACTTATAAGCTTATGAAGAACATCATTTGACCCCAAAATTTGGTAAACAATTGCTGTAATTTCTGCGATTGAGCTATTACCCAATGCTTTTTGACCTTGAATTTCATTTCTCCCATGTTGATTTGTGTATTGAATCACATTTGAGCCATGAATTGATGGAAGAAAACCTCTTTCGCGTGGGTAGGTTGTTCATTGGAAGAAAATCCATAAACTGCCATTTCCAAGCCAAATTGGGGATGACCCATATGTTCATTTAATGCGCCATGAAGAGTAGGTGCTTGTAGTGGTGGTCCGCGATCATGGGTCCCACATTGTCGTCGAAAAATTCTTCTGAAAGTTACACAATATCTGTGTTCGAAGACGAGCCTACTGGTTTTCATTCCATGTGTTTATGATGATTGATGAACATATAAAGAGACGCCTTGATGTGTATAATTCATTGAAATGTTGGGCATGGCGTGAGTGTCGTCGGAATTGGAGATTTTGGCTTGATTTTGTTGGAATCGACTTGATTTTTGGCTTGACTTTGTTGTCAGAATTGGAGGTTTTGGTTTGATTTTTCGACAAATTCAGGTGGATTCGAGGTAGGGGAGAGTGAGGTAAGGCTGGTAGTAGTAGATTTCGAGGGGTATAGTGGCTGGAAGGTGTTTGGGTTGTGAAAGTAATAGTGGAGAAGAATTTAGGACT
Source organism: Olea europaea var. sylvestris (assembly GCF_002742605.1). NCBI lineage: Eukaryota > Viridiplantae > Streptophyta > Magnoliopsida > Lamiales > Oleaceae > Olea > Olea europaea. Next base: position 19,711,191 of record NC_036252.1, on the reverse strand, counting down.
AAGCTGTAATGTTTTGAAAAATTTAAGACTGTGATTGCAATTAATTATTTATTGATTTTTTTTGTTTTATTTTTGTTTTATTTGAATCGAGGGTAAAATTGTCATTTTATTGGAAAAATGACGAAAAGGACCTTATCCGCAATGAAAGGTGAAAATAGGGGTAAAAATGTCAAAACATGAAAGGTATGGACGTTTTTCACAATAAGCTTGAAAAGTAAGGACATTTTGTGCCAAATACCCAAAAAAAAAAAAAATAATCAACTAGATCAATAGTCATTCTCGAATAAAAAAATGAGAAGCAAAAAATAAAAAATAGGCAAAATAAAAACATGGTAATAATTACCTTTTAAAAAAAATCATATCAAAAAATAAAACATGAAATAAACAAAAAAATAAAAATAAAATGCACAATACACTTTATAAAAAAATACACATACTCATCATTACCAAAAAAAGAGAAAAAAAGGAGATAGAGAAACATGCACTAGATTCTATATAAACATGTCCCAACTATACGTTACACACGACAAAAATATTAAGAAACAGTTACAATCGTCAAATTATACATGCATTAAAAACATTGTATGCATGTATTGATGTTAATGTACACATCAAATTTATATATGTATGTATTGTATGTGTTAGCTTTTTTTAGAACAAAGAAGAAGAAGAAACTGTTTTTTCTATATAATATGTGACCTTATGTATGAAGATATATTAAACCATACCTTAGACCACCTAACCTATCAATTACATCCATACTTTGACTTGACAAGGCACTACACTTGGTGACAAAAATAACCTTCAATAATGTACAAAAATACATAATGGAAATGACAACAAAAGTGACATTATATCAACACTCCTCCATGGCACTTTTGTTGGAAACACCAAGACATATCCTTAACGTTTCAAATTTATCCTTGGACAAAGATTTTGTGAGAACATCCGCATATTGATCTTCAGATTTGCAATGGACCAGCTTCACTTCACCATTTGCTTGTGCCTCTCGAATAGCATGATACTTGGTCTTTATATGCTTTGTCCTACCCTGATATATGGGATTCTTCATCATAGCCACAGCCGATTGATTATCACAGTTAATGAGAGTAGCTTCCTCTTGCTTGTGACTCAAATCTGCCAACACTTTTCTTAGCCAAATTGCTTGATTTGTTGCTTCGGATGCAGCTTATATTCTGCCTGTGCTGTAGATTGTGCAACCGTCTTTTGCTTCACTGAGTTCCAGTAGATGGGACTTGATCCCAGGTAGAATATATAGCCTGAAGTGCTCTTCATGTCATCACTTGATCCAGCCCAGTCACTATTAGAGTAACCTGTTAAAACATAAGTTTCTGATCTCCTAAACCAGATTCCAAGATCAGTACACCCTCTGATATGCCTTAAGACTCGTTTAGCTGCTTGAAAATGAAGATCACTGGGCTCTTGTCTGAATCTGGACAGCAGATTTGCAACAAACATGAGATCAGGCCGTGTAATGGTTAAATACAAAAGACATCCCACAAGACTTCTATACACCATTTCATCACTCTTCTTGCTGTCATCCTCCTTCATCAGCTTCAGATTTTGAACAATAGGTGTATTAACGGGCTTACATTTCTCCATGCTAAACTTCCTCAGCACATTCTCAGCATATCTCTGCTGGTTCACAAGGTGCAAGTCATCAACATACAAGGAAATGATGGTAGTTTCATCGTCCTTTTGCTTGAAGTAAAGTGCCTGTTCATTCACACTTTTAGTGAATCCAAGACTCATCAAATGATCATCAATCCTACTATACCAGACTCGTGGAGCCTGCTTCAAGCCATACAAAGTCTTCTTGAGTAGATAGACCTTGTTTTCTTCTCCAGCAACAGCAAAACCATCCGGTTGTTCAGCATGTATCTCTTCATTCAACCAACCTTTAGAAAGGCAGACTTGACATCTAAATGATGAACTCTCCAGCCTCTTATAGCAGCAATTGCAAGTAATAATCTAATGGTTTCATACCTTGCAACAGGGGCAAATGTTTCAGAATAATCAACCCCATATTGTTGTTCATAGCCCTTCACAACACGTCTGGCTTTGACTTTATTAAATGATCCATCTGCATTCAACTTAGTCTTGAACACCCATTTTATACCAAGGACATGCTTATCTCTTGGTCTATTGGTTAGCTCCCAATTTCCATTCTTATTGATCATTCTCAGTTCTTCTTCCATAGCAGCCATCCACACTTGAGAATTTATAGCCTCAGCAAGATTTGATGGTTCCAGTAATGCTGTGTTGCAGTTGGCGTATATATCAGCTAATGGCCTTGTTCTTAGCATTGGATTTTCTAAATCAGATCCACTATCAGCCTCTAAATGATCAAGTTCAACCCCTACTTCATCATTGCCCATTTCATCTACCTCATTTGTGACCATTCTTGGCATCTGAGACTGATTTTCTTTGCTGGTCTCCGAGTCAAGTTCCCAATTCCAAGATGATCCTTCATCAACCTTGATATCCCTGCTGGACATCATCTTCTTTGATTGAGGATTATATACTTTATAGCCTTTTGCATTTTCACAATATCCAATCATGATACCAATATCAGCTTTCTTACTCAACTTGTCCCGCTTCACATTTGGTATATGCACATAACAAAGGCTTCCAAATACCTTAAGGTGGGACACATTTGGTTTAACACCATTCCAAGCTTCATAAGGTGTCATTTTATCCAATGATTTTGTTGGCAATCTGTTTAGTAAGTACACAGCTGTATTGACAGCTTCTGCCCAAAACTCCTTAGGGATGTTCTTCTCCAACAATAGACATCTAGCCATCTCCATAATTGTCCTATTTTTCCTTTCACAAACCCTGTTTTGCTGAGGAGAATAAGGCACAGTTAGCTGGTGTTTAATTCCCATTTCATCACAAAATCTGTCAAATTGATTGCAGCAATATTCAGTTCCATTATCAGATCTGATAGCTTTAATTTTTCTGTCACATTCATTTTCCATAAGCGTCTTCAACTTCTGAAATATACTAGCAACTTGTGACTTCATTTTCAAGAAGTAAACCCAACACATTCTGGTTTTATCATCAATAAAAAGGACAAAGTATCTACTTCCATTCAATGTTGTTACCCTCATTGGACCACACACATCTGAATATATAAGATCAAGTTTATTTTTTGCTCTCCTAGCTGAGTTTTTGTCAAACGGTAGCCTTGATAATTTTCGCAATTGACAAGTATCACACACACATTCATCCTTACTGATCTTAGGCATATTTTTTACTAGCTCCAAATCATGCATTTGTTCAAGTGACTTGTAGTTAGCATGCCCAAACCGTTTATGCCACAAAGGTGATTCATTCGCAGTCCCAATGAGCGCCTGATTTTTCACATTTCTCAGTTCTAAAGGAAAGCTTCTATGTCTCATATCTACTTTCATCACTTCTTGATTTAATGAATCAAGTATAGTACACATATTGTCTTTAAATATAAGCATATGACCTTTCTCAATTAACTGGCCGACACTTATCAGATTCTGATCAATTTTAGGGACAAAAAGAACCTCTGAAATATACTTGGTACCTGATGGAGTTTCCACAGAAATTTTGCCTATCCTCTTCACTTCCACATGTTCTCCATTTCCAATTTTTACATTGGACCTGTATGCATTATCTAGCTCAACAAAAATGCTTGAATCTGAGGTCATATGATGAGTACAACCACTGTCCAACAACCAAGATTCATTCGCATTTCCAATTTTTGAACTGATTGCTGAAAACAGATGCTCCTCCAGTTGCTGTGTTTGATCCTCTGCCAACCGTGCTTGCTGTTGGTTCGATTTTTCCTTCGAGTTTTTGCACACTTTTTGAATGTGACCAAATTGTTTACACCCCCTACATTGAACTCCAGGTCTATACCAACACCACTTAGGTGAATGATTAGATTTTTTGCAATGGGGAGAAGGTGGATAATCCACCTTTTTATCAGTAGCACTTCTACTGTCATCAGGTCTCCTTCTTCCAAGCTGGTTTTCCTTCACACCATAACTGGTTTGTGCCTTAAATTTTCCTTTAACAAATAAGGCTCCTTCTACCTGTTCCTCTTGCCTCATCAGACGTCTTTGTTCAGTGGCTTGCAATGCATTAACAAGTTCAGCCGCAGACATTGAAGATAGATCCCTTGAGTCCTCCAGTGATGAGATTTTAGCTTCGAACTTCTCAGGCAAGCTGTTAAGAACCTTTTCCACAATTCTCTTGTCACTTAACTCATTTCCCAAGAGTCTTATTTGATTCACAACCTTCATTAATCTGTCAGAATAATCTTTGGCAGATTCAGTCTCCTTCATCTTCAGACTCTGAAACTCTCTTCTCAGGTTGAGCACTTTCATTTATCTTGTTCTTGCATTTTCCCTAAACTCCTCTTGCAACCGATCCCAGGCCTCCTTTGCTGTCTCGCATGTGATGATTCTGGTGAAGATTGCATCAGAAACGGCAGATTGAATGCCAGACAAAGCTTTAAACTTTTTTGCTACCTCTTCACCATGCTGTTTCAACTGAGCAATGGTTGGATTAGCTCTCAATGGTGGAGGTTCTGTTCCTGTTTCAATTATCTCCCACAAGCCATAAGCCTTCAAGTATGCCTTCATTTTAGTAGCCCAAAAATCGTAATTATCTCCTGTAAATGCAGCAAGCAGTGGTGCTGAGAAACCACTTGAGGCCATCTCTCTTGAATCTTCAAATTTACTTGTCCGAGATATCACTGATTAGTTGAACCTTCAACTAGTTTTTTTGCTCCCTTCAAAGACCCTCAAGTGCTCTGATACCACTGTTAGCTTTTTTCAGAACAAAGAAGAAGAAGTAACTGTTTTTTCTATATAATATGTGACCTTATGTATGAAGATATATTAAGCCATACCTTAGACCACCTAATCTATCAATTACACCCATACTTTGACTTGACAAGGCACTACACTTTGGTTACAAAAATAACCTTCAATTCATTAAGTATGAGAACTTTCTAGGGGACATCTACTATCTCTACATCCATTGGCTCTGAAACATGTTCCGCTGGGGCATCTAGCATGTCCATGTCCATTATTATTACATTGACATCCCTGGGCCCAGCTTTTCTTGTCGAGTTCAAATAGCATTCCCTTGTCCCTCTTTGGTTGCCTCTGACTGAAGCTATCTCCTGATCGGTAGGAAATTTCATGAATAAATGGTAGATGGAAGTGACGGTTCTCAAGTCCTTTAGGGCAGGCTTTCCTAGCACCTCGTGATAGGCAGATCTATTATCCACTATCAGGAACTCTATAAAGTTCAATGACGTTTGGGTTGACTTTCCCATCTCTACTGCCAATGGTATCTTACCTCTTCGGATGATGCTATCGTCGGTAAAACCGTATAAGGGTGTAGTGATAGGAGTTAACTCGTGATCTACAATTATCTTGTCAAAGGTGGCTTTAAAGAGGATGTTGACAGAGATTTCGTTATCTGCTAGCATTCGCTTTAATTTGTTACTGGCCACTATAGCCCTCACAACAAGGGTGTCACAATGGAGAAAGTGGACACCTTCTACATCCTCTTGCTTGAAGGAAATGGGAGGTATTTGATTTCCTCGAGAACTACCATCCACTATGTAGCTTGTCAGCGGGGGACCCTTAGCCTCTTGGGCATAGTTCCTTTAAGAATTCGTCGTATTGCCCCTCGACGTAAGGTCCTCCAAAGATTTAATCAACCACATGGATGGGGACATATTAGCATTAGCTAGAAGGACCTTCGTTATTGCTGTCCTTCCCGAGGCCCTTCCTCCTCGCGTTACCTCCTACGTCGAGGGGACGCCTCCCTATGGTGAGCTCTAGCCTCCTCTCGCCTAGGTGGGGGCCTGTTCCTTCGAGGGGTATTTTTAGGGTTGTGAAGGCTCGCCTGCCTAGGATGCTGGGTGATGTCCATACAATCTGATGTGTTGTGGCTTACAAATAATGATAAGTACAATATTGAGGAATGTTCGGCCTACCTCTGGATCCTGAACCTCGCCTTCAGCCTCTTCCTCTCTAAAGGTCCTGTTGTGTAGATCTGGTATGCTGCACACTTGTACCATGGGTGACATCTTCATAAGCCAACATAAGCATTGCATTTAAGGTGGTAGTGGCCAATGCCTGTCTTGAGTTGGGAGCAATCTCATTACCGGCTTGGTTCCATTGATAGTTTATTAGGTGGGATGTTGATCCTCTCCCACAATCTTTGTTGAGGCAGGAGACCCTTATTGCCTCTATTGCTATGATCAATTAATTTTTTGTTGATAATCTCCCGCCACATTATTTCTAGTAATGAGTGATAAGTAATGGGTCTTGATTCTATAAGTCCTTCCAAAAAAGGGTATTCCTATTTAGACCTCCTAATAATGTCGATAATGCCTTACGATCAGTAATTTGTACACAATATGTTATTTAATTAGTGAATAGAGACAAGAAGCTTTTCAATGTTTCCACGGGTTGTTTCCTAATGTTTTGGAGACGTTGGATGGGGGCCTCTCCTTCTTTGGTTACAAGAATTTTTTCAAGAAGGTGGTTTTAAACTTTGGCCAGCTTTTAATTCTTCTAGGGATAACTTGCTATACCAAATTTTCGCTACCCCAGTTAGGGTCAAGTGGAAAGCTCTGCATTTTATAGCGGGGGTGGCTCCTCTCAAGCTCATGTGAGTTTTATAATTGTTCAAGTGCTTATCTGGGTCGCCTCTCCCATTGTACTTTATTATTTTTGCATCACATTGTGTTTCAAACAGATGAGCATTTTTTCAATTCTTGGGAAAAAGGAAAATTTTCATCATCATCGTCGAGATCACATGATCGTTGGGGTTCATTAGAAACATCGTCCTCGTCAGCCTGATATCTAGGTGCTGGATGAGATGGGCCCGCTTAGGTTCTCGCTGTCTCATCCCTCCTTTGACGCTTATTTCTAGAGGGGTCAACACGGGGGGCATGTTCTTGCTTTCCTTCGGTTGCTAAGTCGCAGAAGTTGGGGGCTGTGGCCTATTTCTAGGCATCGTGGGTTGTTGAGGCTACCTGGGCCTCGATTCAATGGGATCAATTCTATCAAACACGCATTACATGCTGACGGACCTTTGAGGCCTATGTTTTGGCTTGTATTCAAGAGGGAAATTATCTTCCATGCCAAATGGGGCCTCGACGGGTCGATCAAATGCATAGTTAGAGAAAATATCAACCCTACTTCTCTTGCAAGGGGACTATCTCCTCTAACATGCCTAGAGAATGTGGCTCTTTGGCTTGGCACCACATCCTCTTGTAGATCTTGGGGTACAAAAGAAGGGATTGGGTAACCTCACTGACTTTGCATTTGCATCAAGAATTTTTTTCTTGATGGTGTTGAGGTATGCGTCGACTTGCAGGGGGCTTCCTCTTGTTCCTTAAACTATTAGAATTTTTCGAACTTTGTGGGCTCCCTCTTGTTCATTTTTAAGAACAAATCATTTTTATAGTGTGGTTTTCTACAGACGACACCAATATATTGATCTAGCCTTTTTGTTGGGGTGATGTGGAAAACATATACAGGTCCCACTTGTGCACACATAAGCAAATTCCGGTACAAATAGATAGGATGTTGTCGATAATATTTTGGATTAGGACGTGGGAGATGCTTTATAAAACGAGACAAATATGTTCGAGATCTGGTAATATATTTTCAGTTCGATTGTAAGATAATAACCAATTGTCAATAATTTGAAGAAAGCAATCTATACTTAAGCTAAGACGAGTGTATATTTAGCAAAGAGAGAACAAACAATGGCTTTAAGTGTGTTGATTTTCATTAGCCTCCAAATGATACATGGATGAGGTATTTATTGTGTTACAAATGAAATGGTGTCCGTTGGATGAAAATCCACGTGGCCTCATCCCCTTGATCGAAGCATACCATCCTAAGTATCAACTTGACCTTCCTAGCCTGTGACTTATTTAATGCTCTACAAAGATCAGCCATCTTATTGTCTAAATTGACGAGAAGATATTTTACTCATTACAAAAGTCACATCAATCATTCCAAAAGGATCTCGTACATAAATTTAGAATCCTTTGGTATGGGTCGGCATTTGCTATACTTGGTCTTCGACTTTGACTTGCGTTGAGCTTCATCAACTTAGCAAACAACTGAGCTTAGCTTTGGGGCTTTGGCATTAACATAGGATTGCTTTGGTGGATGTGGTTTTCCATGGAGTGAGTCGATTGGTTCAGTAATCGACAAATGGGCCTTGGTGAGTTTGCCATGCGGAGCCACATGTGGCGAGGCATAACAGCATTTCATTTGAAATGAGATAAAAATTTTGGAAGATTCTATAAAATGAAAATATTAATGTTGAATCTAAAGTTAGTGAAGATAAAGGAATCAATGGATTGTGTGAGGTTATTTTTGGTTTACGTTATGAAATGTGATGGATGTTGAGTGCCTTTCAAATATGATGATGTGATTAATTCTCATACCAATGAAGATATTATTCAAAGGGTACTCAATGCACCTATCAATGATGATCACGATTAAGATAATAATTGTGTTTTAACAATTTTTCCTGAAAAGAGGCATTTCAAATAGTCGTAATCTTAAATAATTAATTTATACGATATGAAAAAAAAAATGTTAAATGTAGTATGTGCATTGCAAAAAAATAAAAATGAAGTTGAGATTGGTTTGGGAACAAGGAAAAAGCAAAAGATTTTAGATGCATATTTTGAAAAAGAGACGAATTGAAGAAAATATTGTCAAATTAAGTTTGTTAATTTGTATTAATATGAACTTTTATGAATTCAAGCATTTATTATTTTATATATTTGTTGAAGTTTAAAGGATCTCAAAAATTTTATTATTGTATGTATTTAAATGGGTTTTTTGTTTAGTACATTGGCGCAAATTGGGATTGAAGAAATTTATTATTTAAGCGAGATTATTAATTTGTTGAGATTTTATTGTATAAAATTTGTTATTGAAACGAAAACAAAAATGTGTAACAAATTTTATTTTACTTTTTTTTGAAAAAGAAAATTTTAAATCAAATTGAATTATTTATTTATTTTTCATTGGGAGCAAGCACAAAAGGCTAATTTAAGCATAAAAATTAGGGTTGGGCTCCAATCTAGTTCGGTTCTAGCGAGAATTGAATTGGATCCAAAATTTTTAGGTATTTAGTAAGTAGAATCGTTCGGGTTCGATTTTGTAACTCGAATTTATTTTCATTTTTGTTCTTTTATTCTTTTATAAAAATAAGCTCCAGGTATTATTAAAATTTTCTTCATCTAATTTAAGCGAAAATATAATTTTTATTAAGTGTTGAAATTTGAAAATGTAATCGATAGTTCGATGACGATAAAATAACAACTTAAGTAAAACTTTCGTATTAGATATAATTCTTAAAATACTCCATTCCAAACTATTAATTTAAAATTTAACATAAAATATCGAATGATAGATCCCTAAAAATATTAAATAACGTGCATTAACATAAAGATATTATTAAAATAAAAGTTGACAATTGTTACGTGTCGATATACTTGGCTGACCCACTGGGACCCATGGCCCACCCATGCCTAACCACGTGGCACCTTGGCCAAGGCCCTTTGAAGTCAGTGACGATTGACCAACACCAACAAATAGCTCCTATGACGTGGCCTAGGTTCTGTAGGTCGTTCTACATAGGCGGTATAAAATGTCTGAAGCTCTTCATACCAAGGCCCATTATACCGAATCCCATGACAACTGGTGTCACACCTCCCTAGAGATTCGACCTTACACAAAAATCATTTTTGAGTGATTGATGGGACACCCATGATAGAGTGCAAGTGTCTTGTCTTGTCAAAGTAGCGACGGCTCTGCCAATTAATAAATGTCTAACAGGCTAGGTGGTCAAACTTGATACCTATAATTTGACATGTATACTAAAAAGACGAGGTCACTTATACTCCTAACTGATGGTCACGATCTAACTTGTAATATTAAAAATACTCCCCCATATACCCCATACAAAGGCTAATGTAAGATTTAACAGAAGAACAAATACTACACACATTCTTTACATTTCACTCTCTTGCAATATACACGAGTTCATATATAAGTCATACAAACATCGATTGGTAATTATTGTACAATCATTATGCAAATATCTCGTCGGATTTCGAATGTATTCGTCTTGCGCCTTTGAGTCGCTCCCATGCCCTTGATCTACTACTTCTAGACCGTCCACGTGTCTTAGCGTATTGGACTAGGTTTATGCGTACTCGAGTGGGTCTGGTATCTGTTAGCAACATATTCTGGGGTTAACAACAATTATATTTTCTTGAAACTTTACTTAGCGATCGTATAAACATCACTTGGTCAAACTTTCATGCGTCTGCACGACTTGTTCTCATCTGAAAAGTTATTGTAAGAGAGAATTTTGAAAAAAAAAAACTTAGTAAGAATATGTGCACATTCTTATTAATATGATATAAATATATAACTAACATAATATACCGACATTTCTTAGATTTAAAGCTCAAGGAATTTCTTAAAAATTCTCATATTCCGTAAGATTTAACATAACTAACCCAAAGGTCTACCCCGTAGGATTTAACATACTTGACTTAACGGTCTATCCCGAAAAAGATTTAACATAGAATTTGACCCAAAGGCCTTATAGTTTTTCATCCCAAAACTTATATAAACATCAAGAAATATGAATATACACTTTGCACGATATATTCTTACCTCAATTGATATTCGACAATTTATCTGAAAATATGGTTTTAAATTAATAGTAAAAGAAATTATTTCTAACAAAGTATGCACGTGTCATATTTTAAGAAATGAAGTTTTTGTGTTTTAAATGAAAACTCTCTCTCTCTCTCTCTCTCTCTCTCTATATATATATATATATATAAGTAAAACAAATGACTTTGCAATTTTAGTCATTTAATTTCAAACGTATGGGATGTAAATAAACGAGTTTTATGGGATTAATTAAATTAATTATTATGAAATAATCATGTTTAACTTATTAAGTCAAAATACCCTGTTTCAAATTCCAGTAACCGTACAGAATTCAAATGAAAGTTTTTCAATATTTGGTATATTTCATCAACTTCTAAAAATACTTAAATATTTGATCCAAATAATTTACGATAAATTCTAAAAGTACTAGTTAGCAAGGTAAATCTTTTATACGAATAAGTGGGTTGAGCTAACCTTTTAACGTTTGAACTTAGTGTGATGATAAGACTAGACATTGATCATTCCATTTGCTAAATGATCAATATTAATTTTAGGCCCCATATGAAAATAGTAAGAAAAACTCGAGGTGTTACAGGTTTCATTCGGTTTTCAAGTTTTGTAATATAATTAATTTTTTAATATTTATAAAGTTACATTAATTCAATTAATGACATGGTCAATCTTAACTCTTACGAAATAACGTAATTCAATCTTATGTGTTTTTTACGTCTTTCTTTGATGAGTTCTTCATATATTTGATTGTTAAAATTATAGAAAAAGAAAGATAGGGAGGTCACAATAATTAAGAGTGGTGCTCCTGAGATTTAATTCAGTTTCTTCAAAGCGATAGAAACGACACTATGGTAGGATAACGGATTTGGATAAAACTTAAATAAATTTGATTAAGTTGGGTTTGGACTGAAAATTAGAAATATGAAAATCATATTTTTGACTTTGAGCTAAATTAACTAGTTAGCAAATTTATAAAGAAATGTAATTAAAAAAAAAAGGAATTAAAAAAAAAAAAAAAAAAAAAAAAAGAAGGCATGCAATGATGAAAATGGTTTTCAAAACTTTAGTCAACCCGATTGATTTCAATTTTTTCGTTGCCTAGCGTACGAGTTCTATATATAGAGATGAGTTTGTTGAATTTTAATAGAATTTAATTCAAACTCTTCTTATCTTCGAAGATAAGAATCTTGTTCAAGGCCTAAGTACCATACCAATAGGATAATATCAAAAATTCATTGTCAAATCAAATTCTAAAATTAAGAACCTGTTTGAGCCCCATTTTGATTGAAGACTACGTTTTGGAATAGTATATTGATAGAGAATTTGTGGTTACAAAATAAGGAAATGTTTTGAATTTGCGTTTTATATTATTTTATTGTAGAATGTGTGATTGAAAAGAAGAGAAAGAAAAATGCATTTTAGAAATAGCGGAGGATCAAACAAGGGCTAAATTCAAGATTATCTATTTATTTATTTTCATAAGAAATAAATAAATTTTAAGGGTACATTTGTAGGCAACAAAAATAAATAAATAAAACAATTAAATGGACAGGTCGAATTTTAAATATGCAACCCATTTAAATCTATTAACGTTTAAATTTCTAAGGGAAAATTAGGTACAGTACCCCCTAAAAAATTGAAGTATTTGATTAAGGGAAAGTGTTACATGTATATAATTATCTATTTAATAGTGTCAATAATTACAAGTGGTACTAGATCCAACCTTTAATTCACATCTTACACTTACACATCAACGACTGGATGATTGCCACGTCACATCATGGACACCATTATGTGCAATAATTATGTACAAATTGAATTTTCCTTTGATTAATACCTTAAAACTAACTAAAACTACCATTACTGTATTAATTACGTTCAAAACCACAACAAAAACCCAAATTAGAAGGCTATATCCCTGAATTAGAAAACTTTCAAGAAACCTTCACTCCCAACTGTGACTTCGATTCCAATGTTCTTGTAGATAGAAACCTTCACCCACCAATTTAATGCTGCTGCTTCTTTGTAAACTCGATCACCAATTTAATGTTGTTGGTTCTTTGTATTTTAATAAGAGTTTCCCATTTGGACGATTGGGTGATTTTGGAGTGAATCTTGAGTGAAAATCTTTTCTTGCACGGTAAATACTTGAATTTGGTAAATCTTTGTTGATATTTGGACGATTTTACCTATGGTCAAAGTAGGTAAATTAATATCATAAATCAAAGTTATCCAAGAGAAAATCTGTGAGCATAGAAGGAATTCAAACATGAAGAATTACATTCATATGATTTTGAAGGTAATATTGAATAAACTTTGTTTTTGAGGTTGAACTTTGAATTTGAGTAGATTTTTAGTTCATTTATATTTGAAGCAGGTTTGGATAGATTGTGATGAATTTGTGTATAAATGCATGAAAGAACTGTTATTAAATTTTGGATTAGCTCTAAAATTAAATGACACACTCTTTCCCTTTGATTTTCTTAGATACCATCAACGAGTTTGACAAAATGTCTCAATTGAAATTTACATTTACATTTAAAGACATGATGTATTTAAATAAACATCATATGACTTTTTATATAAATTGTGGAGGCATCCTTATTAAGTTTATTGACTAATTCGACAAATTTGAACAACGCCCAATTATGTAAATATGAAAACTCTCTGCATAAGTGTGTATTCTCTAAGTTTTTGTAGTCCATACAATAAAATTGCAAATGAAGGGTAAAGTTTTGGAGTACTACTTGTTGCTTTCGTCTGGAAATTTTAAGAATTCCAGTATTGATATTTGTTCCATTTGATAAGATTTTCCTGAGTGATGTAAGATGTACGTGGTAAATAGTAGAGGATGATGTTAAGGTAGATGGCCTACAATTTTGAGAAACCAGCAGAGTAACACACTGGATCAGCTACTGAACCCGTGTGCAACTGGTATGTTGAAAACATTATCAAGGATGTCCATGGTGGATTGCTGCCGATATCCTCTTTGCACCATTGCACAGTGACTTTAAGAGCACTAAACCTCGTTGGAGGGTTAGTGATTGATCTTAGGGAATTGAAAGATTTTGTTCATATTTTTGGTGCCCATGGAGTCGACAGATTGGATATTCTGATGAAAGAGCACACAACTACACTCCTAAATGACATCAACACCTCATTGGGGGCAAATTGTGAGAATTTGGAGGCAATTGTTGGAAGCATGCATTCTGGTGACAGAAGAGAAACAGAAGCAAATATTAAGCAGATTGTTGATATGAACAAAATGGTTGGGTTCTGTATTCAGGGAGGTCAAGCAATTGCTTTTGATTCCCTTTTAGCAAAAGCTGATGGTTCTGTGCTTGAAGAAGGTGCACCTTTGGTCCATTCACTGCTAGCAGGATTTGCTAAACATTTACCTATTAACATGCCTGAGAAGAAAGAGATTCGGAGGATGAGAAGAGCGACAAAAGGTGTTAATATTGTTGGAGACCATTTTTTGAGTCACTTTTTTTTTTTTTTTAAATTTGTTACTTTTTGCGTGTTTTGTCACTTTTATTTTTATTTTTCGTCACTTTTTTTTTTTAATTTGTACCACTCTTTTGAATCTGTCAGTTTAAAAAAAAAAAAAAACAAAATTTGTCACTTTTTTCGAATTTTTGTCACTTTTTTTTAGTGGTTGTCACTTTCTTTTTTTTTGAATTTCTTTCTTTTTTTTTTTTTTTTTTCTTTTTTTTTTTTTTTTTTTTTTTTCTTTTTTAATGTTTTTTTTTTTTTTTTTTTTTTTTTTTTTTTATAGTATTTGTCACTTTTTTTCGAATTTTTGTCACTTTTTTTTAATGGTTGTCACTTTCCTTTTTTGAATTTCTTCACTTTTTGAGTGTTTCTCACTTTTTTTGAGCACTTTTTTTAAAATTCTGTCACATTTTTTTTAAAATTTTCTGTCACTTTTTTTTTTTGAATTTGTATAACTTTTTTGAATTTGTGTCATTTTTCAAGTAATTGTCAATTATTTTATTTTATTTTTGTCACTTGTTTTTAGTGTTTGTCATTTTTCTCAATTGTCTTTTTGAAATTTCTATTACTTTTTTTAGTGATAAACATCATTTTTTAATAAAAGTGACATTGCATGTAAATTTTTAATAAAAAAGTGATACTAAACTTTTAAAAGTGACATCGTGTCACAATTTTATTTTTTATTTTTAAAAAGTGACACAATTTTTATAAAAAAAGTGACATTGTGTCATTTTTTAATTTTACAAAATATTTTTTTAATTCAAAAAAACTTTACATATGATTTTTCAAAAGACCTATAAATTTTAGCTTATATTTGTGCGTTGCCCAATTTCTAATAAGCTCATTTGGATTAAAGAAACCCATAAAAGACCCATTCTTCTTTTTAGAATTCATAATTATATTTAATTAATTAACTTTAATTAAATGTAATTTGATGGTTACAAATCTCTTTATAAATAAGGCCAAAAGTCCATAAAAAAAATATTGCAAAAGAAATTCCATAGTCGGCAGAAGAGAAGAAACTCTCTTAGCCTAAGTTCGAGAAATACCAAGAAAATCGAATTCTTCTTCAAATAAAAGCAAATTCAAGTCTTGAAGTCCAATACAAACAAGTCAAATTGGGTAGAGTGACTATTTAAGTATTTTCTATTGAATGATTAAAATTTGAGTTCAGTACGGCTAAACTTCGAAATTTGTTATTAGTTCACAGAATCGTTGAAAAAAATAAAATTTTAGTTAGTGAGAATAATTAGAGAGGTAAAATGGTCATTTATGCTCGTACCTACTTATCGGATATTGGACGGGGATAAAATATGCATACAGCAGGTCAGAGGAAAGTATTACAGATTTATTGGCTTCTGTGATCTTATATATTTCGAGAGTTCAGTCTTTTACCTTTAGTGGAAAAAACAAAGACTAATAATTAGATTTGGTGGTTTAGAGTCGATTAGACATATCTAATTATTGGAGCTTGGATAATATATATCCGAATATGTCACTATGGTAGGTTCATGAAGTATTGGAACTTAATTACGATAAGTATAATAGTTTTGAGTTTAACTGTAATTACAATAAAGTTTTGTACTTAGTTGTAATTATTATGAAAGTTGAAAATTTGATTATAATTGTAATTGAAGTTCTACGACTATACATGTAATAAAATGTAAATTAATTGAATTTGAACTTTAATTAAAATTTCTACTTGGATTTTAATTAGAACTCCTAATTGAATGTAGAATTATTATTATATAAGAATTGAAACTCTTCTATCTCTATAAATATAGATTAGATGGATCCTAGACATCCTGTGAAATTGTATAACATTCGTAATACATGATTTCATGATGTTTGAATTTTGGAAAGAAAAAATAGAGAAAAAAATTATTTGTTCTTTCTTGATTTTTCAATTGTCCAGTTCATTAATTAATTTCTTGATTTAATAAAAGAAGATGACCACCCATTGGTCCAGTCTTGATTTTGGAGAATACCATAGAAGATTTGGAGGTTTAAAACATCAAGTTTTTGGAAATAAAAGCTTCAAGTTCGTGAACCAAAAACTAGAAGTTCGTGGTTTAGAATTAATTCAAGAATTGATCATTGAATTTAGCTAAATATACAAATTCTTTATTAGTGATATAACATACACTTAAATATTTAGATGATTTTGTTTATTGAATTAAATATTTTTTTTTAATTTATGGATAATTTTGCCTCTGCATTTCAACACAAGCCACGTGACTTCACGTCTTCAAACTCCCAGATCATTAATCATTGGATTTTGCAGTCGTGATCCTACAAGAAGATCAACCTCTAAGGTATTTCTCATAAATATAATTTTAACAATTTTAATACACGAAATTTGACATCCAATAAGAAAACCATTAATTGATGGGAAAGTTTTTTTTGAGATAGATTGTGCTAGAGTACTAACCTGAAGTCTCCGTTTCAAATTTTCTGTTTCCTGTTTTGCAGACTGAAACTTTTCTTCTGCATCGTTTTTCTCAGAAGTAACAGTTGACAGTTGGGTTTTCAAATCACTTAACTTGGACATATATGAAGTCAGTTCTTGATTAAGCTTTGATTTTTCCTCAACTTCTCTTTCCAACTGTGCTTTTGCCCATGAAACGCGGGCTTCGGCTTCTAATTGAAGTTCTGTGGCTCTTGCGTGCTGCTTTGTTAATTCAGCGATAGTGCTCATGTGAGAAGCAAGCTGCTTATCAGAGACTTCCTTCTCAGATAGAGCCAAATTCAACTTTTCGTCAAGTTCTTTGACCTGTTTACAGAGCTGTAATTTGGTGTCGGCTAACAATTCCTTCTCTGCAACATACTGTTCAGCTTTACGTTCTGCATCCAAAATATTTTGTTTCAAGTCTTCATTGGCATTCTCAGAAGAAGCTAGCTTCACTACAATCTGATCAAGCTCTTTCTTGACATCTGCATATCTTTCATTTGCTTCAGCTAGCTGCTCATGATAACTTTTAACTTGATCTTCAAGACTCGTTAATTTCTCTTTCAAAGATTTTGCCTCAGAATCTTTTCTGGTGAAATTATCTACTGCTTCTTGGAGTTTCTGCTCTGATTCCCTTGTTAGAGTTCTGTGTAATGATTCAAGCTCTATGCCTCTCGCAGTAGTTTTCTCCAACACTTCTCCCTGTTCGTGTAACTGCCCCTCGGCTGACTTGAGCTTCTTAATAACTTCATTTTCTATCATTCCTGCAGTGTTGAGGTCATTTTCGATGCTCTCCAATTTCTGTTGAGAAATACTCAATTCATTCCTCAAAATCTCAAAAAGATTTTCAGCTTCAGATAGCTTCTCATTTGAGGTTTTCGTGGTGTCTTTTAAATTTCTATTCTCCTCTGTGGTCATATGCAATTGCTTGGTCAGTTCTTTTTCCTTTCGAGTGGCTGCCTGTAATGCAACCTCTAGGCTTGAAGTTTTCCCTCGATCAGCCTCAAGTTGTGCTTCAAGTTCAGAAACCTTCAGAGTGCTTTTCAAGGATTCTGCTTCTGCAGCCCGACATTGTTCTTCAAGTTCCTTGATCCTATGTTTTTCTGTTTCAAGAAGTAACTCTAATTCGCTTACTTTTTTACCAGCCTCAACTGCCTTAGCATGTGATATCTGCATTAGATCCTCAAGTTCGACGCTACGCTGATGGGTTGTATTGGCTCTTCCCTCATGCTCAGCACATTTGTCCATGGCATTCTTGAGTTCTAGCTGAAGGTCGGAATACCGAGCAGTTGATATTTCCAATTCCTCGGTCAATTCATTGATGCGAGCTTCCTTTGATGCTAGCCTCTGCTCCACCTCTTGCACTTGTGATTTCGAATGCTCCAACTTCCCTTGAGCTGTAGCTAATTCGGCAGCAGTACTCTTCAGTGCCTCTTCTACTTTCTGATTTTCTGCAATCTTCTTGTACAAGCTTTTCAGTACAAGTTTTTCATCTGCCGTTGAGATTGATTCGACAGTGATGGCATCAAAAGACGACTCCTCTATTTTAATGACCTCACCATTAAGGGCTGTTTCAATGTTCTCTACTTTCACCTGAAATAAAATTAACAAAGAAAAACGTACGACTTTCAAAGAGAACTGCAAGAATATCTCAGCTCAAGATGCTGTATCGATAGAAATGCCTAGTGATACAGGTTGATACAACAAAAGAAACCTGAGACCATCGAACTAATATCTTATTTCGACTTAAAAAATTGGGACATACCATTTTTAGACGAATAATGCTCATTGTACATTCAAACCTTGACATCATGCTTGACACTCCATTGTTTTCAAAAATGGAGTTGGCGGGAACGTGAGTTTTTCTAAAAAAATTGTCCAATGTGATATTGCCACGTGGTACAATGTGAAGAATGATGTCAAATGCAATGTACAAATAGTATGATCGTTTTTAGAACCAACACTTTCTTGAATCAATCATGCTATGAGTATATTATGATTTACATTATTGTTTACATTCTTCCACATGGGCACTATCATCTCCTTTGATTTCTCCAAATGCAGCATTGTATTTTGAACAAATATAAATAAATTTATGTTATTTAAATATTATATAAATACAATTAATATTTAATCAAATATTAAAATGTACCTTAATCACGGATATATTATAAATTGAGTCCTTAAGTTGTTACATATAGAATTTTTTTTTTAATTTTATTTTAAAGTGATCAAAGCTAATTGTCCATGACCACTAAATAAAGGTGAACACTTGATTTTGATAAGGTTGTATTATCTATATTAAAGTCTATAAACTTTAGTAATAAAAATAACAATAATAATAAATATTATTGGATAGGACAATGTAATATTTAATACTATCATGATCATAGAGAACTAAATGTTACGATTATAACAATTTGAGCCTTGTATCCAAGTTATCATACCATACATACTATTCGCTATGGAAAAGCCCGAGTTCATCTTATCCCTCACGATTTTTTTTCGCACCCTAGAATTCGAACCCAAAACTTCATCTTATGACAGACTTAAGTTGTAGACTCAACTCATACAACTTAAGTCTTTCATAAGGCAGAGGTTTTGGGATCGAATATTGTGGATGCAACAGAAAGCCATGAGGGTTAAGATGAGCTCAAACTCTTCGAAAGCGAACAATATATATGATATAATGGTTTGGGCACGAGCTTCGAATCGTTAACAAAAATGCATATTTTTTGTAACGATCTAAGCTTCGTGCCCAATCATTAATTTATGTACTGTTTGTTGTGAAAGAGATTGCTCTTATCTTACCCTCATTATTTTTTTGTCGCATCCCCTAGAATTCAAACACAAGATATCTACCTTATGAGAGATTTAAATGAACTCTAGTACCAATTAAGGTAAGTTAAAGATCGGGCACGAGACTCGAACATAAGACATCTTCCTTACAAGAACTTTAAGATGAACTCTAGTACCAATTAGGGTAAGTTAATGAACGGACACTAGACTCGAGTCATTATAACAATATGCATTTTTGCAACGATGCTGCCTTTATATCTAAGCCGTTAACGTATTTTCCAGAAAGCTTAAACCCATTTTATCTTTCACGACTTTGTGAAGTGTCCTCAGGATTTGAATTCAAGAACTCTACTTTATGAGACACCTAAGTTGAATTTTTGTACTAATTGAACTTTTTTATAATAACCCGAGCATAAAACCCAGCCGTTAGGATTTTTTTTTACCCCTCATGAATTTTTGTCACATTCCTAGGATTGGAACCCAAGACATTTGCCTTATGAGAGATTTAAGATGAACCCTAGTATCAATTAGGTAAGTTAACGGTGGGGTGTGAGACTCGAGTCATTATAAAAAGTACGCATTTTTCGTAACGATGCTACCTTTATATCGAAGCCGTTAACATATTATTCGTTATAGGAGAGCCTGAACCCATCTTCTCCTCATAACTTTTTGTTTCGTCCTTAAGATTCAAACCAAGACCTCTACTCTATGAGAGATTTAAGTTGAATCCTATACTAATTGAACATTTTTAACAACCTGAGCATTGTACCCGGTCATTATCTTACGTACCATTTGTTTTAGTAGTGTTTGGGCCCATCTTCCCTTCACCACTTTCTATCACGTTCCTCGAGATTCAACTTAAGTCTACCATAAGGCAAAAGTCTTGATTTTGAATCCTAGAGAAAGCTATGAGGGATAAAATGGGCACATGTTTTCTTAGAGTGGACAATATATAAGTTAACGGTAAGGAATGAGGCTCGGGTTGTTACTGGGATTTAACTTTAGTCTCTTATAAGATAGTGGTCTTTTATTCGAATCATGTGGGACATGACATAAAGCTTGACGAGTAAGATGCTCCTAGGCTCTCATAGAGCTCATAGCACATAAGTTAACAACCGGGCATAATGCTCGGGTCATTACAAGGTAGTCAAACATACATCTAAATCTTGAAAACATATAGTAAGATTAATTATATGGCCCCCATTTGTTTGGAATTAAAATGAAATTTTTAGTTGATTTTGATGAAAATTGATGAAATGTATGGTTAAAAAGTTATGGATTCCATGAGAAAGTGGTTAAAATTAATTGTTGACTTTGATTAAAATATAAATTTTAAGCAGTATCAAATAACTTGTTACTTTGGTAATTATAACGGAACTTCTAATATTATATGACAAATTAGAAGCTACTGATCAGAAGAGTTACTTATAATTATTTTATCGATTGACAGAGACAAGTTGTTAAATACATGTCAATAGGAATTAATTATTTAAAAGCTTTGATAATTTCAATTATATAAAAAAACCATATCGATCATTGGTGGACATAGTCCAAACTAATTGATTAATCTTAAATGATCAAGAATTAATTTAATTGATGCTTAAATTAATTGTATCTGTTCAAGTCCCTTCATTGGTTTTCAAGGAAGTTATAATTTAACGAGGACTACACAATTAAATATCTATAATTAATATGAACATATTACGTAATGTTTTAGTTAAGAATAAATCTCCCTGTCTTGGGTTGGGGACAGGGTTAAAAATAAGGGCGCCATTGGAGGGGTGCTAGCTAGGGGTAGGCGCCCCTCCAATAGGGGGCACCATGTGGCGCCCCTGTTTTTAACCCGATCCCCAACTCAGGACAGGGAGCATCTCTATTTAGTTAACATGACATCCATATTGTCTAGATACATTCCAAATCTTTTTAAAATTTGACATGTGATAAGGAAAATTATGGGGACAAAAGGAACGTTTCCTATTCTATTTCAATTTACTTTTTGTTATACCCCTGTTTTGTTTAAGCCCCATTTTTTAAAACTTCATTTTTTCTTAAAGTTATCTTCAACAACATTTTCTCACGTAAAATAATTTACACGTAAATTCAAAACTTTTTTCTACTTTTTAAGTACACGTTCTTAAAAAATTATTATTGCAAAATTTATTTATCCCAAAAAATGGGGCTCAAATAGGGACTATGATTGATTGAAATTATTCATTCATTAGTGTCCACACATTAAATAGAGATAAAAAAGTGTAGTATTCTTGAGGTTCTTGAAAACATTAAAGAAGTCTTGGAGATACTTATGTTGACCTCATTTTTTGTTGGGTTGACATGGCCAATAGGTACATCTCCATGTATATAACTCATTGCATGCTAGAAACACAGTTAGTTAATCATGGCTTTCTTCAATGATGGGGAGTCCGCCTCAAGCACTTGGACTGTGGAGTCAGTCGATGGCGATATAAATAACAGGGTGCTTAAGAATAGTAGAGCTGGGTGTATATTTTTAGTATATGATAGCATTACCTTCAAATCGTTAAGTATGTGAGTTTATATAGTGGTAGAAGTGGAGTGCTGACTAGGATGGGAAGATACATGGCTACATCTGAAGGTAAAGGTGCACTATGTCTCCTCCTAGGCATTGATCCAACAATCATAGTTTAACGAGCATTTAAAGTTCTAAAATATGGCCTAGTGACTTGAACTTTAATGCCAACTTAATCAATCATTAAGATTTGTTTAGAAAAGATCTTGAATTACTTTGGAGACTCAGAGGCTCTGACCTGGCCTTGGGCAGAAGTGATTCGACATGGAGCCTCGAATAAGGCGAATTGTCACCTCGGCTAAGTAGGAGGTAACATGGAGGAAAAGTGGGCACTATTGATTTGGAGCCAAGAGGTGTAACAATAGTCCCACAAGTCCATGTCTAAATATTTATGTAATGTGTGGAATTTGTGTAGGTGATGCATAGTTTGGAGTATTTTGCCTTTCGTTGGTCGTGCATTTCAAACACAACACAATAGTTCCCGAAATCCATGGATAGGTACTTATATAATGCGTGAACTTTCTATGCTGGGGTGAGTTAAAGCATATAGTACCTTGCCTAATTATCTTGTATGCCAGTGTAGGCCCTCCAGAGTGGTTGCGACATACCCCTCGTGAATTTCTTGGAGGGCACTCTTTTTGTGCATTGAAGGAGAAGAGATGAGAAGTCTCTTTTATATAAGACATCATCTTTTAAAAATAAAAGTGTGCAACTTTTCTCATAAGTTTGTGGGATTCATATTGTTTTCAGGTAGGATCTGATCTTTGATGAAGGCTATAACTAGCTACTTCCACGTCGGGGTGCCTTTTACCTACATCGTTTCTTCTTGCTTAGAAATGGACAACATAACAAGGTGCTCAATTGGAATGACCTTGAGCATTTCGGAGTCTCACTACTAGCCAGCTTAGACTAGGCATTGACATGGGCATTTTGACGTGTGGGATTTGTGCCAACTCAAATTTTTCGAAGCAATGGAGGAGATCCATGACGAGTTTGAGGTATGCAATCATGCTCTTGTCTTGGGCAATAAAATTGACATTAACCTAGCTAACTACTAGTTGGGAGTCCAGTTAGAAGTGCCTCATATTCATCAACATTTCCTTAGCTAACTTGAGTCTAGTTAGAAGTGCCTCATATTCATCAACATTATTGGAAGCTTTGAATTCGAGCTTTACTACATAATTGAGCTTGTGGCTTTCTAAACAAATGAAAACCGTTCCTGCCCTAGAGCCGATTTTCTAGAGGAGCCATCGACAAAAAGGATCCATATGGGGGCTCTCCTGGTTCCATGGCCACTTCTATTCAGGGGGATTAGTAAATTCTACTACACAATCTGTAAAGGCTTGACCCTTTATGGAAGTCTTTGGTTTTAAAACTAGGTCGAACTCGCTAAATTCTACAGCCCATTTCAACAATCTTCCTGAAGCATCAGGCCTTTGCAGCACTTGCTTGAATTGAAAGTTCATTAGCATGTACATGCTATGGGCCTAAAAGTATGGTTTCAACTTTCTAGAAATGGTGATTAGGGAGAGGGCTAGTTTTTCCACGTCTGGGTAGCAAGCATTTGCTTGTAAGAGGGCTTTACTTACACAATCTACTGGCAATTGATGGGTGGCTTCTTCTCTTACAGGAGCTGAACTAATAGCATCTTTAGATACAATCAAATAGAGTAATAGCTCTCGTTAACCTTTGGTTTGGAGAGGAGATAGACCTGCCCGAGGTGTTTCTTTAGCTACTCGAACTTTTTCGTACTTAGTAGTCCAATAGAACTTCTTTCCTCATTTAAGAACCTTGAAGAATGGGAGGCATTTCTCAGTAGCTTTTGAGATGAAACGATTTAAGACTGCCATTTGCCCATTGAGACTTTGCATTTATTTGAACTTTTGAGGAGACCTCATTTCAATTAAGACTTTGATCTTCAATGGATTGGCCTCAATTCCTCTTCGATTGACTATGTAGTCTAGGAAATTTCAGAGACGACACTAGACCCACACATGAGAGGGTTTAGCTTCATTCAGTATCTCTTCAAGATTTGGAAAGTGGCATCTAATTGCTTAACATGGTCTCCAATTTTGACTCCTTACCAGCATATCATCAATGTAAACTTCCATAATTTTACCAATGAGGTTTGTAAACCTCCTATTGACCAACCTTTGATAGGTAGTTCCAGCATTTTTAATCCAAACGACATCACTTTATAACAATACAAGCCTCTATCTGTAATAAATGATGTGTTTTCATCTGCAAGGTACATTGAGAATTTGATTGTAGCATCCATGAAACTTAATAGCTCATGCCTTTTAGTTGAATCCACAAATTGGTCTATTCTTAGGAGTGGAAAGCTATCCTTTGAATAAGCTCGATTGAGGTTAGAGAAATATATACATACTCTCCATTTATCGTTGTGCTTCTTTACATGAATAGGGTTAGATATCTACTTCGGATATATGGTCTCTTTAATGAAGCCATTATTGATCAATTTCTCTATTTCCTCCTTTAAGGCCTCATACCTCTCAGGGTTTGGGGCTCTCCTCTTTCGTCTATGTGGGGGCGTACCTAGGATCAATCTTCAAGTGATGCAACTTATCTTTGGGTCGATGCACACCATGTTTTCGTGCCTCCATGCAAAGATATCCAAGTTACTTTGTAAGAAGGTTTTGAGCTTTTCTTTAGTTTCGTGTGATAGATCTTTTCCCAATTTTAATACCTTGGTAGGGTCTTGAGGGGTTATAGGGAAACTTTTCAGTTCTGCCATCAGAGCTATTTTTTATTCGGATTCAATTATACGTGGGTCTAGTACATCATAAACAATTCCTTCTTGTTGCTTCCCTTATTCAAGGACTTTTTCCACTTCGATATCTTTTCCTTGTTTAGGGGTGTTCTGTTGTTCAGGGACGTCAAATATCTTAGTGTCAAATAACACCACATTAACACTATGGGGTTCCGCCTTCCTTAAGGAGTTGAGGTAGTACTTCCTCAACCCCATTTGGTTACCTTTAATCTCAGCAATATTGTGTTTAGCAAAAACTTCATACATAGATGACAAATGGAGGCAATTGCCCATAAATCCTTCAGAAAGGCCGGCCTAGTCTCCACGATAATAGGACCTGTGATCCACTATCAAGAATTCCATGAAATGATGGGCAGCTAATGGAGGTGTCCCCACCTTGACGGCAAGAGTGATTCTTTCCCTTGGAATGATACTATTTCCTGTGAATCTATGCAGAGGAGAAG
This sequence comes from Olea europaea var. sylvestris, assembly GCF_002742605.1. Taxonomy (NCBI): domain Eukaryota; kingdom Viridiplantae; phylum Streptophyta; class Magnoliopsida; order Lamiales; family Oleaceae; genus Olea; species Olea europaea. Next base: position 19,685,909 of record NC_036252.1, on the reverse strand, counting down.
TCATAGGTGTTAAGTCATGATCTACCGTCATCTTATCATAGGTGGAACCTAACAATATGTTAACCAAATTCTTGTTATCTATTAGCATATGCCTCAGCCTATTATGGGCTATCACTATTCTTACCACTAGAGCATCGCAACGAGGATAATGCACCCTACTGTATCTTCTCAGGTAAAAGTGATGGGCTCCACTAGCCTCATCCTTTGGGATTGATTAACTATGTAATTAGCCATGGTGGCTCTTTGGCTTCTCCAATGTAGGTTTCAATATATTTTTTTTTTTTGGGACTTACCTCATATATGTGGACCTCTAGTGATTGTATCTATCTCCCGGATGGGAGCATTGACCACTTTGATTGGAGGATTTCTCATTTGCCTTTGACCATCCTAAGGTCTTTCTCTACCTTTATCTCTTCTGTAACAAAGTGAATTTTTCCTAGGAGGTTGCCTTATCTCATCTCTCCTAGGGGATTGATCGTGCCTCGAAGGAGGAGGATAACCGTAGGGGGTGATTTTCTCTCATGGTATCGCAAAGATTTCTCCGTTCCATGGAGTGAGGGGCATTTCTACATTCTCTTGTATTATGACAATAGAATCGGTGATAAGTACAATAATGTTGTACCTCGACGTCGAACCTATTTTTAGGTCGACCACCTCTTTCTCTATTTCTTTGATAAGAGGGTCTCTTGGAAAGTTCCAGGTCCAGGGTTTCCATTTTGTCCAACCTCTTCATAAACTCGGGTCGGCACAGTATTTAGAGTAGCAGTGGCTAAGGTTGGTCCTGAAGTGAGGGCTGCTACATTTTTTGCTTTAGTCCATTGTTAGTTTAACAAATGAGATATGGGTCTCTTTTCCATTTGCTTCTGAGGTGATGAGAGTCCTTAAGCTTTCCTATTTCAATGATCAGTCATCTCCTCATTAATGATTTCAACTATCATCATTTCCACCAGTTCATTATATGTGGTAGTTCCTATCTCGTACATCCCTCCAGAACAGGGTGTTTATGTTAAGGCCTCTTTTTAGAGCAAAATGTGCCTCTCCGATCTTTTTGTAGTAGGTCATCTCATCAATAAAACGGGCCAAGTAGTTTTTTAACGTTCCACCAGCCGCTTGCCTCGTGTCTTGGGGTCATTGAATATGAGCTTATCCATGTTTCTTTTCAAGTATTGATTTGAGAAAGCTTTCAGCTTTCTTTAGGTCGGGCCATCTCCCAATGCTTCGTGCGGTATTTTGCTATACCAGACTTTTCCTGTTCCACTTAGAGTTAAGTGAAAGGCTCGACACTTCAAAGTATGTGAGGTGCCTCTTAGGCTCATTTGTATTTTGCAATTATTCAGGTTCTTTTTCAAATCACCTATTCCTTTGTACCTTGGGATCTTTGGGGGTAGGAAATTGATTGACAGGGAAAAACTATGGAGCTCTTGGGAGAAAGGAAGGTCATCATCGTCATCGTTTCATAGGACTGACACAGTCTATTAGAATCCTCCTTATTAGCTTGACATCGAGGCAGAAGTTGGGATGGTCCCATATGAATTCTAAAGTTTACCATATTCCTCTTCTCACTCCAATTTCTAGGCATGTTGGGCCCGATCCTGTTGAAGACATTGGCAGAGCTTTGATGTCTTCACCCTCGCTCATACTCAAGAGAAAAGTTATCTTCTCTAAAGTACGGGTCATTAGCAGGTCACATAGAAGCATAATTGGCGGACATGTCTACTTCCACATCCCTTTCGACCAGACTAACACTTTCTGCGTCTACCAAAATGTGCCTTTTGGCTTTGTACTTCCTCCTCCTCTTGTTGTAGGCAAATCTTAGCCAAGGGACATTCTAACTCATGCATGGCAATATTTTATGTTGCAATACTTTTCAGATTGGCAGCCAGTTGGGCCACTTATGCAACTACGCGTGCAACTCTCCTGCCACCTAGATGGTGGCAATGGTAGTGGTGTGGCCTTTGGTGATTGATATTAGTTCAGAGGACCTCTTCTTCGGAGGCCTCTCTTACTCTCCTTGGATTTACTTATTCGTTACTTGAACTTGTGATGGGTGAATATCTCTTTTCTTCAAATAGTATGCACCCAAAACACTAAAGAAGCACTGCAAACAATCATTTCCAAACAACTTTCAGTTGTCCTTTATTCAAGAACAAAACATTTCTTCAAGGGAAAAGTTAACGCTCTTCTTTCGACAAGCTTTTTCATGGGATTCTTGTAGTTATAGTGTGATTTTCCATGGACATCGTCAATCTATCGACCTCATTTTTTCCAGGATGACGTGAACAACAGGTATCATCTCTACGTAGATAACTCTTTGTGCACTAGAACACACAGTTTGTTACTTGTGGCTTTCTCCATTGATGGGAGTTGATCGCAAGCATTCTGAATGTCAAGTCAGTCAATGGCGATATAAAAAACAAGGTGCTTGAGAATAGTAGAGATGGGTGTCAGTTTTTAGTATATGATAGCATTACCTTCAAATGGTTAAGTATGTGAGTTTATATAGTTGTGGAATTGGAGTGCAACCGTAGGATGGGAAGACATGTGGCTCTATCTAAAGGTAAAGGTGGACTATGTATCCTCCTAGGTATCAATCTATCAATCATGATTTAACGGGTAGTTAATTCTCTAAAATGTGGGCTGGTGGCTTGACCTTAATGTCAACTCAATCAATCATTAAGATTTGTTTAGAAAAGATCTTGAGTCAGTTTGGAGCCTCCATGGCTCCAACTCGGCCTTGGACAGAAGTGATTCGACATGGAGCCTCGAATAAGGTAAAGTGTCGCATCAGCTAAGTAGGAGCTGACATGGAGGGAAAGTGGCCTTGTTGATTTGCTTAGCTGGCCTCTTCAATGATGACCTGGATCTTGGAGCCAAGAGGCGAATACTAGACTGCATTAATTGTATGAGGTTTCAAGTACGACGCTTCAAGGGGACACATACTAAACATTTGTATGTTTAATTTGATTAAATACATATTATAAAACTCTAGTTGTTACATGATAAGTATATTTTGTACAATTATTTAGGTCGTCAAATTAGATTAATTGTTGTGTTTTAATAAATTATGACTTAATTATGTATATATTTCGTTTGTTAGGTAAAACTCGATGCAAAATGATGAAATTGGACAAGAGTAAGGCAAAGGGCTAAAATGAAGAAATTTAAAGTTTGGGAACTAGATGGTAAATATTCAATAATTGATTTGGACCACAAAATGATGAGTGACGTTCACATAGGATCAATTGATATAATTAGAAGTCAAATGAGTGAAATATAGTTAAAGTATTTTCACAAATCAATTCTAGCTGCACGAGTTGTGCTCTAGATTTTCAACCTCAAATTGAAATCCATTTTTTGCATAGTAAATGTCCAAATTGGAAACATGATACTTATATAATAATTGTAGCCCTTTGAGTTAGACTTCGAACGTACTTTTCGCCTCAATTTTATATCGGACAAAAAATATATAACAAAAATACTGATGGTTTTCAGATCCAACTAACTTCGTGCACAGAAGCCATCCTTTCACACAACCATAGGCATATGAGCAACTTCAACGCCATTGGATGAACATGGGAAAATTTTGGCTAGACATGAATCAGTTTCCTTATTCAATACAACTCTTTCATAAACTGATTTGCGGGAGTTTGTTGACCTAATTGTGCCTCTTATAAATATTGAACTTCGGCAAAACATTAGGGAATCTTTCTCTAGCATCTTAATAACATTCATATCACAAAATTCATTAAAACAAGAGCCCAAATCACAATTTTAAGAAAGAAGATTAAGCTAGCAAGGAATTAAAGAAACTGTACATTAGAATTCAAGGCGTGGATTCAAAAGCAAGACCAAGATATTGATTCTCCATCAAGATTCTTATATTGTTTTGTGATCTAGGTGATGTCCTTTCTTAATTTTTCATATAATTCATTTATAAACATGCTAGGCTAGATCATTATATGTATTGGATGAAGATGACCTTTCACTTATTTATTTTAATTCAATTTAAATAGCTTCGTTAATTCTTTTTTCTTGATTAATTGTGCATACTCATTGCATTATTTAATTGTTTGATCACCAATTAAGTAATCAGTTGCTTGTTATAATGTTGGAAATTTCATAATTAAGTAGAACACTGCATCATTCACACAGAGACAATAGATGTTAAGAATAAAATATATTGCATGTGCAATTACCTTAATAATTGTGTTATTAAATGTACCATCTCCTAGATAATCATGTAATTGAATGTGCTCTTCTCATTCGAATTTGGACTAGGATATGACTTGGTTTGTTTAGAATAAATTAATTTATCTTGAACAAGAAAGTTGAATATCATAAGATTATCTATTATCAAGAATGCATGAATAAAACTAGATTACATAATCGGGAATTGAAAATAGATAGCAATAGATGGATTCTAAATCCAATAAATCATTCATTCATTTAAGCAAACCAAGGCTTTTTACATAATTAGTAGAATAATTTAGAATAATAACAATAGATCATTTCCTCTCTGTTACATATTTTAAATTCTATGCAAGACTAGTATACTTGAATTAGAATTCATCACAGAACGGCATTCAAACCATCATGTATTACTTGTCAATGATCTCTTACGCTTGTGGGATTTATCCAAACATTACTCGTTGACAATCAATTCAATTTTTGATTCTTAAGTATTTCTTATTAATATATGGTAGTGCTTTTGAATTAAATCCCAACCAAATATATATATTTGGTTAAAGATGCTTGTACATTTAAAAATGCCTAAGAATATTGTCTTGAAAAATACAAAGCTGCTATATGTACATTCTTGATTTTGACACGTTAGTAGATGTCAAGCTTGATGTACAAAAGAAGTGTACAAATACTTTAATTCTAAAAAGTATAGTCTTTTTTAGAGTCAATTCCTGCAAAATATGCCCAAAAATATAAGGGCTACCGCACTTTTTGGGCCTTTTTAACCTAGTGAAATACTATTTTGCCCAAATTTATTTATTTTTTGTTGTTGTTGTTGTTGTTATTATTATTATTTGCATTAATAACACATTATTAACAATATAAAGGGCACTTCAATAATTCGTCATACTAAAGTTAGTGAATTTTCATAGTATACTTGTAAACACAGCTTATTCATACACACATGCATAGTTACAAAATGAAAAATTTTACCTTAGACGGATCGATATTTATCTCGTCCATCTCTGCGATATTAACCACCGGTGCTTCATGACTTGTCAATGTTTCTTCTTCCATGGCTGAACGAATTATATCTTACAAGAATTCTGGAGTTTCGAACAAATAAAATGAAAAATGAGAATTTGGATAACAGTATGACGAGAAACCTTGAAGTTCAAGCAAATGGAATTGATTTTAGTGCTCGAATAAATGCTTCAATCCTAATCGTACACGTTTCACTAAGCGTTTAAAATTTAATTGTCTAACAATATTTTCGTTGATCAAAAATAAAAATAAATACGTCAATTGTTTCAAAAGTAACTTCGGTCCTATTCTTACATTAAATAATTTTTAACCGATAAATACAACAAATAACTTCCCAATTGTGGTTGAAGTCTAAAGTCTAAAATTTAGAAAAATCCAATTTAAAATTTTCAAGAGTAATGCTATTTATCACTCCTCTTAGTTGTGGTGGTCAGACCCTTAATTTATGATTGGAGATTCAATCCACTCTCTATTTACCATAAAAAAATCAAATAAAATTAGAACAAAATGATTCTTTACTGTCAAACAACTCATCAGATTGTGAAGCAATTTGTTTAGCTTTACATCCATACCAAGGTATCATTTCCTAGTACTACTTCTAAAGTCCTCCTCATCCCTTGAAAGTACTGAAGAAGGAGATTTCCTAAAATTGGCTCGTAATGTAAGTAATTTTGCATTTAGGGTGGAATACTTGTCGATGTTAACCTATACATAAATGAACTGATTTTTTGATCGAAATTCCAAATTTGTTCGATTAGAGTAGGGTATCTTATTAATCAAAGATACTCTACGACACTTCAGCTGCTTTTCACATAAGGAAATTGACTTAAAGATCAAAATTCATCAAAGATCAATTTATATTAGAGCAAATTGATTTTTTATTTCAATTTTTGAACTCAATTGATCAATCCATACTATCAAACGGAAGTTCAACACAATTTGAAATCTAAAGAACGCAAAGAAACCTACATAAAAAACACACTCTTTGCATCAATATATACATCTCAAAATTCATCAGAATCAATCCTACACTACCAAAAGCTCAATTTCAATAAAATTCAGAAAACTGGAAAAAAAAAAAAAAAAACAACCAATACACATATTTTCTGTAGGAACATATAAATATGTGAATCAACATATTGAAATTGATTCATGTATTCATAAACTTGCCTGATTCAAGCGCGGTAACTTGTCTAGTTATCGCCTGACTATGAATTCCTCTTTTTAAAGCTCTATGTTTCATCTTTAGTTTTGTTCAAGACTTAGCTTTAGTTAGTAAACCAAATCCCAAGCAATTCTATACACTTTTTGGGAAAAGAGAGTAATTGCAGCTTGCCCCCACATCTTTCTATGGTTTTGTAAATCAAACAAAAAGATATACAAAATTGTCAAAGATTATGGTAAAGTCTTAATTAGGAACTTAGGTAGGGCACCCTTTCAATGTTAGTCATTGCTTCAATGAAGCTACTGTGAGTTTGTAACCTTATATAAACATTTCTGGTTGGTTTGGTATGTTAGTCCTTTCTACCACGAGACTATAGTGTGTTTGTGACCTTGTATAGATATTGAGAGTGAAATAATTCATAGCGTTCATAAACATGAATTTCGGGACAAAAAACTTGCTCGATTTGATGAATTCCTCTTTATAAAGCTCTATGTTTCATCTTTAGTTTTGTTCAAGACTTAGCTTTTGTAGTAAACCAAATCCCAAGCAATTCTTTACACTTTCTGGGAAAAGAGAGTAATTACAGCTTGCCCCCACATCTTTCTATGGTTTTGTAATAAAACAAAAAGATATACAAAGTTGTCAAAGATTATGGTAAAGTCTTAATTAGGAACTTAGGTAGGGCACCCTTTCAATGTTAGTCATTGCTTCAATGAAGCTACTGTGAGTTTGTAACCTTATATAAATATTTCTGGTTGATTTGGTATGTTAGTCCTTGCTACCACGAGACTATAGTGTGTTTGTGACCTTGTATAAATATTGAGAGTGAAATAATTCATAGCGTTCATAAACATGAATTTCGGGACAAAAAACTTGCTCGATTTGATGAATTCCTCTTTATAAAGCTCTATGTTTCGTCTTTAGTTTTGTTCAAGACTTAGCTTTAGTTTGTAAACCAAATTCCAAGCAATTCTTTACACTTTTTTAGAAAAGAGACGATAATGGAGCTTGCGCCCACATCTTTGTATGGTTTCGTAATAAACAAAAAAAATTATAAAGTTGTCAGAGATTAAATTCTTAATTACGAACTTCAGTAGGGCACCTTTGTTGGAATGCAAAAGTGAAATTACTCAGAAATTAAAAATTTCTTTAATTCAATAAATAAGATCGTCTAGATGTTCACGTGTATGTTCTATCAAAAATAAATGATTTAAATTTTTACCTAAATTCGATGATAAATTCTTGAATTAATTCTGAATCACTAACTTCCAGCCTTTCGGATCTCTAAACTTCTAGCCTTTCAATTGCAAGAACTTGATGATTCAAATCTCCAAGTCTTCTATAGTATTCTTCAAAGTCAAGACTACACCGGTAAGTGAGCATCCTCATTTAATTAAATCAAGAAATTAATTCTTGATTTGCACAATTGATCAAAGCAAGAAAAATAATTTTCTCCCGATTTTCTCTCTCCAATTTGAACACTATGAAATTATGTGTTATTATTGTTGTAGGAATTCTAAATTCTATCTAGTCTCTATTTATAGAGACGGAATAGTTACAATTCTAGTACAATAATAATTTCTTATTCAAATAAAAGTTCTAATTAAAATTCAAGTAGGAGTTTTAATTAAAGTCCAAATCCAATTAGTTTATATTTAATTACATGTGTAGTCCTAGAACTCAAGTTACAATTATAATTAAGTTTACAACTTCCATAGTAATGACAACTAAGTACAATATTTTATGATAATTACAATTAAGCCCAAAACTATCATAATTACCATAATTAAGTTTCAGCACTTTGTAGAGCTACCACAAGGACTGATCGGACTAATATTATCCATTCTCCAATAATTAGAACATATATAGTCAACCTTAGACCATCCGATCTAATTATTAGTCTTTGTTTTTCTACTGAAGGTAAAAGACTGAACTCTTGGAATATATAAGATCACAGAAGCCAATAAATATGTAATACTTTTCTCTGACCTGTTGTATATATATTTTATCCCCATCTGAGATTCGATAATTAGGTACGCGCATGAATGGCCATTTTCGCCCTTCTAATTATTCTCACTAACTGAAGTATCATTTTCTTCAACAGTTTTGTGACCTAATAGCAGATGTCAAAGTATCGCCGTCGCTAAACATTAAGCTAAAGTTTTAACTGTTCAACAGAAAAATACTTAAGTAGTCACTCTACCTATTTTTCAGGGCGACGGCTTCCAACATGAATTCATGTTCTATACTCCCCTTATTCTCAAATTCCCAACTCATCGAGATATTTGACTAATCAAAATAATCTCACCCATTGATAAATCAAATAACCATTAAAGCCAGGAAAAGATACACATAACCATGTCAAGGGATTTAGATGAAATACGAAAGCGGTCAAGTGGAAATTAAATCTCTACATGGTCGTATTATAGAATTAAACTCGACACATGGTCCATTCAAAGCACTCCCAGTGTACTAATGTCACCTTTAACTATTTCTGTGATAAGGATAAATCACAAACCTGAATAGTGAATCGATCAACACTACAATCTTTCAATAAGGTGCCAACCTTTATATATTGGCTGTGAACAAATTATTTACGATCAAATATACGTTATGTCACAATGTACTTCTCAATTCAAATACCCAACTTTTATTATCATAAGTAATCATAGACACTTTAATTTGCACGCTCAGTAATAAATAAATGCAACAAATAAATAAAATCACGATTTATTTTTTTATAAATTATTATTTTCTCATATCAAAATATACTATATGGGCACGCAACCCAACAAATCTTCGACTTGTCCTAGAGTATATGTGTCATGTCTTGCAGCCTCATGTCTCTCGAAAACCTTAGTCGATAGGTTCTTAGTAAACGAGTCTGCAAGATTATCCCAGTAGCAATTTTACTGACAACTACATTTTCTTTACCATCTCTCTTGAGATATGACATTTTCTTTAAATGTGTTTACCTCTTTGATGACTCTTGATTCTTTAACATTTGCCACAATCCCACTATTATCCCAATAAAGTGTAAAGATATGTTCAGATGTAGGCATTACCTTGATGTCCTTTAGGATTTTCTGGTCATACTGCCAATTTAATAGCTTAACAAGCTACCAGATACTTGGCATTAATGGTGGAATCAACAACGTACTATTGCTTGATACTTCTCCAAATAATGCCCCTACCATCAAGTGTAAACAACAATATCGATATAGACTTGTAACAGTCTTCATGACACTGGAAGTTCGAATCATTTTAACCTATTGAAAGAAGATCTGATGAGGAGCATATAATTTCTTGTTCTCCAGAGATACTAAGAGATATGCTTTATCGCTACAATATTTTGATACTGAGGTTAATAGATCTCTACTCACCACACCAACAGTACGACAAATGTCAGGTCTATTGCATAGCATAACTACGTGAGACTACCTACTACCAATGCATAAGGTATCCTATTCATGTACTCAATCTCTTCAAAAATCTTAGAAGATTGATCCTTACAAAGTGGGATTCGATGCCTAAGAGCAGAATCTTGCAGAGCGAATCTGACAAGTATCCTGTCAACATATGAGACTTGGGACAAAGCCATTATCTTGTTCTTCCGATCTCTCAAGATCTGAAATGAAGAACATAGCTAGCTTCATTAAGTCCTTCATGTGAAACTGTTGGGTCAACCATGCTTTCATAGATGATAATACACCCACATTATTTATAATAAGTAGAATATCATCCACATGAAGCACCAAGAAAATTACAATTTTGTCATGTATCTTCTTATAGACATAAGTTTCATCAGAGTTCAGATAAAAAACCATATGTCTAATCTCTTTGAATCTTTTGTGATTTGATTCGGGATAGGCTGATAATTATCGCAAGATTGTTGAACTTTGATAAGAAGTTACGGCTGGGATTTGAGCTAAGTTGGTTACCAATTGGGGATGATAAAGCTAATTAATTTCATAATCAAGTTATGGAGTGCAACAGGTTGAAGATAATAGGCCTAAGTTCAAGATACATGTTAGCTATGGGCGTTGGAATAGCGAGGGACAACATTAATCAAGTGGCTGAAAAAAGAAGCAAAACTGTGAACTATGCGATCGCATCCTTATACCAGCCATGTGACTGCACAACCACTGGTAGGGATTTCAGGGCAGCATTTCAATTGGCGTATGTGATCGCACGCTTCCCAACTATGCGGTCGCATAGACAAATTCAAAGTCGAATTTTTGATCTTTACGTGAGTTTCCTTGTTTACCTAGGAGTCTATTTTTAATGGTATTTTGTAATCTTGGCAGCCTAATTATTTCAGTTTTTTACCATATTTCGAGGACTTTATAATTTTAGTTCAAATAGGAGTTTATTTCCACATTGTGAAACTAGACTTTTTGCCATGAATTGAATAAGAAACTTTCTCTCGAAGCTCTTGCTTCATACTTTGTTCTTGTTAAACAATTTTACCGAACTTATCAAGACTAGTCATCTTGTGGCGTTAAAAACTATTGGGTGTGAATCTTTGATCGTGTAATCAAGGGGATCTTCAAGTATCATTCTTGCTGAGTTTTTTAGTTCACTTTTCTTGGGTTCAAATCCAAGCCGGGTGAGACTCTTTAAGGCGTGTGATTAAGAGGTCGTTAGTTTAATATACTTTCAGTTGCTTGGTTCACGAATTTTGGGTTAAATCTTAAAGCCTTGGTGCAATTGGCATTCTTGGAATTTGGGACAATCTCCTATGGGTTCTCTAGTGTTCGTTGCTACGCGGGTTCGCATTGCTTCAACCCATAAATGGACCGTCGAAGCTTGTAGACTTTGCTTTCATAACCACGTTCTATGAATCCACCTGGTTGCATCATATAGATACGTTTGTCAAGAAGGTATTTTTGATGGCCATTCAAAAATACCATCTTGACATCCATTTGCCACACCTCATAATCAAAACAAGCTATAATGGTTATAGAGAATCTAGATAGACTTAAGCATAGCCTTACGCGAAAAGGTTTCCTTGTAATTGATGTCTTCTCTTGGGTAAAACCCTTAGCCACTAGCCTTACTTTAAAAGTTTCAACTTTTCATCTGCTCCTTTCTTTCTCTTATAGACCTATTTGTACCCAATCAATTTTATCCCTTTTGGTACATCTACAAGTTCCCAGACTTGATTGGAATGCATAGATCCCATTTCAGTATTCATAACTTGGTGCCATAAATCTGCATCTACATCATTCATAGCCTCCTTATTTGAAGTCGGATCATCAACCTGTATTGTGGAGATTGCCTGATTGGACTCTCCAAAAGTACCTAGAAGGTAGTCCGATGACCCTTTGACTTTGTACATGGGGCGATGGACCCTGGACTGTGGCATCGTTTGGCATTGTGACATTTGTATCAATGTTCCTATCACTATTAGGTGATGTCATTACTTCCTCAATACCTTCAACTTTGATTTGATCATTAGGATTAGATGTTGACTCATCTCTCCCACTCAAAACACATTGTTTAGGTATTTCTGACACCAAAGGTCGTCTGTCACGAGATTGCATTTCAAAAAATGATGAGATGGAATTGCTCCCACTCATTTTGTCCAACGTGATCTAACTCTTGGATTGACATTCATTAATATACTTATCCTCCAAGAAGGTGCATTTTTCTAACAAATACCTTCCTATCTAGAGGACTATAAAAATAATATCCCTTAGTAGCTTTAAGGTAATCGAAAAATAAGTATATCTCTGTTCTAAACTCCAATTTTCTTCTTTCTCTTTGAGCACATAAGCCGGACATCCTCAAATTCAAATGCGACATAAGATGGGCTTGCGCCCGTGGAGTTTTGGGAACCAAATTAGAATGAACCAAGTTAAAACATATGCTGTTGTTTCTAGTGCATATCCCCAAAATAAGGTAGGTAGAGTTGCAAAACTCATCATTGGCCTAACCATGTCTAACAAAGTCCTATTTCGTCTTTCTGTAACGACATTCTATTAGGGTGTTCTAGATGCACTCAATTGAGAAACTATACAATTTTTCTATCAAATAGTCACTGAATTCTCTTGAGAGATAATCGCTACCTCGATCTGATCGAAGTATCTTAATACTCTTACCCAAATGTTTATCGACCTCACTCTGATACTCTTTGATTTTTTCAAAAGCATCTGACTTTCAAGCCATTAGGTAGATTTATCCAAATCTAGAGTAATCATTAGTAAATGCGATAAAATACTCATAGCCCCCTCTCATAGGTGTATTCATGGGTCTACATGCATCTAAATGAACTGATTCTAATACTTCTTTAGTTCCATGTCATTTTGCTAGAAATGATTCCCTGGTCATTTTACCTTCCAAACAACAATCACAATCTAGCAATGTTTTAACCTTAAGTGTGTTAAGTGGACCATCTTTATCCAATCTTTGTATCATGTTAAGATTAATATGTCCAAGTCTAAGATACCATAGATATTATCACAGTATGGTAAGACATTTGTTTATAATTTGCAAAAGTAATATTTATTTCATTTGTGGCACAATTTAAAATATAAAGACCATTTATCAAATACCCAGCACAAATAGGAGCTTTGTTCTTTAAAATATAAAGCGCATCATGCACAGAATTTACAGAATAATCTTATCCTATTAAATAAGAAACAGAAATCAAATTCTGCTTCATCCACAGGACGTTTTTTTATGACCGTGGTTGTCCGGGCTAGCTTATATGTACCTCGACTAATCCCACGTGGCCCTGAAGTTTACAGCCGAGTACTCACGTCAGTGGCACTGAGGGGACTCAAATTGATGACAATTGGGGAGCAAACCTAAGGTTTGACCACTGAGCCGCCACTCAGAATTTCATCTGCGGGACGTAATAACTGTAAAGTAAAATACTCCTACTTCTGCTACCATTGCTAAAACTATTGCTCTTGTGCTAATGATGATTTTAAACTAGCCTTTACTAAGTTTTTTACTACCCTGAAGGACCTGCATCAAACATACAATTATGATTGGTGGTTCTGAAATTTAGAACTCAAGAATTTGCAGTATCAACCTCTAAACAATACACAGTTAAGAAAAACTTCACCCGCACTTTGCTTTCTAGCTAATACATTTAGATAGTCTTTCTCCAGTGTCTTTTTCGATCGCAGTTGGAATACTTGCCTCATGGCTTTCCATCTAGCTTTATTCTTTTTTGAAAATTCACGTAGAGCACTTAAAATCGAAACCATTTTTCTCTCTAACTCAAAGGAGAAAAATGGTGATTTAATGGAGAAACCACTAGATCCATTGAACTTCCCAACTATTAGTTGAGGTAATCTACCACAAACACTACTCAACAATCCTACCAACAACCTAGCAACAAACTTAGATCTGAAATTGATGAAATCGATGAAAATCAACATGGTACATTTTCCAATGAGGCCAAAACTCCATTTTCTGCTTTGAATCAGGTCGTGGGACCATCACCAATAATCCGGAAGGGCCAAAAACTCTAAGGATGGTATCAATTTTGTGGGACATGGCCGAAATTGAGAGATCGGAGCTCGAGGAGCCAGAATTTGAAAATTCAATTCGTCCGTCTCTGTTGCCCAAGCATTTACACGTGCCTGACCAATCAATTAACCCATGAAATTATACACCTTCAATCCAAAAATTAGCAGGAATGGAGTACAGACGCATCAGCAATCGAGGAATTACCAAATGCCCTGTCGGCTGAAAAATGTAAATTTCGGCTGCTACAATGCTCATCTAAGAAAATGAAACACATCATGTTGATCAGCACAATATTCTGGACAATCCTATAAAATTTCATAATTTTTTGAGTAGCTGTAATTTTGGCCATAATCCAATGCCTGCAGCGGCTGGTCGGTGGCCCTCGGACAAATTTTGCTAAGAATATTTATTCAGCTAATTCGAGTTCATTTTCCTAGATGTGGCACAGACAACACTAAATCAAGGCTGGATGACCTATGCCACTGCAGCTTCTAGTCGATAGGGTTAACTCAGGTTGAGAGGAATTCACGAAAATCATTTCATTAGTTTCACAGGCTATAGATGACTCTTCGGATGCTGGATTCGCTACCAGGGAACCGTTTACTCATTTGGGCAAGCTGACAGTTGAGTTATGTAATGCCATGACTCGCGTGGATTGAAACGTCACTAAATTAACTGTATTTTAGCCGTAAATTAGTTAACTATATTTTTAGTGGAATGTATAAAGATTAAATTTTAAAATTTAATTCAAAATTTTTTCTTTTTTTTTTATATAAAATAATTCAATACTAAAAGAAAATAATTTCAAAAATGTTTTTAGAATGGATTCCATGCATGTAACCACTATTGATATGAAATTTTTGGCAAAACTTTAAAAGTAATGTTGTTGGTTCAATTTTTATCTCAAACGATAATTGCCAAAATAAGTTCGTTTGCATGGCTATCAACCTAGAAACTTCGTAAAATTTTAGCATAAAGTAGAAAACTCCTTACAATATGATATGTCCAAAAATTGGCTTCTGTAGGCATCATATGAGATACTAAAATATTTTTGAAAGTTGCCCAGGGACTTGGTTGGAAAGTAACCAGTGTAGCATACTTTAAGTGTCATATAAATTTTTATGCACATCAAAATGACATGATTTCAGTAGACCCTTGAGACTATCAAACCCAATTGGTTTCGTCCAAAAATCTCTAGTAACGAGTGAGTTATGAATTTTTAAAAACAAGGATAGAAGGTGAAAAACAGCATCACTACCTTGCACAGTTTACTTTAAGTGTTAAATAAAATTCTAACAACATCGGATTGACATGATTCCAAGTTCATTCACTTGCTACCTGATTAGGCTATTCAATGTCGTTGGCTTTTTTATAAAAATGCTAAGTAACGTAAGAGTTATGAACTTTTAAAGACGACGCAGAAATTGAAATTTTTGAAGAGACAACAAAACTTTTAAATTGCTATTTTTTTTTTGGGTAAACGGTGGTTTGTAAATTTGTTTCTATTACACATGTCTACTTTCAAACATAATTTCTTCATGAAGAAATATACTTATGAAGCCCATAGAAATCCAAAAAAAAAAAAAAAAAAAAAACC
>NC_036252.1:19654382-19670150 GCF_002742605.1 Olea europaea var. sylvestris | reverse complement strand
AAAAAAAAAAAAAAAAAAAAAAAAAAAAAAAACCTAAACATTTTATGATTTAATTAGAATTTTCAAGTCACCGGCTTTCTTCATGGCATGTCGCATCGTCTATTACCATCATCCATGCTCCAAGAAAAATTCATTCAACCTGTAGGAAAGGAATTAACCCATGAATTTGAAACTCAATAGATAGTATCGGTGCATTTCGTTCTCAAATTATAAGTTTCGAACTATAGATTCATACCCTCGCGCATAGATGGATTTTCGATAAAATCCAATTTCTGTAGCATTATTATAACACGTAGAGCCGGAGAATGATCATTCAACTATTGTAGTGTCGAAGCACCATAACCGGAGGTATCATTTCATTCAAACATTTAGGAAAAATCATAATTTGGAAACGAAATAACACTTGCACCTCTACCCACCTTCATTTGATACTTTTAATTCGATGAAATTGGACATAAATATGGTTTCCTGAATGCAACCAATGCTAAAAACGAAATCTCCCTGTCTTTTCTTCTCTTTTTCTTAATTTGGGAAATTTTTCTTGTTCACAAAGTGACAAAGCATGAAATGGAGAGGATATAAATGACTTGGTGGAAAAATGAAAATGTGAATACCAATTGGCCCTTAGAAATAAAAAGTTGGCAGCCGCTTATTGAATAATTGAAGAATTGTGTATGTTTCCTTTTATTGAAAACATTTCCCACCTTAGAAATTAAAGAAATTGAAAAGGATTTAATGCATTTTGTGCTGTTATGTTTATGTGTGTGTATTTATTTTATGTATAAATCACACACATATGACAATTCAAAAGTAAAAAGAAAAAAAAAACGGTGGCATTCATCACTTTTCATTTTAAGAGAATTTAAAATGGATTAATTGGTTAATTTGTAGGTTTCATTCCCAATTTCAAATGCATTGAAGACTGAAAACATGTGTGTGTTTGCAATTTAATGATTTGTTTGTTTACCAATTTAAATGATTTTGTTTTTTTACCAATTAATGAAATATGTTCCCGCGTATATTATATATATAGTTTGTCATCATTTTTTTTTTAAATCTTTGGTCTCTAACCTTATTAAACTAATCAAAATAAGGAAACAACATAACCTCAATTAGAACTTAATAAACTATATTTTAATTATAATTCTATTTCTTCTTATAATTCGGTCCTTTTTAAAAATAACGCATATGGAAGAAATATTTACTATACATAAATTTTCACCGTTGGGTCAAATCTTTGGGAAAACATTAAATTTCGTCCTACTTTATTTAAAACTATATATATATATATATATAGAAAACATGCATGATTGCTTTTGAACTTCCATGATATTATTTAGGGCATATTGAACTAGTATTGGGTTTTTCATCTCTTATGTGGGCCGAGCATAATGTTCATCTACGGGCTAGCTCATGGTGCTAGATTGTCACATAGAAAATGAGCCTAATTTCATTTTATTTTTTGGGCTTCTACAAGTTAATCGACTCTAAGGAGGTTTTTTTGGCTGATCCTATAAGTCCATAGTTGTAGATAAATTTCCCCACTAAAAGCCGACAATGAAGAAAGTGCGTGATAATTTTTCTATGTTTGGTTTTCATGGTTTCTTTGAGGTGGGATTGATTGACAATGCACAAATATTGATCCACTTTACACATGAGGAGGACTACAACAGGCTTTTCCTTAAGCCACTTTGGTATATAGATAGATGTCCTATGAGGGTCCTTAAGTGGACATGTGATTTCAGACCAGAGTAGAAGACTCTGATTATTCTCGTTTGGGTTTCATTTGCTTTGCTTCCGGTACATTTGCATGTCAAGGGGTTCCTTTTTTCTTTATTTAGGGCAATAGGAATACCCTTAAGGATCTATGAGGCCACCTCAGATCTAAGACGACCTAGTGAGGCTAGGTGTGTATAGAGGTGAATTTGGGACTTAAGTTGCCTGATAGAGTACAGATTGAGTGTGGTGATAACCATGACTTTTGGCAGGTAGTCATATATGATAAGCGACTGACGTTTTGTTTTTCTTGTAAACACTTTGGCCACCTATTTGATCAGTGTAATTGAGGGTACCACCACCAGCTCATCTAGCTGTTGTGCCTCCACCAGTTTAGCCCCATCCTTCTATTGAGACTAGTACTAATAGGGCTAACAAGGGCAAAGGCAATGTTACTTTTGTTGAGCCGAGGAAGCGGTGGGTACCAGTTTCGACAGTGCCTCTTACGCTTCACACTACCCCTGCTGCAGTTGTGGCAGAATCAACTACTACATCGGTAGATCCTATTCCGATTCCCACCACAAGTACTATAGGGATAACACCAGTTGTTCTCCCGGTCACAGAGTCTATACTAGAGATCCCTCTCGTCGTCCATGAGAGCACCCCAATTCAAACTCAGACAGCTGTTCCCTTAGTGGTTGAGGATACGACAGAGATAGTACCTGTTGATCAGCTACTTGCTGAGCCTACTCCAAAGACTCTTATTGAGATCGATTCCTAGGTCTCTCATTCACCATAGATATTAGGTATCAACGGTACATTGACTGGCCTGAAGGCTAAGCCTTAGGCGAAGTAGATTTTGTTCAACCACTTCAAGATGACCCATGGCATTAAGATGGGAGTTCCATGAGGGATGCCATTGATGACCTAGTTGGCAAGCTTTTCAACGACAAATCATCACCTAGCCCTACCATCACCCTAGACAGGATAAGGTGGATGCTCAAACTCAGAGTGACATGGATGGCATAGGTCTCGGAGAATATGAAGGTAGCCATACCTTCAGTCAACGAGTCATTCTCGTATGTGAATAGCACCATGAGATTAGATGCACCTCTTTTTTGCTCGACTTTCAGTATGCCATCGCTCGGACAACAATTTTCACCTAGACCTTCCCTAGGAGGGCCCCACTCTAGTAACCAAGCCCAATTATGCAGACTACTATGACCTGAAAATGTTTCAGACCAGATGCATGACCTGGTGAATGTCCATGTACTACCACCCAAAGATTTATCCTTGGGAGTACCCTTGAGTAATCTTCATTAGTTTCGGTTCACGTTTCATTTATTGTCATTTGCATTTCATTTGAGACATTTGTAATTTTTTTCACTTACTGGAGGTCAGGTCTATGCCTCCTTCCTTTATGTGTATTCTCATTTTTTATGTTATAAAATAAGCCACACTAGTGGTATTTGCTTAAAAAAATCTAGCTTTATTCTTTCGTTCATCTCATGCTTATCGATAGCTTTCTTTACATTCTTTCCAAATCTTCCTTTATGGCTTGAAACCAAAGAAGCCACCAAATGATACACGAGGATCACCATTTTACCGTCAAGACCACTTTCCACATTACAACTCTATCATTAACTTAATCAATGGTATCTTTATCTTGTGCAAGTGACAATCCATAGTAAACTATGAAAAGTATCTCATATAAAGAATTTAATACCATGTCAAAAACTGAGTATCTTTGAGAGATGGTTACATCCAAACTCTCAGCCATGTTTGAAGTATGCAATCATAGTCAAACTATGAAACTTCATAGGATCTCTGTATTTCATGTGTATTTCTATGAGGTACAAATGACTGCAAAATAGCATTCCCACTTTGATGACCAAACTTGCCATGAAGGGTCTGTAGTATGTCGTAGAAGGTACTCTGATTTTTAATCATTTTGTTGTAACACGTTTGACATCAAAATCAAAATGAAACAACTAGTTATCTGTCTTCAGTCTCCTACTCAATATATCCAGCCTTTTGGACTTATTACATGGTCTTAGTAGGTCCATCAGGACATCTACTAAGCACAAAGTTAAGTTTATCCACGTTGATCATTGTGATCCAACAGCCCTCTCTATAAGAAAGGTCACTATGTTCACTAATCAAGCTATGACTCTCCCATTAAGCAAACCAAATCTAACAACAAATATCTATATAAGTCTAATATTGTTTTATTTGGTCATCAAAATAAAAAACGAAAGCCTCTATAGGAAGTTCATAGATGATCTTGATTTGAGTGTATAACATATATCTCAATTTCTAAATACTTGAAAATGATTTCGCTATCTATGGGATGATCACAAATTAGATTCTATCTAGACAATCTTATCATAAAGAAATCCAACAAGTAACTTGAACTACACGACCCTTCTATAGGGAGTTGTTGTATTACCTGCACGAAATAAGCGTGTTATTTTACTTATGGATTGACCAAAGGAGAACATGAGTTTTTATTTAAATAAAAACCAGTTCCCACTCAATATTTTTTAATGTAATGAATTTTAGTTATAAATAATTACCAACTACTCACATTAATTAAATTAATATACAGTATAGTTACTAAGAATTTTCTCTACAAAAATAATTTAATCTAAATGAAATTGATTAAGGAAAATTTAAATAATTATCAACTATTCATATTAATCAAATTAATATATAATTTAATTATTACAATTTTTTGATCCAGAAAAGTTTAATATAAATTATATTAATCAAGAAAAATTAAAATTATTAACTATTAACTCTAATCAAATTAATTTGTAGTTTAATTGTTACGAATATTCCTCCTAGAAAATTCTAATCTAAATTAAATTAATCAAAGAAAAATCGATGTTCAATGATATGCATCATAATCATAGTATCACGAGCAAAATAAATATATATATATCATGATATCTAAAACGATAATATTTAAATATTAATTTAATGCATTCATAAAGCGATAAAATTAACATTTATTTTTTGCCCCAAAAAACGACTCAAGAATAAAATAAAAAACTAATTGGACACATGCCCAATAAAAAATCTAAGTCTTCAACCCAAAAATTTTCAAGGATCTAACAGTAGCAACCAAATAATAAGGGGACTCCACCATCGTACCTAAAAAAAATTAATTTCGAACTCAACTTATCCAGATTTGACCCAATCCATACAAAAATAAACCCAGATCAAAATCAAAAAATTTCTATACCAAACACTACGACTATGTTTGGCAATAGCAAGCTGCTGCATTTCGAAATATTTAATTATTATTTTTTTGTTGAAACTAAATGAGCAACTTCTTTGATTTCTTCGTGATCCCGATCTCCAATCTTCAATCAATTTACATGATACAAAATGTGCAAGAATTGTAATAATTACATAAAATCTATGTCCGTAGGCTCACAATTTTTAATATAATTGAACAGAAAATTAAATCAAGATGACGGAGTCGTAGTCTACCTATCTTATTACAGACTCGGAATAACGAATTATAATCAAGAGCTGGATGAATTACAATCAAGAAATGGGCACAAATAATTGGTCTACAGTTTAAAATAATCTAATCTTTCAATCAATGTATAATAAATTATTCCCAGACACCGCTTGACAAGAATATACGATCAAGACTTAGGAATAACAAGCACAGGAACGATCTAATTGCTCTAATATCAATTGTTGGAATGTGGAAGCGGAATTATTTAGAAATTAAAAAAAAATTTCAATAAACAAAATCGTCTAGATGTTCATGTGTATGTTATATCAAGAATAATGGATTCGAATTTTACCTAAATTTGATGATCAATTCTTGAATTAATTTTGAATCAAGAACTTCGAGCCTTTTAATTGCAAAAACTTGATGCTTCAAATCTCCAAAATTTCTATGGTATTCTTAAAAGTTAATACTACATTGGTGGGTGGGCGCCTTCTTTTAATTAAATCAAAAAACTAATTCTTGATTTGGACAATTGATAAAAGCAAGAAAAATAATTCTCTCTTTTCTCTCTCTCCAAATTTGAACACTATAGAATTATATATTACGATTATTGTAGGAATTCTCGGTTCTATCTTGTAATGCCCCAACCTGTACGGACCGAAACATCACTCGAACGATTGTACCTTAGTTGTAGACTTAAAAAAAATTAACACAACAATTTAGTTTAATTAATTATACTTTTTGCGGAACACATTATGATTTGCCATAAAATTTACTTAAGTACTACTCCCTCTGTCCCAATTATATAGGTTGGGCTTTCTTTTTCTCTTATCCCAAATATATAGGCATGTTTCATAGTTTAGAATATTTTGTTTTATTCCTTTACCAATATACCCTCATTCAATTTTCCCCACTTGAATGCCAACATTTTGTATCATCCAAATACACACATTTCCCACTTCGTGAAAACATGGAACAACTCTTATTTCATCTTCTTCAAATTAAATCTTTCAAATTCTTTACTAATTCCAACAATAATTTACCACTATATACTGAAAATTAAATGGGGTAAATCTGGAAAGATCTTGGCAAAATTTATTTTTTCAATGACGTTAAAGAATATTTATTAATCTGTGTGAAAAACAAAACAAGCCTATATAATTGAGATGGATGAAGTATATATTTATATAATTTATTCTAAAAACACAACATAACACAATTTAATATTTAAAGAAAATAAATTCAAAATGGTCTTTGGAATGATTTTCACATTGACGTTAATATTTTAGGCAGAAAATATAAATATGTTGCTCTACTTTTCTTTCTCAAACGGCAAACGTCAAAACAAATTCGTTTACATAGTTATCAAATTTGAAACTTCATGAGATTATAAGGGAAGGTAGGAAACTTCTTTAAAATCGGCTTCCGTCGCACATGAGATGTTAAAATATTTTTTAAAATCCAGCTAACAATAACTAAAACAAAGTTCGTTTGCATAGCTATTGACTCCGAAACTTCATGAAGTTTTAATGTGAAGTAGAAACACCTTATAATATGATATATCCAAAAATTGACTTTCATCGAAAACATATGAGTCATTAAAATATTTTTTTTGAAACCTCGTAGCGATTTAGTTGGAAGGTAAACCAACGTAGCTTACTCAAAGTGACATATAAAACTCCATAGCTATCGGGACGACATGATTTCCACTTTATTCAGTGACTAATCTATGAGACCTTTAGACTCCATTGGTTTTGTCCAAAAATTCCAAGTAACGATTGAGTTATGAATTTTTGAAACCAAGGACAGAAGCTAAAAACAATAACATTATCCGCTGTAGTTTACTTTAAGTGACATATAAAATTTTATCGACATTGGATTAACATGATTCTAAGTTTATTCAATAGCTAACCTATGAGCTATCATACACCACTGGTTTTGTCTAAAAATTTCAAGTAACGATTGAGTTACGAATTTTTAAAGTCAAAACAGAAGCTAGAATTTTAAAGAAACAGCAACATTAAATCACTAACACTTTTTTTAAACGGTGATTTGTAAGTTAATTTCTAGAAGACAAATCCAGTTTTAAACATAACTTATTCATAAAGAGATATTCGTAGAATAGTTTCACATACGATGTCCATAGAAATCTATTTAAAAGAAAATGTAAACATTTCATAATCAAATTAAAGACATTAAATCACCGGCTTCTCCATGATAGGTTGTATCTTCATCTACCATCGTCCATACCCCGAGAAAATCAAATCAGCCTATAGGAAGGAAATTACCCATGAATTTAAAACTTAATAGCTATTATCGGTGCATTTTGTTATCAAATTAGAAATTTCAAACTATAGATCTATACTGTCACATGTAGATGAATTTTCGACAAAATCCAATTTTTGTAGAATTATCATAACACGTAGAGTCGGAGAATGATCATTTAACTATAGTAGTACCAAAGCACCATACTCAAAGGTACCAATTCATTCAAACATTTAACGAAAATTTATAACTTGAAAACAAAATAACCACTTGCATCCCCACCTAACTTAATTTGAAACTTTGAGTTGGACGGAATTGGATGGTAAATGTTGTTTCTCGACGGCGCCCAAAGCTTTAAGAGATTTGCCTCTCTTATGTTTTTCTTTTTCTTCTTTGGAAGATTTTCTTGTTCACTATGGGCTCGTGGTGCTAGATCATCACATAAAAATATGAGCCTAATTTCATTTTATTTTTTGGGCTTCTACATTCTTTAGATCTTAAACAAAATTTCATCATCAAAATTTACCGTACAGTTGGACAAAGAGTGTAGGATATTTGTCTTTAACTTCCTCTTCTCTTTCCCAAATAGCTTTTCTACTCCATGATTACTCTATTGTACCTTGATCAGTTGAATCTCTTTGTTTAGTAACTTATGCACCTTTTGATCTAGTATTACAATCGAAAATTCCTCATAAGATAAATCTTTATGTACTACTAGAGATTGTAATTGACCAATCGATTAGGATCATACACATACTTCATGATCATCGTTGTACAAAACATGCTGTGAACTGCTGATAGTTTGGGTGACAAAGCTAATGTATAAGCCATATTCCCGACTCTATCAAGTATTTTGAAAGGTCCGATATAATAAGGTCCTAATTTGCCTTTCTTGTCGAACCTAAGTACACCCTTTATTTGTAACACCCCGACCTGTATGGATTAAAATGTCACTAGATTAACTGTACTTTAGCCGGAAACTAATTAACTATATTTTTAGTGCAAGGTATCAAGATTAAATTTTAGAATTTAATTCAAGAATTTTTTAAAAAATAATTAAATACTAAAAGAAAATAATTTTAAAAATGTTTTTAGGATGAGTTCCATGCATGTAATGACTATTGACTTGAAATTTTTGGCAAAATTTTAAAAGTAATGTTTCTATTTTAGTTTTTATCTCAAATAATAATTGTCGAAATAAATTCGTTTGCATAGCTATCGACCTCGAAATTTCATCAAACTTAAATGTAAAGTAGGAAACTCCTTATTATATGACATAGTAAAAAATTAGTTTCTATTGACATCATATGAGGTAATAAAATATTTTTCAAAACTCAGTAATGACCCGGTTGAAAAGTAAATCGGTGCAGTTCACTTCAAATGACATATAAAATTCCTCAGACATGAAAACCAC
This sequence comes from Olea europaea var. sylvestris, assembly GCF_002742605.1. Classification (NCBI taxonomy): domain Eukaryota; kingdom Viridiplantae; phylum Streptophyta; class Magnoliopsida; order Lamiales; family Oleaceae; genus Olea; species Olea europaea. Next base: position 19,661,283 of record NC_036252.1, on the reverse strand, counting down.
ATAATTTCAAATTTATTCAGTAGCTAATCCATGAGACTATCAAATCCTTGGTTTCATCAGAATTTCCAAGTAACGGTCGAGTTATGAATTTTTGAAATCAAGGCAAAAGCTGGAAAATAGCAACACTAGCCAGTGTAGTTTACCTTAAGTGACATATAAAATTCTACTGACATCGGATTGACATGATTCCAAGTTTATTCCATAGCAAACTTATGAGGTTATCCAAAGTCACTAGCTTTGTATAAAAATACCAAGTAACAAAAGAGTAATAAATTTTTAAAGATCAAGTAGACACTGAAATTTTTGAAGAGACAGCAAAAAATTTTAAATCGCTATCATTTTTTGTAAAAGGTAATTTATAAATTTATTTCTATGACACATATCTACTTTCAAACATAATTTATTCATAAAAAATATTCTTAGAAGAGTTCCATATATGACGTCCATAGAAATCCACAAAAAAAAATGTAAACATTTCATGATTTAATTAAAATTTTCAAATCACCGGCTTTCTCCAAGACATGTCGCATCATCCTTTACCATCATCCATGCTTCAAAAAAAATCCATTCAACCTATAGAAAAGAAATTAACCCGTTAGTTTGATACTCAATAGATATCATTGGTGCATTTTGTTATCAAATTAGAAATTCGAACTATAGATTCATACCGTCACACATAGATGGATTTTCGGTAAAATCCAATTAATATAGCATTATCATAACACGTAGAGCTAGAGAATGATCATTCAAACTGTTGTAGTGCCGAAGCACCGTACCTGGAGGTACAATTTCATTCAAACATTTATCAAAAAATCATAATTTGAAAACAAAATAAAACTTGTACCTCTACCTACCTTGATTTTTTTAGGATATAAAAGAACCAAATGTGTAAAAAGCCTTTCTTTTTCACACCCTTGCTATTCCATAAGCTTAACTTGACATGAAGCATATTTGAGAGAAAATAAGAGTAAATTCGGATTTGAGGAGAGGTGTAATGAAAAAGTGACATTCCTCTTCTTGTAACCTTCTTTTTTAATGAAAAACTAAATGGGGAGGTTCTATATTCATGAAGTTTGTTAAATTTGGTTTTTAACTTAGAATTTGAAGAGTTTTTAAGCCAAAAAATAATTTATATAAAAATTTTTATAAAAACATCTACATGGTGATTCGATCCTAGGTTGCTTATATGAAGTACAATGTAGATGACTATTGAGACAACCCAGTTATTCATTAAATCTTTGTAATCAAATTTACTTAAACTTAATCTTTTAAATTGTTGAGCTTTTAATTAACTTAAGACTTGGGCTTTCATAATCTTAAATAGGTTGAGCATCCATAGCTCGTTTCTTAAATGGGCTTGGCTCATGGTGCTAGCTCATCACAAAATAATAGCCTAATTGCATTTCATTTCTCGGGCTTCTACACCCCTTACACCTTAAAAAAAATTCGTCCTCGAAATTTACCTTATGGATTGGCAAAGAGTGTCGAATATTTGTCTTTGATTTCTTCTTCTCTTTCCCCAGTAGCTTCTTTTACTCCGTGATTATTCCATTGCCCTTTGACCAGTTGAATCTTCTTGTTCCGTAATTTATGTACCTTTCGATCCAGTATCTTAATCAGTAATTCCTCATAAGATAAGTCTTTTTGTACTTCCAAGGATTGATAATTGACTACATGATTAAGATGATGCATATACTTTCTAATCATTGATATATGAAACACATTGTGAATGGCTGATAGTTCAGGTGGCAAAGCCAGTCGATAAGCCATGTTCCCGACTCTATCAAGTATTTCAAAAGGTCCTATATAATGAGGTCGTAGTTTGCTTTTCTTGCCGAACCTAAATACATCCTTTATTGGTGCCACCTTTAGAAAAACTTTCTTTCTATCCTCAAATTTCAAGTCTTTTCTCCTAGTATCTACATAGCTTTTTTGTCTATCTTACGCGACCTTTATCCTGGTACAAATCTTATCAATGACTTCAACTATTCTTTCAATGATCTCTGGTCCCAAAACTCTCTTTTCTCTAACTTCATCCCAATGAACAAGTGATTTGCACCTTCTACCACAGAGAGTTTCATATGATGCCATTCCAATAGTTGCTTGGAAACTGTTGTTATATGTAAAATTCACTAAAGGTAGATACGATTCCCAACAACCTCCTAGATTCAGAACATAGGCCCTTAGCATATCTTCCAAAATTTGAATGGTCCTCTCAAATTGACCATTTGGGTGATGCGCCATACTTTTATTCAATTTCGTTCCCATAGCTCTTTGTATGCTCTTCCAAAACTTTGACATAAATCTCGGATCTCTATCAAACACAATGGACATGGAGACACCATGCAATCTTACAATCTTTCTAATGTACAACTGCAATAGTTGATCTAGACTAAATTTCATTTTTACTGGAAGAAAATGAGCGGACTTTGTTAGACGATCCACTATTACCCATATAGCTTTTTGTCCTATTGCTGACTTTGGAAATCCTACCACAAAGTTCATTGCGATATTCTCCCACTTCCATTCAGGTATGTCTAATGGATTTAATAACCTTGTCGATTTTTTATGTTCTACTTTAACTTGTAGGCACACTATGGATTTTGCCACAAATGAGCCTATGCTTCCTTTCATAAACCTCCACCAAAATGTATCTCGAATGTCTCAATACATTTCCGTACCACCAGGATGTGTGATGTACGGGGTGGAATGAACCTCCTCCAATATCTCCTTCCTCAAAATTTCATCCTTAGGTACACAAATTCTTCATTTAAACATTAGTCCCTAGTCAAAAGCTATTTTGAAATCCTTTCTCTTACTTGTACCAATCTCATTCTTGATCTTCTGCAAGAATGGGTCTTTACCTTGTGTTTCTATGATTCGATCTCTAGGAGTAGGTTGAACCACCAAAGTTGCTAAATGAGCATTGACTTTTCTTGTGTGGTAATCCCTTTGATTCGCAAATTTTTCAAGTTTTTGATTAACTCCATCTAAGTAGTAGGTAATTATGTTAGGTATCCCATCGACTTCCTACTTAGAGTATCAGCAACAACATTAGCCTTACCAGGATGGTAATGAATAGTGCAATCACAATCATTTACTAGCTCCAACCATCGTCTCTGTCTCATATTCAATTCTTTCTCTGTAAAGAAATATTTGAGATTCTTATGATCCGTGTAAATGTCGCACTTTCCTCTTATATCTTTAATGTATGAACTATTGCCGCAAGTTCTAAAGGTTGAACCCCAACCTTAAGGGTCCCCCACCGTCCCTGCCCTGGAGCATCGTGAGGGAGGTAAATCGCAGGTTATGTCTCCAAGGGTACAGGGTGGAAGGTTGCTTGTACACTTGCACTTACCCAAGAGCCAAATCCATATTTTAGGATTCGAACCCTTGACGCGGCAGCCTCAAGCAAAGCTGGATTTCTCTACTCTCCCCTTTTACCACTTGGAGATGTGCCCTGGGGGCCTATTGTCGCAAGTTCTAGATCATGCATTGGGTAGTTCTGCTCATGTTGCTTTAATTGCCTTGATGTATAGGCAATCACTTTTTCATGTTGCATCAATACACATCTCAAACCTTGTTTAGATGCATCACCATATATAACAAACCCTTCCAAACCTTCAGGTATGGTTAACACGAGTGCTGTAACTAATCGTTGCTTTAGCTCCTGAAAACTTTGCTCATACTTATCTGTCCATTGAAACTTGACTCCATCTCTTGTAGATAACATGTACATGTTCAATAAGTGGACGAGACGAATCAATCACATAGTTCTCATAGGATTGAATGATGGACCTATGGTTCAACGCTGCTCTACAAGCTGTGGCCTTTCTAGTGGTCTGATAACCATTTCTGTCACATAAGTGTCCAATTATGTTTTATCTCTATTAGTGATATCAACTTATACATTATGCTCTTGAGGTTTCAATATAATGGCCAATAATCATTTCTTCATGTATATTTAAAAAATATAACTTACATAACATATTTCATTCTAAATATCAAAAGCATTTACATAGATTCAAACTTAAATGATTTATAAATCATGCTCAAACAATAAAGTGGAACATAATATTTTATTTTATACCTTGGGTTCGTCGGATGAGTTCAACTGATGGACGCAAGATGTCATGGAGTGTCTTAAATGTTTCATTTTTCTCATTTCATAAAAAATACACTAAGTCTACATAACCACCTAAACTTGGACTCTGATACCACGCTAAAATGCCCCGATCATCATGGATTGAAACGTCACTAGATTAACTGTACTTTAGCCGTAAATCAATTAACTATATTTTTAGTGCAAGGTATAAAGATTAAATTTTAGAATTTAATTCAAGAATTTTGTTCTTTTTTTAAAAAAATAATTCAATACTAAAAGAAAACAATTTCAGAAATGTTTTTAGAATGGATTCCATACATGTAACGACTATTGACGTGAAATTTTTGGCAAAACTTTAAAAGTAATGTTGTTGTTTTAGTTTTTATCTCAAATGGTAATTGTCAAAATAAATTCGTTTGCATAGTTATCAACCTCGAAACTCATCAAATTTTAATGTAAAGTAGAAAACTCCTTATAAGATGACATAGTAAAAAATTAGCATCCATCGGCACCATATGAGGTATTAAAATATTTTTCAAAACCAAATGGTGACTCGGTTGAAAGGTAAATCGGCGCAGTTCACTTCAAATGACATATAAAATTCCACAAACATGATTTTAAATTTATTCAGTAGCTAATCCATGAGACTATCAAATCCAATTGGTATCATCCAGAGTTTCCAAGTAACGGTCGAGTTATGAATTTTTGAAGTCAAGGCAGAAGTTGGAAAACAGCAACATTGGCCATTGCAGTTTACCTTAAGTGACATATGAAATTTTACCGACATCGGATTGACATGATTCCAAATTTATTCATTAGCTAATTTAAGAGGCTATCCAACGCCACTGGCCTTTGAATAAAAATGTCGAGTAATGAAAGAGTTATGATTTTTTAAAGATGAAGCAGAAATTTAAATTTTTTAAAGAGACAGCAAAACTTTAAATCACTAACATTTTTTGTAAATAATTTATTTCTATGACACATATTTACTTTCAAACATAATTTATTCATAAAAAAAATATATTCTTAGAAGAGTTCCACATATGACGTCCATTGAAATCCACAAAGAAATAAAAGTAAACATTTCATGATTTAATTAAAAATTTCAAGTCAATGGCTTTCCCATGGCATGTCACATCATCCTTTACCATTATCACGCCCCAAGGAAAATCCATTAAACCTGTAGGAAGGGAATTAATCCATGAGTTTGAAACTCAATAGATATCATCGGTACATTTTATTATCAAATTAGAAATTTTGAATTATAGATTCATACCATCGCACAAAGATGAATTTTCGGCAAAATTCAATTTCTATAGCATTATCATAACACGTCTTAAAAATCATAATTTGAAAACAAAATAAATACTTTCATCTCTGCCTACCTTGAATTTTCTTGGATATAAAAGAACCAAATGTGTAAAAGACCTTTCTTCTTTACACCCTTGCTATTCCTTAAGCTTAACTTGACATGAAATATATTTGAGAGAAAATAAGAGTAAATTCGAATTTGAGGAAAAGTGTAATGAAAAAGTGACATTCCTTTTCTTGTAACCTTCATTTTTAATGAAAAACTAAATGGAGGATTGTATATTCATTATGTTTGTTAAATTTGGTCTTTAACTAAAAATTTGAAGAGTTTCTAAGCCCAAAAAAAATAATTCATATAAAAAGTTTTATAAAAACATTTACATGGTGATTTGAACCTAGGTATATATATGAAATACCATGTAGATGACCATTGAGGCAATCCAGTTATTCATTAAATCTTTGTAATCAAATTTACTTAAACTTATTCTTTTAAATTGTTGGGTTTTAATTAACTTATGACTTGGACTTTCATAATCTTAAATGGGTTGAGCTTCCATAGCTCGTTTCTTAAATGGGCTAGGCTGTGGTACTAGATCATCACAAAATAATAGACTAATTTCATTTTATTTCTCGGGCTTCTACAAACTCGCTCTTTTGGAGAGATGTACAAAATAAGGATCATAGCAGTTTCAATGCCCCCTGGAAATGATTAGAAGAGAGATCCTTGATGAAGAATTGAGAGATCATCGAAACAGGGCAAATTGAGGTCTCCCATCTCTCAAAATGCAAAGAGAAAGAGGCCAACATCTCACTTGATAGATCAACTGGCGGGACAGCCAACTTCCCTCAATCCTGGGCAAGCGTTAGCCACAGCTACGCTTAATGCAGTTCCAAATTTGACTTACGAAGAAGTAAATCCCAATGACAGGTTGTATCAAGGAAGACTACCTTAGCGACCGACTCGTGGAAGAGGAGACAGAGGACGAGGTGCACGCCCTTGAAATAGAGATGAAGCACCTCCATATTGGATATACCACCATTCCTATAGTCACAGCACGATTAGGTACTAGGACATAGTGAGACACCTAAACAACCAGAGAAATAAATGATCATTCTCAAAGAGATGAGACCACTAAACAAGGTCGACAGCAAAAGAATGAAGAAGATAGCCAACATCCACTCAAGCAGGCGTGGAAAAGATTATGCAAGGCCTAAAGAAGGTCGAAGACACTTAAGAAGTCTCTCACCCAATACTGGGTGTGAGTCCATTTGAGAAATTGATATAATATTTGGAGGTCCGTACGTGGGGATGAGATTAGGAACACCCAAAGAAATTATGCAAGGGAGGCCAAGGACCCCAATGGCGAGATTTATAGTTAGCAACAACCAAGCTTCCAATCATGGCAGAATTCAACCCATTACATTCACCTAGTATAATGTTGTAGGAGTACATTATCCTTATTGTGATGCCCTAGTTGTGAGGGA
>NC_036252.1:19649698-19653925 GCF_002742605.1 Olea europaea var. sylvestris | reverse complement strand
TTTTTGTTGACTTTTGGTATAAATATCGTGCAAAGAATTGTGAACCAAAACTTTTCAAAACAAAATAACGAAACAGAAATTTTTTTGTTGGAATTGAACCATGCGTACGCATAGTACATTTTGGTGTGTACGCATAGTATCATCAATTTAGCTTCGAAAGTCAAATTTTCCAATCGTGCGTACGCACGACCTGCAAGCCTATGTGTATGCACTGTTCAACTATTTTAGGGGCCAATTCACAATTTGGTCCCTAAACATTTTGAAGTGTGTGTTTTGGTCCTCTCCCAAAATTTCTTGTCCCATTAGCTTTTCTTCAACTCCAATTGACTCTTGGTGTTCTCAACTCATTGTTCTTTGATCCGATTCAACTTTTGGATTATTGCATTCTAGTCCCCATACTTTGCCTTGATGTAATTGAGTCGTTTTTCCTGTTTATTTTCTTTATTCTCGTATCTTCCATTGATTGTAACCTACACACAATATATAAATAGGATTAAGCCATATTTCATCAAATTCTTTAACAAATACTCAATCTTAATGGCCTAAATAAGTGTATAAAATACACTTATTATGCAACATACCGTATTTTCAGCATACCATATTTGTATCGTACTGTATATGCATGTAACCACTATTGACGTGAAATCTTGCAAAACTTTAGAAGCAATATTGCTGTTTCAATTTTTATCTCAAACGGTAATTATCAAAATAAATTTGTTTGCATAGCTATCGACCTTGAAACTTCATCAAATTTTAATGTAAAGTATGAAACTCCTTATAATATGACATAGTAAAAAATTAGCTTCCATCGGCATCATATGAGGTATTAAAATATTTTTTCAAAATCCAGCAGCGACCCGGTTGAAAGTTAAACCGATGCAATTAACTTAAAATGAAATATAAAATTCCACAGACATCAAAACCACATGATTTCAAATTTATTCAGTATCTAATCCATGAGACTATCAAATCTAATTGGTTTCATTCAGAAATTCCAAGTAATGGTCGAGTTATGAATTTTTTGAAGTCAAGGCAGAAGCTGAAAAAAGGGCGATTCTACCTAATGTAGTTTACTTTATGCAACATATAAAATTCTACGGATATCGGATTGACATGATTCCAAGTTTATTCAATAGCTAAACTATGAGGCTATCTAACACCACTAATTTTGTATAAAAATGCTAAGTAACAGAGGAGTTATAAAGTTTTAAAGAGGATTTTGTATAAGGTTTTTAAAGAGACAGCAAAATTTTAAATCGCTAACATATTTTTTGTAAACGGTGATTTGTAAATATATTCTTATGACACATATCTACTTTTAAACATAATTTATTCACAAAAAATGTTCGTAGAATAGATCCACACATGATATCTATAGGAATCCAATTTTAAAAAATATATATATAAACATTTTATAATCAACTAAAGATATTAAATCACCGGCTTCTCCATGTCAAATTGCATCTTCAACCACCATCATCCGTGCCTCCCAACAAAAGAACAAAATCAACCTGTCAGAAGAGATTTAACCCATGAGTTTGAAACTCAATAGATATCATCGGTACATTTCGTAATCAAATTAGAAAATTCGAACCATGGATTCATACCATCGTACGTAGATGGATTTCTGACAAAATTCAATATCTATAACATTATCATAACATGTAGAGCTGGAGAATGATCATTCAAACTATAGTAGTGCTGAAGTATCGTACCCAGAGGTACCATTTCATTCAACTTTTAACGAAAAATCAAATTTGAAAACGAAATAACACTTGCACCTCAGCCTACCTTGAATTTTCTTGGATATCAAAGAACAAATATGTAGAAAGTCTTTCTTTTTCTCACCCTTATTATTCTCTTAGTTTAAATTGACATAAAATATATTTTTTGAGAGAAAATAAGATGAAATTCAGATTTAAGGAAGGATGTAGTGAAAAAGTGACATTCCACTTCTTGTAACTTTTTTTTTTAATGAAAAACTAAATGGGGAGAGTTGTATTATCATAAAATTTGTTAAATTGGATCTTTAACTAAGATTTTGAAGAGTTTTTAAACCAAAAAAAATTCATAAAAAAGTTTTATAAAAACATTTACATGGTGATTTGAACATGGGTTGCCTATATGAAATACCATGTAAATGACCATTGGGTCAATCCAGTTATTCATTAAATTTTTGTAATCAAATTTACTTAAACTTAATCTCTTAAATTGTTGGATTTTTAATTAATTTATGACTTGGGCTTTCAAAATCTTAAATAGTTTGAGATTCCACAACTCGATTCTTGAATGAGATAGGCTCGTGGTGCTAGATTATTACAACATAATAGCCTAATTTCATTTTATTTCTCAGGCCTCTACAATGACTTCCCTAGATACACGTATATTTACTTGATGAAATAAAAAGACGAGGAGTTTAATATGTTTAAAGTGTATAAAAATGAAGTTGAAAACCATCTAGGCAAGAAAATAAAGACTTTAAGAAGTGATAGAGGTGGTGAATACTTTTCTAACGATTTTAACTTGTTTTGTGAACAACATGGCATAGTTTACCAATATTCTGCACCTAGGAGATATTGATGAATCTTGTGAACCACAAAGAAGCAAGAGAACTCAAGTTGAGAAGTCTTTAGGACCGGATAAAATTGATTCTCAACTTATCTCCTTTTACTTAGTAGAAGGAAATGAGTTGAATATTGTAAGAAAAATTCCTTTTATTCTACAAGTGGAAATCGACTCTAAAACGTATAAAGAAGCTATGACTTCTCGTGATAGCATTTTCTAGAAAGATACAATTAAAGATGAAATGGATTTGACAATGTCTAATAATACGTGTGAACTTGTCGATTTACCACTAGGATCCAAACATATTGGATGTAAATGAGTATTTAGGAGGAATTATAATGGTTATGGCTCTCTAAATACTTTCAAGGCTAGATTAGTAGCCAAAAGATATTGACAAAATGAAGGAATCGAATATTTTGACACTTATGCACCGGTAGCTAGAATAACATCGATTAGTATATTATTTGCATTGATTTAAATATATGACTTTGATGTTCATCAAATGGATGTCAAGACGACATTCTTAAATAGGGATCTCGATGAGGAGGTTATGTGGAGCATCCTGAAGGGTTCATTCTACCTGGAAATGAATATAAGGTATGCAAGTTAGTAAAAAAATTATATGGTTTGAAACAGGCATCTAAAAAATGGCATAAGAAGTTTGACTTAGCAATAATATCATTCAAATTTAAACATAATAACGTAGATAGATATTTATATTCTAAATTGTGTGATGATTACGTGATATTTATATGCTTGTATATTGACGACATGTTAATTATAAGTAATCACATGAATGGTATAGAAGAAACGAAAAAGTTTCTGTCTTCCACATTTAAGATGAAGGACGTTGGACAGGTAGATAACATTTTGAGTATCAAAGTCACAAAGACTAATGGGGGTTACTATTTAAGTTAATCACATTACATTGAGAATGTGTGAACTTAAAAGAATATAGTACCCCGATTTATCCAAGTTTAAAACTTGTAAAAAATGGTGGAAGTGCGATTGCTCAATTGGAGAATGCTAGTGCTATGGAAGTCTTCTATATGTAGTTCAATGCACAAGATCGGATATAGCCTATGCAATAAGTAAACTTAGTAGGTTTACTAACAATCCAAGTAATGATTATTGAAAGGCTATTAGGAGAGTTCTTGGATACATAAAGATAACCAAGAACTTAAGCCTTCAATATGCTAAGTTCCTAACAGTATTGGAAGGATTTACCGATACTAGCTGGATATCTAGCACGGGTGAAAGTAAATCCACATCGGGTTGGGCGTTCACTCTAGGAGGAAGTAATGTTTTTTGGAAATCAAAGAAACAAACATGTATAACACACTCTACGATGGAATCTGAATTTGTAACCTTATCTGATACTGGGAAAGAGGTTGAGTGACTTAAGGATCTCTTCTATGAGATGCCTTTGGGATCGAAGAATTTTTTTCAATACATATCATGTGTGATAGTCAGCCACATTAGCAAAAGCTTACAATGAACTATACAATGGAAAGTCTAGACACATGAGTTTTAGATGTGGCTACATAAGGAAATTAATCAAAGATGGAATAATTTCCTTAAATTATGTAAGGTCGATTGAGAATTTAGCGGATTCTTTAACTAAACCTCTAAATAGAGATTTAGTAGCATCTACTTCGAGTA
>NC_036252.1:19646823-19648614 GCF_002742605.1 Olea europaea var. sylvestris | reverse complement strand
CCTTTTTTTTAACTTTTTTTTTTAAAAAAAAAAAAAAGGGGGGGGGGGGGGGTTGTCTTATCATAAATTTGTTAAATTGGATCTTTAACTAAGAATTTGAAGAGTTTTTAAACCCAAAAAAAATTCATAAAAAAGTTTTATAAAAACATCTACATGGTGATTCGAACCTGGGTTGCCTATATGAAATACCATGTAGATGACCATTGGGGCAACCCAGTTATTCATTAAATCTTTGTAATCAAATTTACTTAAACTTAATCTCTTAAATTGTTGGGTTTTTAATTAGTTTATGGCTTGGGCTTTCAAAATCTTAAATGGTTTGAGCTTTCACAACTCGTTTCTTGAATGAGATAGGCTCGTGGTGCTAGATCATCACAACATAATAGCCTAATTTCATTTTATTTCTCGGGTTTCTACATCCCTTACACCTTAAACAAAATTTTGTCCTCAAAATTTACCTTATGGGTTTGCAAAGAGTGTTGGATATTTGTCTTTAACTTCTTCTTCTTCCCAAGTAGCTTCTTCGACTCCATGATTATTTCATTGCACATTGACTAGTTGAATCTCGTTGTTCCGTAATTTATGTACCCTTCAATCCAGTATTCTAATTGGTAATTCCTTATAAGATAAATCTTTACGTACATCTAGGGTTGATAATTGACCACGTGATCACGATCATGCATATACTTCTTGATCATCGATATGTGAAATACGTTGTGAACTGCTGATAGTTCGGGCAGCAAAGATAATCGATAAGCCACACTTTTGACCCTATCAAGTATTTTAAAAGGTCTGATATAACGAGGTCGTAGCTTTCCTTTCTTGCCAAACCTAAGTACACCCTTTATTGGTGCCACTTTTAAAAAGACTTTATCTCCAACTTGAAACTCCAAATCCTTTCGTCTGATATCTGCATAACTCTTTTGTCTGTCTTGCGCTGCCTTTATCCTAGTGCATATCTTATCAATGACTTCGATTATCCTTTCAATGATCTCTGGTCCCAAAACTCTCTTTTCTCAGACTTCATCCCAATGAACAGGTGATCTACCTCTTCTACCATAGAGAGTTTCATACGGTGCCATTTCAATAGTTGCTTGGAAACTGTTATTATATGCAAATTCTACCAAAGGTAAATACGATTCCCAATTGCCTCCTAGATCCAAAACACAGGCTCTTAACATATCTTCCAAAGTTTGAATGGTTCTTTCAAATTGACCATCAGATTGAGGATGATATGCCGTACTGAAATTCAATTTCGTTCCCATAGCCACTTGCAAGCTCTTCCAAAACTTAGATGTAAATCCCGGATCTCTGTCAGACACAATGGATATGGGGATACCATGCAATCTTATGATCTCGTTAATGTACAACCGTGCCAATTGATCTAGATTGAATGTCATTTTCACTGGAAGAAATTGAGCGGACTTTGTTAGACGGTCCACTATTACCCATATAGCATTGTGCCCTCCTGCTAATCTCGAAAATCCTACCACAAAGTCTGTTGCGATATTCTCCCACTTCCATTCTGGTATGTCCAATGGATTTAGCAACCCTGTTGGTCTTTGATGTTCTGCTTTAACTTGTTGACACACAATGCATTTTGCCACAAATAGACCTATACTTCTTTTCATATTTCTCCACCAAAATGTATCTCGAAGGTCCCAATACATTTTCGTACCGCCAGGATGTGCAGTATATGGAGTGATATGAGCCTCTTCCAATATCTCCTTCCTCAAAACTTCATCCTTAGGTACACAAATCATTCCTTTAAACATCAGAGCCCTATCCGAA
>NC_036252.1:19642007-19646572 GCF_002742605.1 Olea europaea var. sylvestris | reverse complement strand
TAAACTTTTAGAGGAAATTATAAAGATTTAATTCAATAATATTTTTTTTAAAAGAACAATAAATGACAACATAACTCAATACAAAATAAACTAATTCCTAATGTCTTCAGGTGATATCCATGCATAAATACATTTTTGTTACGTGAAATTCTAAGCAAGAATTTAAAAATAAATGTTGTTGTTTGACTTCCCATTTTTGCGCAGTAAGTTTTAAAGTAAACTCGTTTACATAGTAATTTAGGTCGAAACTTCAAGAAACTTTAGTAGGGAACTTCTCATAATATAACATGTCCAAAATTCAGCTTTCGTCTGAGACATATGAGATGTTAAAATATTTTTCAAAACATCGCAGCGACTCGATTTGGGAAGTAACCCAGTGCAGCATACTTAAGGTGACATATAAAATTCCATAGATATTGGATTGACATGATTTTGAGTTTATTCAGTAGCTAATACATGAGGCTATTAAATCTCACTGGTTTTATCCAAAAATCCCAAGTAACGATTGAGTTACAAATTTTTAAGTTCAATGGCAGAAAGTGGAATTTTCAGAAAACAGCAACACTATGTTTACTTAAAGTGACATATAAAATTTTACTGACATCGGATTGACATGATTCTAAGTTTATTCAGTAGCTAACTTATGAGGCTATCCAAAACCATTAGCTTTGTTCAAAAATTCGAAGTAACAAATTAGTTATGAATTTTTAAAATCTGAGCAGAAACTGAAATTTCTAAGAAAACAGTAACATAACTAGTTGAATTTTTTTTTTTTTTTTAAGACGGTGTTTCGTAAGTAAATTCTAGATCACAAATATATATTTTTAAACATAACCTATTCATAAGAAAATATTTGTAGAAATAGTTTCATATACGATGTCCATAGAAAAGTAATTAATAGGAAACACAAATATTTCATAATCAATTTAAAATTGTTAATTCACTGGCTTTTCCATGTCAAATTGCATCTTCGACCACCATCATCCGCGCCCCAACAAAAGAACAAAATCAACCTATAAGAAGGGATTTAACCCATGAATTTGAAACTCAATAGATATCATCGGTGCATTTCGTAATCAAATTAGAAAATTTGAACCATGAATTCATACCGTCGCACGTAGATGGATTTTCGTCAAAATTCGATATCTATAGCATTATCATAACACATAGAGCCGGAGAATGATCATTCAAACTATAGTAGTGCCGAAGCACCATACCCGGAGGTACCATTTCATTCAACTTTTAACGAAAAATCAAATTTGAAAATGAAATAATACTTGCATCTCAACCTACCTTGAATTTTCTTGGATATCAAAGAACAAATGTGTAGAAAGCCTTTCTTCTTCTCACCCTTGTTATTCCTTTAACTTAAATTGACATAAGATATGTTTTTTTGAGAGAAAATAAGATGAAATTAGGATTTAAGGAAGGATTTAGTGAAAAAGTGACATTCCACTTCTTGTAACCTTTCTTTTTAATGAAAAACTAAATGGGGGGGAGTTATTCATTAAATCTTTGTAATCAAATTTACTTAAACTTAATCTCTTAAATTGTTGGGTTTTTAATTAGTTTATGGCTTGGGCTTTCAAAATCTTAAATGGTTTGAGCTTTCACAACTCGTTTCTTGAATGAGATAGGCTCGTGGTGCTAGATCATCACAACATAATAGCCTAATTTCATTTTATTTCTCGGGTTTCTACATCCCTTACACCTTAAACAAAATTTTGTCCTCAAAATTTACCTTATGGGTTTGCAAAGAGTGTTGGATATTTGTCTTTAACTTCTTCTTCTTCCCAAGTAGCTTCTTCGACTCCATGATTATTTCATTGCACATTGACTAGTTGAATCTCGTTGTTCCGTAATTTATGTACCCTTCAATCCAGTATTCTAATTGGTAATTCCTTATAAGATAAATCTTTACGTACATCTAGGGTTGATAATTGACCACGTGATCACGATCATGCATATACTTCTTGATCATCGATATGTGAAATACGTTGTGAACTGCTGATAGTTCGGGCAGCAAAGATAATCGATAAGCCACACTTTTGACCCTATCAAGTATTTTAAAAGGTCTGATATAACGAGGTCGTAGCTTTCCTTTCTTGCCAAACCTAAGTACACCCTTTATTGGTGCCACTTTTAAAAAGACTTTATCTCCAACTTGAAACTCCAAATCCTTTCGTCTGATATCTGCATAACTCTTTTGTCTGTCTTGCGCTGCCTTTATCCTAGTGCATATCTTATCAATGACTTCGATTATCCTTTCAATGATCTCTGGTCCCAAAACTCTCTTTTCTCAGACTTCATCCCAATGAACAGGTGATCTACCTCTTCTACCATAGAGAGTTTCATACGGTGCCATTTCAATAGTTGCTTGGAAACTGTTATTATATGCAAATTCTACCAAAGGTAAATACGATTCCCAATTGCCTCCTAGATCCAAAACACAGGCTCTTAACATATCTTCCAAAGTTTGAATGGTTCTTTCAAATTGACCATCAGATTGAGGATGATATGCCGTACTGAAATTCAATTTCGTTCCCATAGCCACTTGCAAGCTCTTCCAAAACTTAGATGTAAATCCCGGATCTCTGTCAGACACAATGGATATGGGGATACCATGCAATCTTATGATCTCGTTAATGTACAACCGTGCCAATTGATCTAGATTGAATGTCATTTTCACTGGAAGAAATTGAGCGGACTTTGTTAGACGGTCCACTATTACCCATATAGCATTGTGCCCTCCTGCTAATCTCGAAAATCCTACCACAAAGTCTGTTGCGATATTCTCCCACTTCCATTCTGGTATGTCCAATGGATTTAGCAACCCTGTTGGTCTTTGATGTTCTGCTTTAACTTGTTGACACACAATGCATTTTGCCACAAATAGACCTATACTTCTTTTCATATTTCTCCACCAAAATGTATCTCGAAGGTCCCAATACATTTTCGTACCGCCAGGATGTGCAGTATATGGAGTGATATGAGCCTCTTCCAATATCTCCTTCCTCAAAACTTCATCCTTAGGTACACAAATCATTCCTTTAAACATCAGAGCCCTATCCGAAGCTATTCTAAAGTCATTTCTCTTATCAGTACCAATCTCATTCTTGATCTTTTGTAACAATGGGTCCATACCTTGTGCCTCAATGATCCGATCTTTAAGAATAGGTCGAACCACCAAAGTTGCTAAATGGGTGGTGACTTGCTCTGGTGTTGCAACCATTTCGATTTGTAAATTCTCTATGTCCTTGATCAACTCCAACTGAGTAGTAGGTAATGACGCCAATCGTCCCACTGACTTTCTACTTAGCGCATCAACATCATTAGCCTTACCAAGATGGTAATGGATAGTACAATCATAATCATTTATAAGTTCCAACCATCGTCTTTGTCTCATATTCAATTCTTTTTGTGTAAAGAAATATTTGAGACTTTTATGATCCGTGTAAATGTCGCACTTCCTTCCATATAAGTAATGATGCCATATCTTTAAAGCATGCACTACTGCAGCAAGTTCTAGATCATGCGTCGGGTAGTTCAGTTCATGTTACTTCAATTGCCTTGATGCATAGGCAATCACTTTTTCGTGCTGCATCAGTACACATCCTAAGCCTTGTTTGGATGCATCACCATATATAACAAATCCTTCCAAACCTTCGGGTATAGCTAACATGGGTGCTGAAATCAATCGTCGTTTTAGCTCCTGAAAGCTCTGCGCACATTTATCTGTCCATTGAAACTTTACCCATTTCCTTGTCAATTGTGTCATTGGTCCAACTATTTTGGAGAATCCTTCTATAAATCTCCAATAGTACCCAACCAATCTCGGAAAAACTTCGAACTTCACCCACGTTGGTATATTCCAATTAGTTACTGCTTCCACTTTTACTGGATCCACCTCAATTTCTTGGGCAGTAACTACATGACCGAGGAATCCAACTTGTTCAAGCCAAAATTCACACTTTTTAAATTTGGTGTATAGCCTTTCCTTACGCAGTGTTTCTAACGCCATTCTAAGATGCTCTTCATGTTGATCTTTACTCTTGGAGTATATCAAGATGTAATCAATGAAGACTATGATAAATTGATCCAAATACTAATGAAATACACGATTCATTAAATCTATGAACACTGCCGGAGCATTTGTCAACCCGAACGACATAACTGTGAACTCGTAATGTCCATAACGAGTTCGATCCAATTACTATAGCGTTATCATAACACATAGAGCCGGATAATGATCATTCAAACTGTTGTAGTGCCGAAGCACCATACCCGGAGGTACCATTTCATTCAACTTTTAACGAAAAATCAAATTTGAAAATGAAATAATACTTGCATCTCAACCTACCTTGAATTTTCTTGGATATCAAAGAACAAATGTGTAGAAAGCCTTTCTTCTTCTCACCCTTGTTATTCCTTTAACTTAAATTGACATAAGATATGTTTTTTTGAGAGAAAATAAGATGAAATTAGGATTTAAGGAAGGATTTAGTGAAAAAGTGACATTCCACTTCTTGTAACCTTTCTTTTTAATGAAAAACTAAATGGGGGGG